>NC_084606.1:38708477-39008477 GCF_033807715.1 Cololabis saira
AGATGAAAAAGTCTCCTTTATAGACACAGAATGCATCATTTAAAGAAGCTCATTATTCATATTAGCTTAGAAAAAATGTCAACAGAGAGGCTCATATGAATTTAAACTTTTTACTTCTTAACATATTATCTTATAATGTCCAAATATATTCTAAAATGTCTACCCTTTAAACTGCTAAATAATATTAATATCTAAATAATCTTCTATATTTTAAAGCCTTACTGGCCTTCTCAGATGCTGCAAAAAGACACAAACAGCCCCTTAACAGGCCGCGTCTCTGCCTCTCTGCATCTCTGCATCTCTCCCCCAACCATACAAATCTGCTAAAGCTCAGAGCAGATCATGATTTGACTTAGGAACTTTTACGACCATGGCCTTTGACCCTGCAAATTTTACGTATCTCTCTTTTACCTTTTCTGTCTTTTTCCAATTTCCCATTTTAAAGCCAACTACGAGGTCAATAAAATCATATTTCTCTTTCTCTTAAAATGACAGAATATATCTACTTTACCATTTTCACAGTATCTCATGAATGCACACGACAGTACACAGAGGCACACACACAAATGCAGGCGCGTAACACACACAAACGCAGCCCACACTCACACTCCCCAGCACACACACAAATGCAGGCGCGCCAGCAGTTGCGCCAGCAGTTGCTGCTAAGTTTTACATGTAATTTCACAAAGTCTCACCATCTCTGTTTCTTAGACTCATGTCAACATGGATCTTATTATTGTATCTTCACAGCGACACACCCTCACCATTTAAGTTTCTCGGGCAATTTAAAACCTCTAATCCTAGGCTCAACACAGTGATTTCGGGGTGTTTCAATTCCAGCTTTTACCCAGCACTATCCGTGCACCCGTCGATGCCACGGTGGGAGTCGCCACACTCCAAGACTTCTCTCAGTGACTTTGGGGTGTCTATTCCCGGGCTTCTAACCCAGCTCTGTCCGTGCACCTGTTGATGCCACGGTGGGAGTCGCCACACTCCGAGACTTTGGAATGCGTACGGTAACAGGGCCTGTAACCCTGCCCCTCAAAAGGGCTTCAAACCCCAACACCCCGGGACTCTAACCCTTACTATATACTTCCTCTTTAATTTCTATTCCAGCCTTTGTCTCTCTTTTTTTTCTCATTAAATTTAGCAGTTGGGCAGCACGGTGGCTTAGTGGTTAGCACTGTTGCCTCACAGCAAGAAGGTCCCCGGTTCGACTCCCAGGCCCGGCAAGGGGTCTTTCTGTGTGGAGTTTGCATGTTCTCCCCGTGCTTGCGTGGGTTTTCTCCGGGTACTCCGGCTTCCTCCCACAGTCCAAAAACATGCATATTAGGTTAATTGATGATTCTAAATTGCCCGTAGGTGTGAGCGTGAGTGTGGTTGTGAGCATGGTTTGTGTGTTTATATGTGTCCCTGTGATGGACTGGTGACCTGTCCAGGGTGTAACCCCTGCCTCTCACCTAAAATGAGCTGGGATAGGCTCCAGCAGACCCCCGTGACCCCGCAAGGGATAAAGCGGGTAAGATAATGAATGAATGAATGAATGAATTTAGCAGTTGTCATTAAATTTAACAGTTGTCATTAAATTCAGCAATTGTTCTTAAAGGAGCTGTATGTAAGAGCAATAATAAAACGAATCATAAAATGACCCCCATATGTCAACAGACATTTAAAAATCATGTTCATTTTATTATGTATAGTATATTATATTATTATTAGTATAGGTATCGGATAGGTGAATGGATGAATGAATGGGATGCCTGGGTCTGGGGCCCTCCGTTGTCGGGCCTGCGCGGGTGTCGCCTTGTTGGGGGGTTCCCTCTCTCCGGGCCCGTCTCCGGTCCCCCCCGCTGCCTCTACGGCGGGGCGCCCCTCTGGTCTTGGAGGGCCACTTTCGTGGGGGACGGGTGCGCCTGCCCGCGTCGGCGGCCGGGGCGGCTCTGTCTCTCCGGGCAGGCTGGCCCCCTGCCGGGTGGGTGTCGTTGGCCTGAAGGGTGAGGGCCTCCTGGCCGCGTGTCCGGCCCGGACCGGGTGGCCGGGGATTGCCTGGGTCGCGGTCCGCCGCCGCGGGATCCCTGGCTGCTTCTTTCCGCGCCGTGGGGGCCCCGCCCGCGGGCCCCCTCGGCCGCCGCCGGGTGGGGGGGGGGCCTCGCAGGCGGTGGGTTGCCTCCCTCCTACTTCTCCCCTCTGTGGGGTTTGCCGGTGGCCTGGGTTCCGGGCTCTTCCTTGTCGGCCTCTGGTCTCGCGGGTGGCGGGGTCGCTCCCCCCCCTCCCCCACTATAGATACACTTCAGGTGGAGCTTTGTTTGGTTTATTACACACACACACACACACACACACACACACACACACACACACACACACACACACACACACACACACACACACATATAGTCATTTAGTCACATGCACACACACACACACACACACACACACACACACACACACACACACGCATGATCATATACATACACACACACACACATAGACATACACACTGGCTTGTTCACCTGCATGCTGGCTCTCTAGTTTTTGGGTTTAGGTAGCGGTAGCGATAGCTTAGCTCAGACTGCGATCAGATCTCAAGATTTAGGTCGATTGCTGTTCGTGTTTTGGTTGGCTCCGTGCCGGTTTCGTGCTTTGTTTGTGGTTTTTTGTTGCAGATTTCCAGTGCTTGACGTGTGTCTCCGTGTGTTCCTGCTTCCTGGATTGGCAGTGGATGTCGTCACCCCCCCCCCCACCCCCCCCCAAAAAAAAAAAAAAAAAAAAAAAAAAAACACTGGGTTTGTATGTGTATATTTATGTATGTGTACGCATATGTGTGCGTATATATATGTATATATTACATATAGTAATAATGCACATATATACACTTTTGGTTTCTACCGTCATGGTATCAATCAATAATATGTGTGCAGACAAGGTAAAAAAAAAAAAAATCATGTTCATTTCAAATACTTATGTCACTGACAACAGCACTCAAGCCAGGATATTCCAGTTTAAAAAGAGGAGTTACAGCCCTCAACTGATGTTTATGTTGTCATTTTTTGTTTTGGCCTGAAGCTCCACCCTCCACCTATCTCCCAATCACCAAGTCAGTATTGTTTCTGAAGCTCCACCCTCCACCTATCTCCCAATCACCAAGTCAGTATTGTTTCTGAAGCTCCACCCTCCACCTATCTCCCAATCACCAAGTCAGTATTGTTTCTGAAGCTCCACCCTCCACCTATCTCCCAATCACCAAGTCAGTATTGTTTCTGAAGCTCCACCCTCCACCTATCTCCCAATCACGAAGTCAGTATTGTTTCGGCATCCGGGTTGCCAGCTCGGCTCTAATTATCGCAGCCATGGCAGCCTACGTTCCTGCTGCATTCTGCAGCCTACCTGGCAACCTCTGGTCGGGGGGAGGAGGGGGAGGCTACACGCCGCTCAACAATATTTTGAAAGTGACTGCAGTACCAGTTTTGGCCATTTCTTACAGACGGCTCCTTTAAATTCAGCAGTTGTCATTCCTTAAATTTAGCAGTTATTAAATTCAGCAGTTATCATTCCTTAAATTTAGCAGTTATTAAATTCAGCAGCTGGGTATTTAGTGGTATCCAATTCGGATGAAAGGTCTGCTTACCCGGTCTTTTTCGTAACCAACTGTTCTGTCCTAATTACCTCTTTTCCTCTTGCTCAATCCCGGACGAGCCCCCAAATTGTTGTGATCGAACTGATCACCCCAGGTTTTTTGATCGAGCTGGAAAAGTTAAAAAGGACAGAATACTTGGATAGAATTTGATCGTCTTCTGCAGAAGGAGAAGCCAGCCTCTGCTTCACTGGGTTCTGAGTTCTCTCTCTGTAAGGCTGAGTTTATTGCTGTGAGAAAGGGGGAGGATGGCCCAAATTTTATTGCTGGGCGGCCCCCCTTATCTGTGCCTGGTACAGAATTCCTCCTTTCAGAGACAAGTCAGAATACACTCACATTACGTTTTAACACATAGACACATTTAGTTAATCAGCATATGCAGTTTACATATTCAGTGTGGTTTTGAATTATTTTATCCAACACTAACTGACTTCGTCAGAAAGAATTGAGAGTTGAAAACTTTGGGAATGTTACATAAATTCATAATGAGGAAAGACACAGAGACTACCTTGGAATGGGTTTTTAGCGCACTCCTGCAGGAAGGGGAGAGCAACAGGAGTGCAGGGCAACGTGTGGCCCTCATTGAGAACTCCTGAGCTTCCCCCAGATCCTCCCTCTAGAAGATGCTTTTATTAAGAAACTTTGACAGGAAATGACGATATAAGGACAATGAATAGTAAACAATTAGACAGTAGACAATGGGGTGGAAGTGATAACGTGTGATTGAGTCCTGACATAACAGTGGTTAGCTGTCACCAGGACAGTGGTCAGCTGTCACCAGGACAGTCCAAAACCTGAGTAGATCAGGAAGTGGCTGCCGTGACTTCTGTTGACCAAGCATGTGACAGTTTCACAATGACAAAACAAGTTCAAAGGTTGATTAACCTCACAGGAACTACCTTAAAGCTGCAGCACAGCCATCAATGAATTAATTGATTAATTCAACCCAGTTGATGTTATCAATGCAGTCCTCACCATCCCTGTTCCCATATTTTATTTGTTGAGAACCAGCTCTCCTGGCTTTGTTGAACTTTATTGAACTTGGTTCATGGGTTCAGATAATCAATAGTTGTGTGTAATATTTATGGGCAAGCTGCTTTATTTTAAACACTAAGCTCCTCTTGTAACTGCAGTAGTTAAAGACCATTATTTTTATAAATATTTTCTGTATCTCCACAGAGACCGACCTGGAGAGCCTGCTGGAGGATCTGGGGTTGACGCCGTACTGCAGAGAGAAACTAACACTCAGCAAGATCCTGGAGATTGATGAGAAGACCATCACTGATGTTCCTGTCAAGAGTAAATCAGATCTCCCATGGTATTTTATAAAGAAACTGATGATGGTTAATGTAACAGCTGGAAATATGAAGTGCACATCAGCTTATGAGTCAACGTATGATGATTCATTAGGGACTGAGTTAGATTTGCGTGATCTACTTGACAGTCCAAACACAGACGACACACTAAACCCTCTCGACATAATCACTGCTCTCTTTCTGTGTTCAGATGCTTTTGTACAACAAGAAATGGCACTAAAATTTTCAATGTGTCAATTCGCTGTGCCTCTGCTGCTTCCCAGCTGTGATACAGAACAGTGTACGCTCATGCTGTGGGCCATGAGAGACATTGTCAAGAAGTACAGACCTCCAGCTCTTTCACAATCCAAGGGTTTCATTGAAGAGAGAATAGTTGATTCTCAAGTTCCAATGATCTCTTTTGTGAGACTGGGTAACTGCTCCTTGTCAAAGTCAGAGATCCTCAATAAGCTTCTCAGCAATTCTCAGCAGTACCACAACACCTTTGTTCACCACAACATGGAGGGTGGTGACAGTCCAAAAAGAATATCCAACGGACTGACAGAAATCACCTGGTACCTTCCTTGTGGGAACACAGACATCGACCTTTTCAATCAACCAGTGGCTGTTGCTAATCTTCACGGGGACATTGCTTCATTTGAAACACAATACTCCTTTCTGTGTCAGACATCTGCAGCAGTTTTTGTGTTCTTTGACCATTTGGAGTCTGAGTGCAAAATTCTTACGAACCAGAACAATAAAGCGCAAATCTTCTTGGTGGGAAACAGTGAGAGCAAGAACTTCAGCTTAGATGCTCTAAAAAGTGTAGCTATCAAATTGGGCTTGATGAAAAACAACATTATTATTAAGAGAAAAGAGAAAAATGATGCAGATTTTATCAAACGGCTGAGAAAAACAGTCAGTGATGTAGTTGAGAACCCACAGATGAAGATGCCAATAGCAAATATGGCCGACATTGCTCATGAACTGGGAATCCTGGTTGATGAAGACTCTCCAGAGTGTCAGGCTGGAAAGAAAAACGCAGATGCCATCACTGAAGAAATTCAAAACCTCCTTCAGTACAAAGATGAACAACTTCCTCTGCAAGGCCAAATATGGAAGGAACTGACTCACTTAGAAAAAGAGGAATTTCGCCTAAAAAAAGTTGGATCTAAGAACGTAGAAATGTACAAAAGTGACCTTGAGCAGCAGAAAGAGGAACTCCGGAAAAAGCAGAGCTCCTTTAACCTGTCCCCAGCAATGACATGCTTCATCAATGCAATATCCAGACCAGGAATAGAAAGATGTTATTTCGTGAAATGGATGCGATTGAACCTTGATAACGTCTCTCGTTTAAAACTCTCCGCACTAAGAGAGCTGTACAAAGAAAAGTGCAAAGATTCTGCAAACAAAGAGGAGGCGAAAGAAATTGATGGACAACTTTCCAACAGCTCTCTGGGGACTGAACATTTCTTCCGTGAAATGGGTCAGATCTATGAAGCTTCCCTCTCACTTCCACAAACACACCCATCACGTCAACAATTGCAACATCTGCCCAAACTCTGTGCACAGTTGTTGCTTGATGGGTTTCCTCTTGAACTTGTTGATGGAGATGCATCCAACATACCTCTGAGATGGGTGAGTGACGTTCTCATTCAGCTGAATCACTTAGTGTCTCCAAAGAACAAAATACGGGTAGTTACAGTTCTTGGAGTTCAGAGCACTGGAAAGTCCACTCTCCTCAACACCATGTTTGGAGTGCAGTTTGCAGTCAGCAGTGGTCGATGTACTCGCGGAGCCTTCATGCTGCTCATCACACTCAATGAAGACATCAAAAGAGAACTTGGCTGTGACTTCATGGTGATCATTGACACCGAGGGTTTAAAGTCACCAGAACTTGCTCAGCTGGACAACAGCTGTGAGCATGACAATGAGCTTGCAACGCTTGTGGTGGGGCTGAGTGATATCACCATTATCAATATTGCAATGGAGAATTCAACTGAAATGAAGGACATTCTGCAAATAGTGGTTCATGCTTTCCTCAGGATGAAGGAGGTGGGCAAAAAACCAAAATGTCAGTTTGTTCATCAAAATGTTCCTGATGTTTCTGCTCATGAGAAGAACCTACGAGACAGGAAACTGCTCCTGGAGCAGTTAAATGAGATGACCCAAGCAGCCGCCAAAATGGAAAAGAGAGAGGAGAACAAAAGCTTCACTGATGTGATGGAGTACAGTCCAGACACGGGGAACTGCTACGTTCCTGGACTCTGGAATGGAAACCCACCAATGGCACCAGTCAATGTGGGATACAGCCAGACTTTATACGAACTCAAGAAGAACATCATCCAACAACTGAGAGAGTGTGTGTCATCTGCTAATGATGTATTGGAGTTTAAAGAGTGGATGACCAGTCTGTGGAATGCTGTGAAGCACGAAAACTTCATCTTCAGCTTCAAAAACAGCCTTGTAGCTGACGCATACATGAAGCTCTGCACAGAGTTCAACAGATGGGAGTGGGAGTTCAAGAAATCAATGTACAGCTGGATTAGCAATGCAGAAACAAAGATTTTGAATTTTGGTACAGTCGCTGCAAAGTCTCAAATATCTGATATGGAAGAATTCCTCACTCACTTAAAACATGAAGCGACCACAGAGCTGTCAAATTGGGAGAAGAAGCTCCTTGACAATCTGGAAGAATACTTCAAGCAAACAGATGGACATGTCCATTTGGTTGAAGGACACGAAGAGGAATTTAAAAACAGTGCAAAGAACCTTCGTAGAGAATTGGAAAATTCTGTCGTAAATCATCTCACAGCAGCAGCTGATATCAAACGGGGACTGAAAGAAGTCGACAAAATCAAGGAGAATCATACAAAAGAAATAGAAAAGGCAGTGAGTGAATTAATTACTCAGTGTCGAAAGAAAAAGGTCCAAATGAAAGACAGAAAGTTAGAAAAAGAGTTTGATAAGATGTGGCATGAAACACTGAAGAAGATGTCTTACTCTGAACTAAAACACACAGATGTTTTCACAGATGTGAGCCACTATCTGAGAGAAAATGTTTCACGCAAAGGGAGTCATGCTTGCGAACTCCTGAGTGGACAAAGCCTTGAAAAGTGTGGGTTGGCAGCGTTCAAATACAAACCTGAAAGATTGCCTGGAAAAATAGAACACAAAGTCAGGGGTTGGTTAAGTCTTCAAGATCTCGTGAAAGCCAGACAAAAAGTGGCTGACAACATCATAGCTGCTTGCCAAAACTCTGTAACAGACAAAACAAAAAGAAAAACCAACTACCACAACACTAACATCCAGGAGATCCTTCGCATCATTGATGAAATGTTGAACAAGGCTGATGTTGACACAGATATTGAGTTTGAAGTTCCTCTGAAGCAGCACATCTGTGCAGATGCAGCCAGAAACTTTCAGAGAATGCAAGAAGACTTCACGCAAGCAAATGACCCCAAGATCCTTCTGGATAAAAACAAGGAAAAGTTCTGTGCAGATTTCAAAGATGTTTTCCACAAACGAGACCAGTGCCACAAGAAGGCTGAAGAGTTCACAGAACAATGTCTGAAACCTGCTGTTGAAGACTTTGTCTACCGTTCTCTGGGTCCCAATATCACTGAAGAAATGATGAGAAGTAAAGTGTTCAGCACACGAACCTCCTTCCAGGGTTCAGTTCTTATGGATTTGCTGTCAAAGGAAGACTTCAACAGCTATCTAAGCTGCATTTGCAATTATGAGGATTATGTAAAAACATGGATACTTGAACAAATAAAGGAGCACTTCTCAGATGCGTCTAAAACATCTGGGTATGAGGAAGAACACCTCAAGTCGAGCATCAAAAATATAAAGGACGCCATGGAAAAGGCCAAATCAGGGAAGAGTGCTGACCTGAAGACATTTGTTGAACGCATCTGCAAAGAACTTGGTGATAAACTGGTCATTTCCCAGGATGCTCTTGGTGCCTTCATGATCCTGAACAACGCTGACCGGGAGCAGTTTACTAAGTCACTAATTGCATCCGTGGAGAAGATGGAAAAAACTCTTAAGAAGAAGTTTAAATGCACAACCTTTGAGATAAAACTAGAACATCTCCGTGTGAATCCTCAGACTGAGCTTTTCACCAGAGTGGTCGGTTGTGGGAAACAGTGTCCGTTCTGTCAAGTTCCCTGTGAAGCAGGAAAAGACAGACATAAAGATCACTTTGCTTCCCTGCATCGACCACAAGGTCTGGCTAAATACACGTCTGCCAGTTCAGAAAAACTTGCAACTAACATTTGCACATCTCTTGTGATCAGTGACAACCGCTTTTGCTGCCACGCCACCGACGATGAATATCATCCTTACAAGTCTTACAGGGAAGTTTTCCCAGACTGGCACATCCCTCCTGATGGGAGTCTTGAGTCGTCAGACTTCTGGAAATATGTGATGAACAAGTACAACGAGAAGTTTGCTGAATCATATAAGGCAGAGCCAGCTGACATTCCTGAAACTTGGAAGAAAATTACAAAACAACAGGCAGAAACAAGTCTAAAAAACTCATTTAACATCCGCTGAGACTGATCATATTCAACCTCACTTTCTTTGATGGTGAAAGTGGACCTTCTACTCTGGATGTCGTGTCTTTTTAATGGTCTTTACGTTTCTTTATTAACAACTTCGGTAACACATATAGATAGCAAATCAAAAAGGTTTATAAATGCTGATATGAGAAAACTGATCGATGTGGTTTTCTTTTATCTGCATTTGCTTACAACAATAAAAAGTCATCTGATTTATTTTTTTGTGCTTGTCATTAAATCATTTCTTACAAATTAATATTCACCAAATCAAAGTAAAGATTTTCTTTAGTTTGTAAATGTTGTATGTTTTATTTTTACTTTTTTGTTAAAAACATTGTCATGTGATTGAGTTTATTCTTCTTTTTGATCACTTTGGGAACAGCAGAGGTTATAAAAGTAAACATGATATTTACTCAGTTACACCTGAAATCACTGACTGAAATGAAATTTTTGTTTTAATACAAATCTCACATTATAAAATAAGTCCAATGCTTTTCCGATTTCTCATTCCAGAATGTAAAGCATTACGATCATGACTGTACTTGCTTTTTGGCATAATTGCATATGCTTTCTTTTTATCTTTTCTTTTTTTTAGCTTTAAAAGTACAACAAGTACTTTGCTGAAGTACATCATTATAAAGTGGACTTTAATGTATTTTGGAGAAATATCAAAGAAAACGTTCAAGAGTAACCAATAATGACTGTAAACAGCCTTCATCACTTGTGTTTAAAATAAACCTTTTCACTCGTGAAAATTTTACTCTCATTTGATTTGTCATAATGTTAAAGAAAATCACTAACTGATCTCTTTTTTTTTTTTTTTACCTTGTCTGCACACATATTAATGGTTGATACCATGCCGGTAAAAACCTAAGGCATATATATGTGCATTATTACTATATTTAATATATATACATATATATATGCATACATACGCATACACATACATAAATATACACATACAAACCCAGTGGGGGGGGGGCGGGTGACATCCACTGCCAATCCAGGAAGCAGGAACACACAGAGGCCTCACGTCAAGCACTCGAAATCTGCAACAAAAACCACAAACGAAACACAAAACCGACACGGAGCCGACCAAAACACGAACAGCAATCGACCCAAATCTCGAGATCCAATCACAGTCTAAGCTAAGCTACCACTAACTAACCCCAAAACTACAGAGCAAGCATGCAGGTGAACAAGCCAGTGTGTATGTCTTTGTGTGTGTGTGTGTGTGTGTGTGTGTGTGTGTGTATGTATATGATCATGCGTGTGTGTGTGTGTGTGTGTGTGTGTGTGTGTGTGTGTGTGTGTGTGTGTGTGTGTGTGTGTGTGTATGTATATGATCATGCGTGTGTGTGTGTGTGTGTGTGTGTGTGTGTGTGTGTGTGTGTGTGTGTGTGTGTGTGTATACATGTCTCTGTCGCTATGTGTGTGTGTGTGTGTGTGTATGTGTGCGTATATGTATGTTTGTGTGGCTGTGTATGTGTGTGTATACGTATGTGACTGACTGGCTATATGTGTGTGTGTGTGTGTGCGTGCGTGCGTGTGTGTGTGTGTGTATATATGATTATGTGTGTGTGTCAGCAGCACACAGCAGACATCCACGTAGGCAGGTGGAAGCAGCAATGGGATGACCGTGGATGGGGGGGGGACTGGGACCGCAGGCCAGAACACAGCTCCCGAGGCTCCGGCCTGCAAACATGCACAAAAGAGAAAAGGGGGGCCAACACAAGAAACTACAGGAGCGATGGACAAAACGATAGCTATGAGACATTTGGCGGACGCGGCCCAGGCAATCCCCGGCCACCTGGTCACGTGGCCAGGAGGCCCTCACCCTCCAGGTCAACGACCCCCACCCGGCGAGGGGCCAGCCTGCCCGGAGAGACAGAGCCGCCCGGCCACCGATGCGGGTAAGTGCACCCGCCCCCACGAAAGTGGCCCTCCAGGACCAGAGGGGCGCCCCGCCGCGGAGGCACCGGGGGGGGGGGCAGAGCTGGCCCCGGCTTCAGCCACCACTCCCCCTCCTGCCCCCCCTACACGACTCACACATATATAGGTCCGAGAGGTCGGGGTTCCGGGGTCTGGGGGACACTGTCCCACGTGCCCAAGTAGTCCCCGCCTCACGATTTTAATAACATCTTAGACACTGCACACTCAACATTTAATAGATACACTTATCAAGGATACTTAGCGTCTTGGAGGGGGGGGGGGTCATTGTCAGCATTGTACTGTATGTGCAATGCTGAACTGCTGTGTTTTCACTACATGGCTGCATCTATACATGCAGCCTTTCTGATGCAGCACTGTGACGCTATTGATAATGGCCATAAGATATAAAGGCTGTTTTCAAAACTGCATGCAGGCATAACACTAATGAGTACTCGGTTTGCCAAAATGCAGTCCATAGTGTCCAGTATGTGAACTCTTGCACCACCTGCTGTATTTGACAAGTACCACAATCTGGTTAGAAAACTACCAGTTATTGTGGATAAGTAAAAAAGTAAAACAAGATTTATTGGCCCAATTGTAACTCAAGATTTCCAAAACTGAAACTTTTGAATGATGGAGAATTTAAAGTCAATAATCACCACAAAATGCATTGTCTTTTGTTTTTTTTTATGTCTGTGACTTGTTGACTGCACACTGACATTATCATGGAAGCTGCATTATTGCTAATGTTAACCCTTGTGCTGTCTTCGGGTCAAGGAAGGAGGAAGGGAAGAAGGGAGGAAGGAAGGAAAGAAGGAAGGAAGGAAGGGAGAAAAGAAGGAAGGAAGGAAAGAAGGAAGGAACGGAGAAAAGAAGGACGGAAGGGAGAAAAGAAGGAAGGAAGGAAAGAAGGGAGGAAAGAAGGAAGGAAGGGAAAAAGAAGGAAGGAAAGAAGGGAGAAAAGAAGGAAGGAAGGGAGGAAAGAAGGAAGGAAGGAAGGAAGGAAGGAAGGAAGGAAGGAAGGAAGGAAGGAAGGAAGGAAGGAAGGAAGGGAGGAAAGAAGGAAGGAAGGAAGGGAGAAAAGAAGGAAGAAAGGAAGGAAGGAAAGAAGGAAGGAAGGGAGAAAAGAAGGAAGGAAGGAAGGAAGGAAGGAAGGAAGGGAGGAAAGAAGGAAGGAAGGAAGGAAGGAAGGAAGGGAGGAAAGAAGGAAGGAAGGAAGGGAGAAAAGAAGGAAGGAAGGAAGGAAGGAAAGAAGGAAGGAAGGGAGAAAAGAAGGAAGGAAGGGAGAAAAGAAGGAAGGAAGGGAGGAAGGAAGGAAGGAAGGAAGGAAGGAAGGAAGGAAGGAAGGAAGGAAGGAAGGAAGGAAGGAAGGAAGGAAGGAAGGAAGGAAGGAAGGAAGGAAGGAAGGGAGGAAGGGAGGAAGGAAGGAAGGGAGAATTAGGTCATTTTGACCCAAAGACAGTACAAGGGTTAATTCAACGTAATGAAGACCTTCAAATGTTCTTGTTGAGTATTTCACTGGGAACCGCGGTCCTTACACGTACTAATACACATACTAATACATCCACAACAGGCCCAGTGGCTGCTGGGGCGGTTTCTGGGGCGGTTTCTCTGCAGCTTCAGAGAGAAACGTGGGGCAGATGATTTCTGCTGCGTTTGATAAACTTATGCGTCTCTTGTATTTATGCAGTACGATGGAGTATTAGGGCCAAACTAGGACAAAAAAAAGGGAAATTACGAGAATAAAGTCATAATGTTGCCAGAATAAAGTCGTAAAATTACGAGAATAAAGTGTTACATAATAGTTTAACACACATAAAGTGTGTTACACTATGTAATTTATCCCAGAGTCATGTTCAAAGTTAAGAGTCTGGATATTTCTTCGTGAAATTAATTGTTCTATGAAAATAAAAGATACTACATCCACAAAAACAATTCTGAATAGCAAGTGAAAAGACATCCGTTGAGTTTTGTAGGAGCATCTTAAAATGAAGCTGATGTAATGATTTCATCTTGTTACTCTTATCAAGGGCTTAGTGTAGATTGTCCTGAAATGATTACTGAAATCGACTGAGACTTAAAAAAAACGTTTATTATGAAAAACAAGTTTTCTCTTGCTTTAACAAAGTGGTCTCCCCTCAGCCTGCCAACTCAGAGAAGGAGGAAAGCAACCAAATTCTGCAGCCAATCAGCACAGAGCTTCATTATCATAGCCCCGCCCACTCAGAATCCTGCATAGATAATGAGGTTAGAGAATGGGAAGATAAAGACATGGCTCAGAGGCAGAATTTCTAATTTATTTAGCAAAAACAATCAAAAGCTTGTTTTTAAGATATTCAAGGCCTGTTTAAAAGGGTCCCCTTTAATTTAATCAAACTGATAGACTATCGTAATAGCTTTGACAAGACTAAAATTTGTTGCATGATATTGCAATGTGACAAAAAGCCAAGACTGATAATAGGAACACAGAAATGTAATCATTAGGGTAAAATTACCATTGCCAAAGGCAAAGAAACAATATCTCATACCCAGAGCCATGAAATCAGTCAAATAGGCAATCAATCCACCAATCGCTAGGCTGTAATTAAAATCTGCAGTTGTTGCAAGAGTCGAGGCTGAGGAGCAAGTGTAGCTTAACTGACTCCAAGCACACATTGGGCTTGGAAAGAAACTGAGAATCATTGCTCAAGATGGCTAAGGCTTTAAATTAAAATGATGCCTGCAAGCTATTTTATATTTAAATAAAAAGAAAAAACAAACAATCTGAGCAGGGACGGAACAGGGGTCCCAGCCCAGGGGGGGCGGAGCATTCTAGATGGGCCCTTGTGGCCTAAACATCCCCGTTAAAACATAATCCCTAAAAAAAATCTGCCCCAGATCAGCCCTCTGACACAACCACAGCAGCAGAACACGGTCACAACGACTCAAATACCAGTCATTATGTCAAACCTAATTATAATATACTAATTATATATTATATTATATTATATTATATTATATTATATTATATTATATTATATTATATTATATTATATATATATTATATATATTATATTATATTATATACTAATTATATATATACTAATGCAGACTTTAACCCTTGTACTGTCTTTGGGTCTAAATGACCTGATTCTCCTGTTCCTTCTTTCATCCTGCTCTCTCCTTCCTTCTCCCTTCCTTCTTTTCTCCCCTCGTACATTCTTTCCTTGTTTTGTCCTTTCCTTCCTTCATTCTTTTTTCCCTTCCCTCCTTCTTCCCTCACTTCCTTCTTTTTTCCCTCACTTCCTTCTTTTTTCCCTTCCTTCCTTCCTTCCTTCCTTTCTTTCTTTCTTTCTTTCTTTCTTTCTTTCTTTCTTTCTTTCTTTCTTTCTTTCTTTCTTTCTTTCTTTCTTTCTTTCTTTCTCCCTCCTTCCCTTCCTCCTTCCTTGATCTGAAGTAGTATCAAACTGGAGGTAAAAATCAAATGACATCCAGATGTCTGATTCAATACAGCTGAGTAGCAGAATTCCCACACACGTGTTCAACCTACACGACAAAAGTTTACAACAACGACATGTATTTAACACAATGACTGAGCGACACGGCGTCAAACAGCAACAAACATGTAGGAAAGACCATATATCAAAAAGCGCGCCCACCCTTCATCTGGTTGGTTCAGACAGAAAAAACTTTGCGCCTCAAGCCCCATAATACGGTTTGACGTACGTGAACGAAAATCTCTACACACCTGTATCATGTCGCAACTTAAAGAAAAGTCTCTTGGCGCCATGGCCCAAACCCAACAGGAAGTCAGCCATTTTGAACATTCTGAATTAATCGCGTAATTTTGGAGCAATATGAGCCATTCCTTCGAGAATTAATACGGCCCGAACCGTATCGTGAACCCAGATGTGTTATACATCAAAATGTGCGTCTTCATCTTGCGACTACGCGCATTACTTTTCTCTTTCAAAAGTGTTACTGTGACGACGCTAGACGCCAAAAAGCGCGCCCCCCTTCATCTGATTGGTCCATATTTGATAGTTCCCCAAAAGTCACCAAATTTTGCATGCAAGCCAGGCTTGGTGATAAATGTGATATTTAATGGTTTGCATTAATGGCCGTGGCAAAATGGCTCAACAGCGCCCCCTAGAAAACTTTTCTCTGCCATAACTTTTGAAAGGTTTGACATAAAGAGTCGTGGGTGGTGTCATGGGACTCGGTATTGAGTCCTTGACCATAATTGGTGCAAATTAGCCCCGCCCCTTCTTCTGATTGGTTGTCCCGATTTTCTGCCATAACTTTTGGATGGTTTGACATAGGAAGTCGTGGGTGGTATTATTTATGATATGATTATGGGGGGCGGTGGCCGTGAGTGCGAGGGCCCGTTCATCGCTGTTTGCAGCTTTAATTAATATTATGACAGCTTACCAATGATGGTTTCATCCAGCGGTGGGCAGAGAACCACAACAAAAAATATAAACATTGAAAGATCCAAAATGCAAAAACTTTCATTTTAAAACTTTTTCAAATCCGAACTATTTCCCAACCATCAGCCGGTTCTTCATCGCCGCAAACCTTCATACTTTGCGCTCATCAACGGCGATGTCCCTCTTGAATGAGAGCAAGGTGAGGTTTGATAGTCTGGCCTTCAGCCTGCTGACTCAGCATGACTTTCCTGCTTTAAAGCCTGGTTTATGGTTCTGCGTTAAACCTACACCGTAGGGTACGCGGCTACGTGGGAGTCTCTCCGTAGCTACGCCGTCACTGACGTGCACCTCCCAGAAAATGTAACTACGCGTCGAGGCGACGCAGACCAAACGCAGACTGAGAGGGCTGTGATTGGTTCGCTTGGTAGCAACGCATTTCCGGTTCCGGTTCGTGAAGCAGTCGTGAACTTTTTGTTTTATTTTTTTGGGTTGTTTTTGTTTTTTGCACAATAGTTGTCCTTATCTGTTTGATTCACTGTGACCGGAAAAGCCGGAAGCTAAACAAAGTATCAACTAGAGCTCTGGGGGGAACTGCACCGCGGAGAAATGAAGTGATGGAGAAGTCCGAAGGTTCACGCGGCGTCACGGTGACGGCGTAGGCTCTGCGTTGGTTTAACGCAGAACCATAAATCAGGCTTAAAGCTCCACTTCTGATGCGACAACTGGCTAAAAGTAACCAGACAACATACGCGCGCACGTACCCGCGCATGACAGGCAGACACACAAGGGGAGAAGGGACTATTTCCTTCATTTTTATTTTTTAACCCTTGTGCTGTCTTTGGGTCAAGGAAGGAGTAAGGGAAGCAGGGAGGAAAGATGGAAGGAATGGAGAAAAGAATGAAGGAAGGGAAAAAAGAAGGAAGGAAGGGAGGAAAGAAGGAAGGAAGGGAAAAAAGAAGGAAGGAAGGAAGGAAGGAAGGAAGGAAGGGAGAAAAGAAGGTGGGAAGGGAGGAAAGATGGAAGGAATGGAGAAGAGAAGGAAGGAAGGAAGGAAGGAAGGAAGGAAGGAAGGAAGGAAGGAAGGAAGGAAGGAAGGAAGGAAGGAAGGAACGAAGGAAGGGAGAAAAGAAGGAAGGAAGGGAGAAAAGAAAGAAAGAAGGGAGGAAAGATGGAAGGAATGGAGAAGAGAAGGAAGGAAGGAAAGAAGGGAGGAAAGAAGGAAGGAAGGGAAAAAAGAAGGAAGGAAGGGAGAAAAGAAGGAAAGAAGGAAGGAAGGGAGGAAAGATGGAAGGAATGGAGAAAAGAAGGAAGGGAAAAAAGAAGGAAGGGAGGAAAGAAGGAAAGAAGGGAGAAAAGAAGGAAGGAAGGAAAGGAGAAAACAAGGAAAGAATATACGACAGGAGAAAAGAAAGAAGGAAAGGAGTAAAGAAGGAAGGAAGGGAGAAAAGAGGAAGGGAAGAAGGAAGGAGAGAGCAGGAGGAAAGAAAGACAGGAGAATTAGGTCATTTGACCCAAAGACAGTACAAGGGTTAAACAACTTCATCCTTATGAACGCAAGTGTTATATAGTCCAACTTTCCTTATTTTATTCAGCAGACTTTCTGCCCCTTCGGCGTGGGCCCCCCGGGGCGGCCCCCCTTCTGCCCCCCCGCCTGCTCCACTACTGCATCTGACGGATCAATTTAACGCCAGATTCTCTAAGCTCACACCAAGCAGAACGGGAAATGTAATGACCCTCTAGAAGTGTATAAACTTTGACCAAATGGAAATGGCACTGCTCCCAATCCTCTGATGGCAGTAGAATTCAACAATGTTTCCTTCCTCCAGGACAAATCCACACAGATAGTGTAGCTATCATAATGTGCATGTGTGAATGCATCACATCTTTCATGTGGTCTTTAATTCAGAGGCTGCAATCTAAATGAGGATAAGTAAGACCACAATGAGTGTTTAGGATGAGATACAAAAGAAATCAGGTCAACTCTTGTTAAAACGTAACTGTGTGAGGTTTAAGCAAACGCGCAGGAAACTAAACCTCGGGTGGTTGATGCAACGTGCTGTGATGACACTGCAACTGAGGTTGAGCTAAACCTCAACTGCTGGGTAGACCACAGGCAGAAATACATAAAAAAAGACAAGGGCAATTAGGTTTAAGCAATCATGTAGGGCTCTAACAGCGTGAATCCATCTGAGCTAATGACAATGCTGACCCTTTTTCTTCTGGTCCTAGACTGCTGCATTACGTGTTAGGGCCAAACTAAGACAAAAAAAAGTATAGTATAGTATAGTATAGTATAGTATAGTATAGTATAGTACAGTACAGTATAGTATAGTATAGTATAGTATAGTACAGTATAGAATAGTATAGTATAGTATAGTATAGTATAGTACAGTACAGTACAGTATAGTATAGTATAGTATACTATAGTATAGTATAGTACAGTATAGTATAGTATAGTATAGTATAGTATACTATAGTATAGTATAGTATAGTACAGTATAGAATAGTATAGTATAGTATAGTATAGTATAGTATAGTATAGTACAGTACAGTATAGTATAGTATAGTATAGTATATTATATTATAGTTGTCAGGGTTTGACACTTCCCCCCAGTTTGTAACTTTCAGTTTCTGTCTTGCCCCGCCTGTGTCCCATCTGCCCTGATTGTGTCTGCACCTGTGTCTCGTCATGTCTCGTTATCCCTTCAGTATATCTTGTCTTGTCATTCCTTGGTTCCCTGTCGGTCCGTACTGGTTCTTCCTCCATGTCTCCTCGTCGGTTTTCCCTGTTCCTGGTTTTTGTATTTATCCTGCTCTGCAGCGCTTTGTTTTTGCCCTTTTGGATTAAAACCCTTTGTTTTTTGAGAACTCTGGCCTCCCTCTCTCTCCTGCACTTGGGTCCTTAACAAACCAAACCACAACAATAGTGCAGTATAGTATAGTATTCTATAGTATAGTAGATACTTCTCTTCAAACAGGCCAGTTTCCCCAGGCCTTGAAAACTGCAGTAATAAAACCTCTTCTAAAGAAATCTAATCTGGATGCTACAACACTTAGTAACTATAGGCCAATATCAAATCTGCCATTTTTGGGGAAAATCATTGAAAAGGTAGTTTTTTCATGCTTCTATGATGCAAAACAATCTTTTTAACGCATTTCAGTCTGGATTTTGGCCACACCACAGCACAGCACATTTAAGACTCATCAAAGTCTTAAATGACATTTATCTGAATAATGATGCAGGCAAATCCTCTGTTCTGGTATTACTGGATCTCAGTGCTGCATTCGACACAGTTGATCATAACATTCTTCTCAGCAGACTGGAAAAGTGGGTGGGACTTACCGGCACTGTGCTTCAATGGTTCAAATTTTGCTCAAAACCATGAGTCTGAGAAAACCAAGATTACATGTGGGGTTCCTCAAGGGTCCATTCAACATCTATATGTTACCCCTAGCTCAGATTATGGAACATCACAACATTTCCTACCATACTTATGCCAATGAGTCACCACGTGACTACAGTCCCCTACTCTCATTGAGTAACTGTATTCACCAAATCAATGAGTGGATGTGCCAGAATTTTCTCCATCTGAATGTGGAAAAGACAGAGATCACTTTAGAAAAAAAATTATAAATCAGAATTCTCCTGACTTAAAAACATTTAAAAAAAGCTTCATCAACTTACAAAACGAAACTTTACTGTCAGACAATGGAAAAATTAAGGTTTTTGTCTTTTTCAAAGGCGTTTTTAAAGTCCTGATTGCTGCTGTTGGTTAATCAGGGGCTGGAGAGGCTGAGAGACTCGCCCACCCATGATTAAAGGTGGGCAGGAATCTTTTACAAGTCTCAAACTGCTCTTTAGTAGCTGGGCTAAAATGTCCAACAAGTAAAAGCTTCCCTTTAAATGGAGGCTGATAACTGCACTGATGCAATCAATGGAGACTGGCCTGTAGGCAGCTTTGTGTGATTGCAAAATACAGCTTTGGACAGAAGGAAACAGCTGAGAGAACACAGCTTGTTAAAGGTTTTATTCCACATTCAATTCTTTATATTGCAGCGGTTTGTTGATAATCCCTTGTACTACTTTTTCACCCATTTTCGCTGAAACCGTAGGCTGTACACAGAGGAACCAATAAACTGAAGGAACCATGAAATCAATTAAATAAAACGAGTGCAGATATTTCTCTCATCCAGCATCCTGCCTTGTAAGTTACTCTTTAACCTTCCTTCCTTCCTTCCTTCCTTCCTTCCTTCCTTCCTTCCTTCCTTCCTTCCTTCCTTCCTTCCTTCCTTCCTTCCTTCCTTCCTTCCTTCCTTATTTTCTCCCTTACTTCCTTCTTTCTTTCCTTCTGTTCATTCTTCCTTCCTTCCTTCCTTCCTTCCTTCCTTCCTTCCTTCCTTCCTTCCTTCCTTCCTTCCTTCCTTCCTTCCTTCCTTCCTTCCTTCCTTCCTTCCTTCCTTCCTTCCTTCCTTCCTTCCTCCCTCCCTCCCTCCCTCCCTCCCTCCCTTCCTTCCTTCCTTCCTTCCTTCCTTCCTTCCTTCCTTCCTTCCTTCCTTCCTTCCTTCCCTCTTACCTTCCTCCTTTCTTGACTCGAAAACAGCACAAGGGTTAAAAATGAACAGTTCACGTTCATAGTTCACCATTTTGATTTTTGAACTAGTTCAAATTCAGTTAATTTCAATATTTTTAGGTGAGAAGTACGAATGAAACGCCCCCTATCCTAAAACTGTTCACCATAGACCAGTGGTCTCCAACCCTGGTCCTCAGGACTCCTGTCCTGCATGTTTTACATGTTTCCCCTCAGAACCCTGATAAAAATGACTGTCATTAACAGACTTGTGCAGACCTGGATGACAAGCTGGTGATGACCATTAATTAGAATCAGGTGTGATGATGCAAGAAACATCTAGAACATGCAGGACAGGGGTCCAGAGGACCAGGGTTGGAGACCCTGCTGTAAACTATCATGTATTGTTCTATTACGGGAGTCAGCAACCCTCTTTCAAAAATGTTTGATACTTTTTTCCCTTTTTTTTTTTTCCTTTTTTTCCTTTTTTTCTTCTTTTTATCCCTTTTTTGTTCTTTTTTTCTTCTCTTTTTTCTTCCTTTTTCCTTTCCCTTTTAATCTCGACATTTCGACTTTTTTCTCGTCATTTCGACTTTTTTCTCGACATTTTGACTTTTTTCTCAACATTTCAACTTTTTCTCGACATTTAGACTTTTTTCTCAAGATTGTACTTCAACATTAAGCGCATAATGAAAAAAAAAAGTCTTCCCCCAGTTATAACTATGTCGCTACATGCAGCATGTGTTGCCTTCATTCTAAGGCTTAGACAAGACTTTTCAATTTTTGCGGCTCCAGACATATTTGTTTTTTGTGTTTTTGGTCCAATATGACTCTAAAACATTTTGGGTTGCCGACCATTGTTCTAGTGGCTTTTCAACTTTCCTCAGAGGCTGTAAATCTCCAACAAAGTAGTCCATTATCAGTGTTTCTACCTGTTGCAGGTAAATCCTCCCCCTGAAGGAGCAGCAGGACTGGGGTCGTTTGGGGCTGTTGGGTCTTGGTCTCTGATCACTTTGTTTGATTGTCAAGGACTTGCAGATATTTTCTCACACTGGACGGATGCTTTAACTCCACATGACGTTTCAAATGTGAAGTTGACGAGGCAGAAGTTCAGACTTGTTTTCTCAGCGCAGGTGGACATCATTTACACAGAAAGGTTAGATTTCTACCGTCGGACTCTTTGGGAGACGATGTGTAAAATTCCTGCAGATAATGATAAGGATTATCATCTGCGTCTGCATCGTCTCTCTCTTCACTGGTCATGTAAAGATGCACCGGGCTCGGGCCGCCGTTGCCATGGAGATGGTGCCCGTTGTTATGCTAGTGTGTGCACTGCATTGTGGGTAATGTAGTGTGAAGTCGTCAAGTATTTTAAATTTGCCGCCCGCTGGTGAAATGAGAAGGTTTATTCCATAATAATTGGACCTAAACAGTGAAACTGAAACTCACATAATCTGAACAGTTCACATTCCAGTTCATGATCTGCAGAATGAACAAGTTCACGTTCAAGTTCACGTTCAAGTTCTTTATTTGCAAACATGTTGTGTTCAGTTCAACGTTCTCACAGAAATGAACGTGCATAACTCTGGTCCAGAGTTAGTCTCGTCTTGTTTGAAGAGAAGTTTCTTTTCCTCCGCCCAGTGTTTTGCTCTCTTGATTTCTGTCCTCCACATACCGTACTAGCCTCCAAGTCAACATGTGTGCTCTTTGCTGCTCCCTCTGCTACTTTATCCTCACTTTCACAATTTCCTGAGCTGAGACCTAACAATATTAACTCTAAGATCCACCGTGCACATCGCAGATCTTTAGTATTTCCATCAGGTTATCTGATGTGCTATCTGAATGATTGGTGTTTTAACTGAGCAATAACGAGCTGGAGTCTGAACAGATTAATGGTCTCCATCCACTGTAGGTCAAACAATATTGCTACACTTTCTTCTGAATATAGTGATAATTCATCATCCTTTTTCCTACTTTATATTAAATGTGGGTATGATCACTGTGACTCCTATTTTAGTGATTAAACCCTTGAATGCAGCTCTGAATAGAACTGTAGTAAATACCTCTATATGTCTGTATCAGGGGTCGGCAACCCGTGGCTCCAAAGCCGCATGCGGCTCTTTAAAATGTTTGACCTTTTTATTTCCTTTTTTGGTCATTTTGACACAAAAACAGTACAAGGGTTAAGGAGGAGACCAGGGAACTCCCGGGGTTGGTCGAGCACTGGGTGATAAAAAATGGTGAAAAGAAATCTGGGATAAACACACTCGGTTACCAAACAAATAATAGAATAAATAGGCCAATTTAACTGTTGGTTAGCATGTGGGTAACTTGGCTCCAGTTTACTACAGGACTAGCTGAACCAGAATATTTTAACATGTTTAACTCACAACTAAGCTAAAAATGTAACCTGACTGTAGTGACACAACTTTATCATTTGTTTACTGGCACTACAGTGGGGAAAAAAAGTATTTAGTCAGACACCAGTTGTGCAAGTTCTCCCACTTAAAATGAGAAGAGTCAGAAATTTTCATCACAGGTGAGAGACTATGAGAGACAAGATGAAAAAAAAAAATCCAGAAAATCACATTGATTTTTAAATGATTTATTTGCAAATTATAGTGGAAAATAAGTATTTGGTCAATAACAAAAGTTCATCTCAGTACTTTGTTGTATACATTTTGTTGGCGATGACAGAGGTGAAACGTTTTCTGTAAGTCTTCACAAGGTTTTCCTCACTGTTGCTGGTATTTTGGTCCATTCCTCCGTGATCTCCTCTAGATCAGTGATGTTTTGGGGCTGTCGCTGGGAAACACAGACTTTGGGCCGATCCCAATACACCCCCTACTTTCTTTCACTAGCCTTACTTTCTATCACTACCCCTAAAAAAGAAGCCACAGATTTTAGGGCACTTGAAATCTTCCCAGGGGCCTGTCCCAATACTCCCTCTACTCCTACTTTCAGCACCACCCCTAAAATCAGAAAGCTGAGAGCCAAAAGCTGTTTTAATTTCTGCTGTAGCGCTGTTAATATGCCACTTTATTAAGTTTTAATATTTTTTCAGGTGTAAAAGTAACCGTTAAGATCCCCAACATGGGCTCAGTTTATCCAAATAACGCCTGTTAAGAAATTTGCTCTGATGTTTTCGGGATGAGAAGAGCCGCCGGCTCGGAGCAGCAGCAGCTCACGGCCGGGTCAACCTGCGCCGTCGTCCCGGGGTAGAAACCTGCAGCTCTGTGGAGAATTACCGCTGGCTGAAATAAATCATTTAGGAAGATAAATGTTGGTTGAATAGATGAAATCTAACAGTTGTAGCTACGCCTGTTAAGAAATTTGCTCCGAAATTTTCGAGATTTCTGCCTGCCGGCTCTGGAGCTGATTTATGGTTCGGCGTTAAATCGTCACAGAGCCTACGGCGTAGGGTACGGGCGCGTTGGTTTAACGCAGAACCATAAATCAGCCTTTATTCTGGCGTGATCTTCGCAACAACGGGCAAACGAGTGATTATATACATTCACTGAGTGAATATTATGAAAGTAAAATATATATTTCTCGCTAGAAATGTAATCAAAACGCATTTTTATGCAGAAACTAACTCAAAATATTGATTTTATTCACTAAAAAAAATAAGAAATGTCCGCCATGTTTTTTTTTTTTTGGATTCAGTCCGCAAATGACGACGAAAAGCATTCTGGGAATTTTTTTTGTCACTAGATCAACTAGTGAGGATCGGAAATCCCTACATCCGTAGGGAAAGATTCATAGCCACTACCCTCGTTTTCTCCACTACCCCTAGGTGGAAAGAGGAATTGGGACACAACTACCCTCACGGGAACGCGCAAAATTTAGAGGTAGGGATGAAAACGAGGGGTAGGGGGGGGATTGGGACTGGGCCTTTCTATGGGGTTGAGATCTGGAGACTGGCTAGATAACCCGTTTGACGAAAAGCTCTTCCACAATGATTACAGTTCTATGGCTTTTCCCTCGTGTGAATACGTTTGTGTTTCTTTAGATCACCTGATAAGGTGAAAGTTCGCTTGCACTGATCACACCAATATGGTCTCTCTCCTGTGTGAATACGTCTGTGTTTGTTTAGATTACCTGAGAAGGAAAAAGATTTACCACACACATCACACACATATGGTTTCTCTCCAGTGTGTACACGGTGGTGGCGTTTTAGATCACCCGGTTGGGCGAACGCTGCTGCACACTGATCACACCTGTACGGTTTCTCTCCAGTGTGGATACGCTGGTGCACCCGTAGTTGGCTACCTTGTGTGAAAGTTGCTCTGCACTGGAGACAACTGTGCGGTTTCTCGCCACTGTGAATACGTTTATGCATCTTTAAATTGCCCGGTTGGGTGAAAGCCGCCCCGCATTGATCGCAGGTGAATGGTTTCTCACCGGTGTGAGTACGTTCATGATTCTTTAGATGACTTGCTCTGATGAAAGCTGCCCCACACTGATCACAGGTAAACTGCCTCTCTCCAGTGTGAATAAGTTGGTGCCGCTTGAGATCGCCTGGTAAGGCGAACGCTCCCCCACACTGATCACAGTTATATGGTTTCTCCCCAGTGTGACTTCTTTTGTGTTGTTTTAAATTCCCTGATGAGGCAAAAGCTTTCCCACAAACGTCACACCTGAATGGTCTACGTCCAGTATGAATATGTAGGTGTATTTGTAAACTACCTGATGTGGTAAAAGCTGTTCCGCACTGATCACACCTGTACGGTTTTTCTCCAGTGTGAGTACGTCTGTGTGTCGTCAAGTGGTGCCTTTGGGTGAAAGACGCGCCGCATTGATCACAGCTGTAGGGCTTTTCTCCAGTGTGAACACGCTGGTGAATTTTTAAATCACATGATTGGATAAAAGTTGCATCACATTCATCACAGCTATATGGTTTCTCTCCAGTGTGAATACGTAGGTGCATCTTTAGATGACATCGTTGGCCAAAGGTCGCCCCGCACTGATCACATTTGTATGATTTTCCTTCTTGGTGAACCCTCTGGTGCTTCGTTAGATTTGATGAGCATCTAAACACTTTTTTGCAGAGCTGACAATGGTGGCGTTTCAGTTTTTCCTGGCTTCCATTTTTCTGTAAAAACATAAGGAGAAGAGAATTAGTTTCTTGTGGGTGGATAGGCTTGTTCTGATATCTCCAGTGCCCTGAGGACCTTTAAGATGTGACTTGCTGAAATAGATAAAAAGATAAGAAAGATATCCATAACAGAGATGCCAGAATCTATTTATCGATTCCTCAACTACAACTGCTCTAAAAGAAACATTCCATCAAATATTTAGGATTGGAGTGCTCGGCTGGGTCCTGGTCCATCGTCGTGGGTTTCCTGGCTGCTTCCTCCCGTGGTCCAGGGCTTTCCACAAGCGCCGGCCGCATAGCCGACTACACAATTAAGTCCAGCTGGCTACTTTAATGACCATTATTTTTATAGCCTATCGTCTATAAATATTATTTTTCGGTTTTAATAAAATTCAATGTTTTCCTCACAGACTGACAATAATGTCAAACTGAACCGCACTCATTTAAGTTGTGATTCGCTCTGCTTGTACCAATAATAACCACAAATTACTCTGATCACCGCCGACTTCATTGAGAGAAACTCCGCGGCCCCGACATGGGGGGGGTGTGTGTGTGTGTGTGTGTGTGTGTGTGTGTGTGTGTGTGTGTGTGTGTGTGTGTGTGTGTGTGTGTGTGTGTGTGTGTGTGTGTGCATGCGCTTAGCGGAGTGAATGTGTAATACTCAGGCTATCCACTGCAAAATTTCATCAGTTTAAATCAGTTCGTATTAAAAAGAGAGACGCCAAAAGAAAGCCTAACCGCATCGCATCGTTTAGCCCAAAACGTTCTACCGGTAATCCAGTCTTCTCTTCAAGCATTCAATTAGCACCACCTGCGACACGTGAGAGTGTATT
Source organism: Cololabis saira (assembly GCF_033807715.1). Lineage (NCBI taxonomy): Eukaryota > Metazoa > Chordata > Actinopteri > Beloniformes > Belonidae > Cololabis > Cololabis saira. The sequence continues at coordinate 38,734,809 of NC_084606.1, forward strand.
TTCATACACTTCATTACACTAATGAATAAAAGAAGCTGCAATATATTGCATATATATAATATATTGTAATAATAATGATATGATAATAATATATAGAGTAGATATTGATGGTGATAATAATAATAACAGTGCAAATGTCTGAGAAATTAATATAGCCTGCCTATTACCAGGCACACTTAGGCTAATTCAGTGTTTCCTACAATTGTACAGGCTTGGCAGGGCGCCAGGCCAATGAGAGCCCCCGCCGGGCCAGAAAAGAAAAAGAAATATGCCAAAAATAAGCGACATATCTATCCATTCATTCAGAAATCAATAATCATTTCCATTTGGGAGCCTTTGTGCGGCGCTGAATATGCAATGGTTTTGCGTTGTGCTTCTCATTGAAATGACTGGAGGCAACACGTTGCGGCAGTGAGTAAGTCCCTTTAGGCTAATACTGTGAGAAATAACCTCTCATAATAGCGGTACTACAGTTAATAAATGTAATAAATGCTCCTACTGCTGTTTCTGGTGGAGCAATAAGTTTGCCTGCTGGCTACTGAGTCCCGTAAGTGGCGAGTGAGTTTTAACTCCTTAATTACTAACCAAGAATGTGACACCGTCAGAGTCACGCACAGTACACAAACTGTGATGTTAGAGAGCCACCTGTTGGTCAATTTAAGCAACAGCATGGCCAGCTGCTTGACAGTGGCTCAACTCATATTAGTTCACTGTTGTTGTTGTTGTTAATAATGTCATTGCAATTTAATCTATGCAATTGTGAAAAAAAAAAATGGCAAAATAAATGAAAAAAAATGAACAACCGCATTCCGTAGGCTATTCGGTACTCAGTATTCAGCAAAGTCTTCGGCTTCAGTTTCGGCCTCCAATTTTCATTTCAGTGCATCCCTAGTTTTTTCGGTGGGTACCACTGGTAGCATTCTGGACTTTTGTTTAATAATGTTGAACTTGACTCCTCAGTTGTCTATATTTTTTGTTTTGTTTTTGTTTTTATTTTATGTTGAAGGGAGAAAAAATAAATGTGTCCTGAAGATGCCCTGGATTCCCAAAACACAGCTTTAGTCTTTAGCCAGCCACGCACCTGCTGTTTATCATAACAAATGCTTGTTTTTCTGTGAGAAAGAGTCTGGTTCGCATGGGATTTTGGGTCCCGTGTGAGCCGAAACTTATTTTGAGAGCTTGCTGACGGGGGGGCGAATAGGCCCCCCCGTCCCCCTCCGCAAGGTGCTGAGGGAAAGGTATAAAGACGCGATAGCCGGAAGTTCGGATTTTAGAGTCTGCCGTGGGTCAGTGCAGGATATGAGGTGCCGTGAGGGACATAATTCTGAATTACTGTTCATAAACACATATGAAATCCAAAACCTTTTATACACACAGGTGAAATGCTCTTACACATACAACTGGAAATGTTTATAAACACATATGAAATCCAACTCTTTTACACACTATACTGAAAACTTCTCACACTCACTTGTGAAATCTCTCATACACACAGGTGAAATGCTCTTATACATACAACTGGAAATGTATCCACTCACATATACAACTGAAATGTGCTCACAGATACTACTGAAACGCTTTTACACAAACTAATGAAATCTACTCAAAAATCTTCTCACACACAGTGGTGAAATCTTCTCACAAACACAACTGAAAATCTTCTCACAAATACAACTGAAAATCTTCTCACAAACACAACTGAAAATCTTCTCACACACAGTGGTGAAATCTTCTCATAGACCCAACTGAAAATTTCAGTAGAAACGGAAGTCATTTCAGTAGAAACGGACGTCATTTCAGTAGAAACGGAAGTGGGTTGTTTAGCACGATTTTTTATTTTTTTTTCCTGGCAGTTATTTTGACTGATTGATATAGCAATATCTTCTCAGCAGCATACAACAACTCTGACTGAAGAAAGAACTTTACTCGATAATATTAGCTTCAGCAGAGACTGCTGGATGAGCCTCACGTCACTTTTCCCATCACAGTGTTCTGTTTGATGCTACCCGTCGAGAAATGCTACTTTGTGGTTCTGCGCCATGATTGATTCACATGAGCAACATTAAGTCTAATAAAGTTCCTAAATGTCGGTTTCCATTATTTTTATATTAATTGCCCAGCCATAGTGCTTTTATTGTATTATTAATTTAAATGAATGTATATCTTTAATTTGTTTGTGCGAGTGCGAGTCCTGCAGTAGGTGGGCACATTTTGAATGTATCCACTATGACAAAGTCCCACATTATAAGTGCCAGAAAAGTGGCTAACTACTCTGTTTGGCATTTTGTTGTTGTTTGTGTTCGTTAACTTTTATTTATTATTGTTATTGTTATTATGTTATTAAATGTAATTTTCTGAACTTAGCACTCTTCTTTTGAAACGACAAATTGAGACAATTTGTTTGTTTGTGTGCCTTTACTTTTATTTCTTATTATTTTATACTTATTATCAATCCAAAAATAGTGATCACAAAATTGATAAATTGGGGGGTATAAGTATGCTGACATTCATCCTGCAGTGGCAGTGAGGTGATTAGTATCTTACCTGAATGCATTAAGTGACGGGAGCATTATTTGATAGGATGTTACTGGACTATCAAATTATGCTACCATTAAATAGATTTAACATGGATGATATGGGATGTTGAGTATTTGATCCTTCAAAATACACTACCCATGACATGAATTGCATTACACTTTGTGAACATTATATGATAAATGGAAAAATAAAAAATTATGTTATCGCTTTATTTGATATTCATTCCGTTATTGGCCTTTATTTAACCAGGCAGGTCATTAAGAACACATTTTTATTTACAATGACGGCCTGGCAAGAGACAAGGACCACTTGGGGAAAAAGGACGTGGGCTAGGGAGTAAAACAGTAAAATTGTAGCTCTACAAAGGTAGAAAACCATTAGGTAGCATTTTTTGATATGGTAGCAAGAATCGATAGACAGACGCTATCGGTTTATGCGGTGGTAGCATTTTTCGACGAAGCAGCAGAAATCGACAGAACAGCGGCAGCGGCAGCTTTCTGCCAGTATATATCCATGTGCGAAAGCACTTTTGGGTTTGATAACGTGGTGTGCATCCTCTCAAAACTGTAGTTGTTGCCGTTGCGGGATGCTATGACGCGGCTGCCGTGATGGGAAAAGTGATGTGCGGCTCATCCAGCACACCTGCACCGATCTGCACTCGCAGTCACCAGGGGGGCGGGGCTGTAGCCCTGCAGTTGTAACACCTAACAGGGTCCTTATAGTCTCTGCTGAAGCTAATATATTATTCAGTAAAGCTGTTGCTTCAGTCAGAGTTGTTGTATGCTGCTGAGAAGATATTGCTATATCAATCAGTCAAAATAACTGCCAGAAAAAAAAAAAAAAATCGCGCTAAACAACTCACTTCCGTTTCTACTGAAATGACGTCCGTTTCTACTGAAATTACTTCCGTTTCTACTGAAATGACTTCCGTTTCTACTGAAATTTTCAGTTGTGTCTGTGAGAAGATTTCACCACTGTGTGTGAGAAGATTTTCAGTTGTGTTTGTGAGAAGATTTTCAGTTGTGTTTATGAACATTTCCAGTTGTATGTATAAGAGCATTTCACCTGTGTGTCTGAGAGATTTCACAAGTGAGTGTGAGAAGTTTTCAGTATAGTGTGTAAAAGGTTTTGGATTTCATATGTGTTTATGAACATTTCCAGTTGTATGTGTAAGAGCATTTCACCTGTGTGTATAAAAGGTTTTGGATTTCATATGTGTTTATGAACATTTCCAGTTGTATGTGTAAGAGCATTTCACCTGTGTGTATAAAAGGTTTTGGATTTCATATGTGTTTATGAACAGTAATTCAGAATTATGTCCCTCACGGCACCTCATAGCAGGACGCCCGGCGCGGTTTTTTCCTTGGCTTACTCTATCCGGACTGTCCCCGGCTCTCCAGTCCCGTGTCGAGGTAAGATAGGCCTTAAAAAACCCTTTGTAGTTGTGTGTGAGGAATATTGCTCAGCCATTTGCGGGGGATAACTTGACACTTTATCCTAGCAAACGAGTAATTTTGTGTGCTCTGCCATTTGCGGGGGATGACTTGACCCGTTATCCTAGCAAACGAGTAATTTTGTGTGCTCTGCCATTTGCGGGGGATAACTTGGCAAATTATCCTAGCAAACTGGTAGTTTTGTGGATGTCTTCTATGTAAATGCTTGCTTTTTGCTAATAAATGTATTCATATCTTATAGCAAAAGCGAGGTGTGTGTGTCTGATTCATTTTTGCATGCCGACCCCTCTAGAACCTAAGTGAGATTTCTCCCAAAACATATGTTTTTACTATTTCAATAAATGAAAATAAATATATGTTATTATTATTTTATTCAATGATCGTGGCTACGGCTTGACCACCCACAACACCCCCCCGGCTAGATACTTATTTAATATTGGCTGGCTAGTCTGTGCCTTAGTGGAACGCCCTGACATTAGGCACCAGTGCTCTTAATGTTTTATCCATCTATGACTACAGAGCTAAAATTGAAAACTACCCAGCAGTCGTCATAATTAACAGAAACCCAGCCCTCCACAGGGCTAACGTTGTTATCAAGGTACCGTAACGTTAATCTCATTGATTAACGCTACATTAACTTAATTTTATCTCGTCTGGGGTGACGGTCCTCCCTCTGGGAATAACAGGGTGTTGGTGGAGAAGCTGCAGCGTTGTGTATCCGCTAGGGGTGTAACGGTACATGTTTTTGTATTGAACCGTTCGGTATAGCGTGTTCGGTTCGGAACGGAGGCGTACCGAACGAGTTTCCACACGGACATATTAAGTAGAGGACCGCACGTTGTGGAGCAGAGCGCTGCTGCAGTTGCACACATGGGCAGTTGCGCTCACACCGAGAAACAACAAGCAACAGTTGTAGCCGACGTCATGGCTAATGCCGCTAGTATTGGCAATAACCTGTGCTTATTAATCACAAAACACAGGTTAAACATCATGACCAAATCCGCTCCGTTTCCGCGTTAAATCGACGGTGTAGCCGACGGCGAAGGGTCGCGGTGCGGTGTGCGTCGCCGCGAACCCTACGCCGTCGGCTCTGTGTTGGTGTGACGCGGAACCATAAATCAGCCACCGGGAGCAAAGGCTTGCTGGGTTGATGTTGATCCATGGACCAAACTTGTTAAGGAGCATCAAACTCACTCTTATCTATGCGGAAATAACGCTAAAATATAAAGAAGGCGTCCCAAAGTGTGATCTATGGTGAAATAGGAAAATTAAGATGTGTACGCTATATGTGTAGGCTGTTCCCACTGTTCCCTCCACTTCTGCAGCGCAGCTTGAAACCCCGCCCGCCCCCGCCCTGCTGCAGGCACTGACGCTTTCAGTGTGAATGCACCAAGCGGCGAGATGCTGGCGTCGGGACGCCCGTGACGCTTTCAGTGTGAATGCAGGGTTATAAATGTTATTTAATCTGATCAACAACTTTAAACTGTTCAGTGTTGCAACTGTTCAATTTTGCACATTTGATGTAGAAAAGATTTGTTTTTAAGATTTAAGATTTTGTTGTTTATAAGTCTGAGCCTTATAAATGTTATTTAATCTGAGCAACAACTTTAAACTGTTCAGTGTTGCATTTGTTCAATTTTGCACATCAGGGAGATATTTTTTTTGAAGTCTGAGCCAATGTTATTTTGTGTGTGTGTAATAAACAACTAGCACGTTTATATTTTGCATTTTGTTTTCTTACTGTACCGAAAATGAACCGAACCGTGACCTCCAAACCGAGGTGCGTACCGAACCGAGATTTTTGTGTACCGTTACACCCCTAGTATCAGCTCTGTCTTACAGTGAAACATGCAACAGTGTTGCCTTGGTGTCCAGCTGGAAATGACCCACACTTTTGACATTTTCTGCCTTTTCTTTTAGTTAAAACCAAACATATCTGCCGCCTCTTTCTTCTTCCTTTACGTGCGTGGTGTCGGCGCGTTGTGCCGCATTAAACGTAGTCCGGGCGAAACACCTGCTTTGAGCTGCAAAATTAAACTATTCTACGATTTTATATATATAAAAAAAAAAATATATATATATATATATTATAGAGAGAAATAATATTATATTATAATTATAAATATACAGTGCCCAGCATAAATGAGTACACCCCCTTTGAAAAGTAACATTTTATACAATATCTCATTGAAAACAAACAACATTTCCAAGATGTGCACAGGTTACGTTTAATACAGCATCTGTTGAACTTTTGACTTAAAACAAAGGTTAATAATATAACTCAGATGCCATATTTTCCGTTTTTAGTCAAATTAGTGTGGTGCAAAAATGAGTACACCCCAAAAGAAAAACTACTAAATTTAGTACATTTAGTACTTTGTATGGCCTCCATTATTTTTAATGACAGCTTCAAGTCTCATGGGCATGGAATGCACAAGTTGGCGACATTTGGCAACATCAATCTTTTTCCATTCTTCTACAATGACCTCTTTCAGAGATTGGATGTTGGATGGAGAGTGATGCTCAACCTGTCTCTTTAGAATTCCCCAAAGATGTTCAATTGGGTTCAGATCAGGTGACATACTTGGCCACGGAATCACTCTCACCATGTTCCTTTTCAGAAAGCCAGCAGTGGCTTTAGATGTGTGCTTAGGATCATTGTCGTGTTGGAAAAGGGCACGACGACCAAGGGCAAGAAGTGATGGAAGCATCTTAGTTTTCAGTATAGAGCAGTACATTTCTGAATTCATGATGCCATCAATGAAATGCAGCTCCCCAACACCAGCAGCACTCATGCAGCCCCACATAAGGACACTACCCCCTCCATGTTTCACTGTGGGCACCATGCACTTTTCTTTGTATTCCTCACCCTTGCGACGCCAGACAGTGTTGAAGCCATCGGTTCCAAAAAGTCTAGAGTTTGCCAGGGCACATGCCGACAAAGGTGAGCGCTACTGGGACTCTATACTGTGGAGTGATGAGACCAAAATCAATCATTTTGGAACCGATGGCTTCAACACTGTCTGGCGTCGCAAGGGTGAGGAATACAAAGAAAAGTGCATGGTGCCCACAGTGAAACATGGAGGGGGTAGTGTCCTTATGTGGGGCTGCATGAGTGCTGCTGGTGTTGGGGAGCTGCATTTCATTGATGGCATCATGAATTCAGAAATGTACTGCTCTATACTGAAAACTAAGATGCTTCCATCACTTCTTGCCCTTGGTCGTCGTGCCCTTTTCCAACACGACAATGATCCTAAGCACACATCTAAAGCCACTGCTGGCTTTCTGAAAAGGAACATGGTGAGAGTGATTCCGTGGCCAAGTATGTCACCTGATCTGAACCCAATTGAACATCTTTGGGGAATTCTAAAGAGACAGGTTGAGCATCACTCTCCATCCAACATCCAATCTCTGAAAGAGGTCCTTGTAGAAGAATGGAAAAAGATTGATGTTGCCAAATGTCGCCAACTTGTGCATTCCATGCCCATGAGACTTGAAGCTGTCATTAAAAATAATGGAGGCCATACAAAGTACTAAATGTACTAAATTTAGTAGTTTTTCTTGTGGGGTGTACTCATTTTTGCACCACACTAATTTGACTAAAAAAGGAAAATATGGCATCTGAGTTATATTATTAACCTTTGTTTTAAGTCAAAAGTTCAACAGATGCTGTATTAAACGTAACCTGTGCACATCTTGGAAATGTTGTTTGTTTTCAATGAGATATTGTATAAAATGTTACTTTTCAAAGGGGGTGTACTCATTTATGCTGGGCACTGTATATATATATATATATATATATATATATATATATATATATATATATATATATATATATATATAATTAATATAATAATAATATATAATATAGCAAAATGTTTGTAATGACTTTGTTAGTACATTTAAAGTCACAAAAATCTAAACCTTTAATGCAGAGCTGTCTCAGTTCAGGAGAGACCTTAGTGACGAATGTCTTCTTTAACCATCAACCTCCTAGAAACTGCTATGGCTTTTATCACTCCATTATAATGCTTAACAGTACATTGAATTTGGTATTTTTTGCAAAAATCCTCAAACTGTAACACATTACCAGTATCATCCAGAAAGTGCAACAGCCCAGACTCCTTTCCATTTCCAATCCTCTATATAAACAGATTTTCTACTGAGCAAACTGTACCTGTTGTTCCATACAGGTGTGTGTGGTGTAAAATGATGACTATAAATCAATTTCCAATAGAGAAGGACTTGCTGATGGAAAGCAGAGAGTTTAAGTGGTAATGAGCTATAATCAAAGTCACAACGTAGAAGAAAGTCTATTCCACCCATTTTTTGGAAAATCGTATTAGGAACAATAAACCAGATGGAATGTCTATTTGTAAGGAAAGATTTTAACTATTTCAGTTTCAAGACACCATTCATAATATTGAAATCGATCACATTCAACATCATCATAGTTTTTTACCAACTCAATCTTTCTTATATATTGACATCTATTTCTCCATATGAACTTAAAATTAACTGTATTTATTGTTTTGATCATTCTTGTTGAGATGGGTAAGGAGAATGCCGGATAAATGAGTCTGGACAGATTATCCATTTTTGATAATAAGACTCTGCCAAAAATGTAAATATCCCTTTGCAGCCACCTGTTTAGAATTGACTTACACTTGTCCACATTGATCCAAATATTCATCTTTTCAATTGCTGTTTTGTCCTGTTTTCTGTGGTAGACAGACTGACAAACCCCACAGCCTCAATCCCCCCTGAACTGCTGTCTGAAAAGGCCTGTAATGACTTTGCTTCCTTTTTCACCGGATGTATTGCAGATAATAAATACTTCTCTTCAAGCAGGCCAGTTTCCCCAGGCCTTGAAAACTGCAGTAATAAAACATCTTCTAAAAAAATCAAAGCTGGATGCTATTCAATTTAATTTTATTTATATAGTGTCTAAGTTGTTTCTAGGCGCTTTCCAGAGATGCAGAATACGCTACACCACTTAGTAACTATCGGCCAATATCAAATCTGCCATTTTTGGGGAAAATCATTGAAATGGTTGTTTTCCAGCAAATTCATATTACAACTTTATTCTCATAATATTATGACATTCTCGTAATTTCCATTTTTTTTTTTTGTCTTAGTTTGGCCCTAATACTCCATCGTAGGAACAAACTTATACATTTTAATACATATACACACGTTTGAATTTGCTGCACTTATGAGAGTGGCGTTTTGGTGTTCTATTAAGAGGTTTGAAGATTTGATGTGTGTAAATAAATGACCCGCTCGCGGTTTGGTTTTCCCTTTTAAGCTTTTTATTGTTGTTTTGGATTGTGATGTTAAGGGGAACTTAATCTGCAGTCGCTACAAACTTCTTATAATAGTTAAGAATAGATAGTCGAGATTTAAGAGCAGACGGCAAATCAACGACTTTATTCTCGCAACATTATGACTTTATTCTCGTAATATTACGACTTTATTCTCGTAATATTACGACTTTATTCTCGCAACATTATGAATAGAATACTTTATTGTCACTATGCATGGGTACAGTGAGATTAAAAGCAGCATCACCTTTCCAGTGCAAGACAGTGCAAACAGATACAAGAAATATAAATAATATAAAAAGGTTAAAGGTGCATTTTTGAATAGTCAAATCAAGACCTGAAATCCTATCTACAGATAATTAATTACACATTTACACATGTGGTGGAATATTGCACAGATAAAAAAAAAAAAAAAAAGTATAAAAACAGTAATTGCACATGAAGACATTCAAATTCTGTTCAGGGCAATTATGGATTTCTGCAGCATAGGCTCAATAAAAGTGAGAATAAATGTTGTTTGATGTGCAGGGTGATGTTGTAGAACGTTAAAATGACTATCATAAAGGCCCATGGAGAATGCTCCGCCCCCTCTGTACTGAGACCCACGCTCCGCCACTGGGTCACTGCTATTATTTGTAATATATTATATTATTTGTAATCAGCACAAATTATCTGTCCCCATATGATAAAATCCACCATCCCCCCTGATTTATTTGATCTATGTCTGTACTCCAGTACTGGGTGCAGACATAGATATATTCAAAAATTATAAGTAAGTTTTGTCACCTTGAGTGGTGCTGACCAGTGAAATGTTGGGCTCTGGCCCCTGGACTATGAGCTGCAGAAGCTGCAGAGCGAGCGGGGAAACATAAATTCCATGTTCCAGACCAGATATCAGCACCACTCAAGGTGACAAAACTTACTATAATTTTTGAAAAGATCCATGTCTGTAGATGATATTCTGGTATAATAACCTTCCTGAGTGGCAGCTGGATCAGAGTTATCAGCTCATGAAGTTACCAAAACCTTCAGAAAATTACATTTCAGATGCTGCTGCATATCCTGGTTTAGACTCATGTACAGGAAATCTGTCAATGTTTCACTATATTGTCTTTGGTATCATTTTAAACATTCATTCAAGCCAAGATGTGAATCTTTCTGACCAACAGAGAGGTCACTGCAGCTCTTTAAACTATAAACAACACACATTTTTTTACACCATTTTCTCCTAAATGATATACTATCTTTTAGCCCTGTGTCATCTAGGAACAACAGAGACACAAAATACAAAAACTGGAATACTCACAGGACCATAAGGATTCAGGAAATGTATAATATAACCCATAATATATCATTGTTACAGGTCATTCTGAGCCTTAAACTAGAAGAGCATCATTAGGCTCCTATGAAACTATAACAGCCACTAATGTCACAAACTGGTCTTTATCCTGCAAATACGACATTAAAAACACCACAATGAGATAAGGAACCAGCTTAGTTTTATAAACAACATTAGAGACACAAAATACAAAAAAAAAAAAAAAAAAAAAAAAAAAAAAACTGTAATACTTACAGGACCATAAGGATTCAGGAAATGTATCACATCTTAGCTTGAATGAATGCTTAAAAGTTCTCCTTTAAAATGATACCAAAGACAATGTTGTGAAACATTGACAGATTTCCTGTACATGAGTCTAAACCAGGATATGCAGCAGCATCTAAAATTTAATTTTCTGAACTTCATGAGCTGATAACTGTGATCCAGCTGCCACTCAGGAAGGTTTTCATACCAGAATATCATCTATAGACATTGGATACATGGATCTTTCCAAAAATGATAAGTAAGTTTTGTCACCTTGAGTGGTGCTGACCAGTGAAATGTTGGGCTCTGGTACATGGACTAATGCCGCGTTCCATTTGTCCTCGGAAGTGGGGATTTCCCAGTTCCCAGTCGGAATTTTCAACTGGAACGACCCTCGAAGTGGGATTTCCCACTGGGAAAGTGGGAGAGTCTTCACCACCCCCGAGTTCACATTCCAAGATGGCTGCCCCAGTTGTAAACAGTAGAAGAGAGCTCTGTAAAAATTCGTAGCACTTCATTCTAGTTTTGGTCACACTAAATCAGTCGTATACAAGTATTGTTCGGCATATATATGCTGCTATAGTGTCATTTACATTTTTCATGTGGTATATGCGAACTACAAACTTGTTTAGCTACTTTGTAACTGGAACGCTGATAACTCGGCTGTGACGTCATTCCCAGTTCCGAGTTCCGAGGTAAATGGAACGCAGCATAATGCCGCGTTCCATTTACCTCGGAAATCGGAACTAGGAACTGGGAATGGCAGCCATCTTGGAATGGTAACTCGGGGGTGGTGATGCTTCTCCCACTTTCCCAGTAGGAAATCCCACTTCGAGGGGCGTTCCAGTTGAAAATTCCGATTGGGAACTGGGAAATTCCGACTTCCGAGGACAAATGGAACGCGGCATGTGAGCTGCTGCAGGAGCTACAGATCGAGCGGGAACCGTAGGAAACATAGGAACCATACCTGAACCGGGACCGCTGGATCAGCTGGATCCGCAGCAGCGCTGCCCGCTCCGGTCCCGCTGCTGCTGGACTCCAGGGCGGGTTGCTCTCGGTTCTGCTCCATGTCCAGGTTCTGTTCCAGGTTCTGTTCCGGGCTCTGCTGGTTCTGATCCATGACATCCAGCAAAAAAACAAACCTGTTTCACCAGCTTAGATTCACTTCTTCTTCGTCGGCTTCCTTCGTCTTCATCTGTGGTTTCAGTGCAGCCAGTCTGATCCGTGAGGAGGCAGTACCGCCCCCTGCTGGTGAAACCAGATACCAGGGGGAACAATCAAGATATTAGATTCAAAAACAAATCTTGATATATTAAGAGATGGGTTGATAATAATATTTTACTGGTTAGTCAACTATTGAATGACAATGGTCAATTACTCAATTATGAAGAATCTATGGTTTTCTATGGTTGCTGCTTTCAGGAAGACGCTACAGAGTCATCAGGTCCGAAACCAACACACTGAAAAACAGCTTTTTCCCTAAAGCCATAACCGCCCTGAACAGAATGTGAATGTCTTCATGTGCAATTACTGTTTTTATACTTTTTCCCGGCCTATCTGTGCAATATTCCACCACATAAAATAAGTTTGACCTTCCACAATCTCATTTATTTAGATATTTTCAAATTCGAAACTTTGCTCAACATAACTTTTTTAACTTTCCTCATCAACTGCCCGAGTCCCTTGTCGATGCAATTTTATCTTTACCTGTACCTGTAACATTTCAAATGTGATCAAATTAATCTCATCATCAAAATCATCATCATCATCATCATCATCATCATCATCATCATCATCATCATCATCACCATCATCATCATCATCATCATCACCATCATCATCATCATCATCATCATCATCACTATCATCATTATCATCATCATCATCATCACTATCATCATCATCATCATCATCATCACCATCATCATCATCATCATCATCATCATCATCACCATCATCATCATCATCATCATCACCATCATCATCATCATCATCATCATCATCATCACTATCATCATCATCATCATCATCATCATCATCATCATCATCATCATCACCATCATCATCATCATCATCATCATCACTATCATCATCATCATCATCACTATCATCATCATCATCATCATCATCACTATCATCATCATCATCATCATCATCATCATCATCATCATCATCATCATCATCATCTCCTCTAACAGTTAAAAATATTTGGGAAAAAGAATTTGGTACTATTTTTTCACCTGAATGGTGGCAGAGAGCCCTAGATAGAATGAATTATACCTCATCTTGTGCCAAGCTGACATTGATTCAGTTTAAGGTTGTACACAGAATTCACATGTCCAAAGTCAAGCCTCATAGACTGTTTGATACAGGTGATAAATGTGACAGATGTTCTTTATCACCTGCTAACCAAACACATTTCTTTTCCTGCCCAAAGCTGTGTTCATTCTGGTCATCTTTCTATAATACTCTCAAAAGCCCTTAATAAACCGCTGGTTTCTAGCCCTTTAATTTCTATTTTTGGTGCACCTGAAGATTTTAATAGTTTTACTAACAAGGAGATTAATATAATTGCTTTTTCCTCTCTTGTAGCTTGTATTCTACTTCAATGGAAGGACCAAAAACCTCCATCTCCCAATTCTTAGTTGAAAGACCTGATGTCATTTTTATATTTAGAGAAAATTAAATACGGTATTAGGGGTTGCTCTGAAAAGTTTTCTTATATTTGGGAACCTATTCTTTCTCTTGTTAATTCTTTGGCATCCTTGGAAGATGAATTTAATTTGATTTAATTTAATTACAGGGTAATTACAAGTATGATATTGCTAACCATGTCTAATTTTTTTAGGGTTACTCTTATGTCTGTTTATTTTAAATTTTCATTTACTTATCTTATTTCTTTTTTTTTATTGATTTTTATTTTTTGTTGTTGTTGTTTTGAGTGTCCTGTATTTTATTTTATTACTTTATTTTTCCTATTATTATTGTCTTCAGTAAGAGTTTGATTGGTAATTGGTACTTACTTTGGGACCTGTTTATAATTATGTATTTTACAGTGTGTGTGTTTTGGGGGGTTTGTTATGTTAAGTTTTGTGTCTTTATTTATTTTATTTATTTATTTATTTATTTTTGTTTGTTGTGTGTGTGGTAAAATATAAAACGGGGTATTCTGTCGAACCCTTTAAAAAAAATGTTTATTGTGTAATATAATCTACATGGACTACCCAATAAAGAAACATGTAAAAAAAAAAAAAAAAAAGCTACTGTAGAATAATTATTAATGACAAAGATATTTTTCAAACACTGCATGAGGTTGTATCTTCTTGCGAAAGGCAATCTGGCAACATAGTGCGGAAGGTAAATACTCTGTGGAGGTTAGATGTTTGTTTATTTGAATGTGTGCTACTTGAATTCTATGAGTCAGGGGTTGTAATGAACTGATTATCCAATAAAGTTGATGTGAACCCGTGTAAAAAAAAAAAATATATATATTCCACCACATGTGTAAATATGTGTAATTATCTGTAGATAGGATTTCAGGTCTTGATTTGACTATTTAAAAATGCACCTTAACCTTTTTATATTATTTATATTTCTTGTATCTGTTGGCACTGTATTGCACTGGAAAGGTGATGCTGCTTTTAATCTCACTGTACCCATGCATAGTGACAATAAAGTATTCTATTCTATTCATAATGTTGCGAGAATAAAGTTGTAATATTACAAGAATAAAGTTGTAATATTACGAGAATAAAGTCGTAATATTACGAGAATAAAGTCCTAATAATATGAGAATAAAGTTGTAATATTACGAGATTAAAGTCATAATGTTGCGAGAATAAAGTCGTTGATTTGCTGTCTGCTCTTAAGATCTCGACTATCTATTCTTAACTATTATAAGGAGTTTGTACCGACAGCAGATAAAGCCCCCCTTAACATCACAATCCAAAACAACGATAAAAAGCTTAAAAGGGAAAACCAAACCGCGAGCGAGTCACTTTGTTTTATTTATTTATCTATTTCTTGTAATGTTTTTATTGTTGTTATATTTTATTGTTGTGGACTGATTATTTCTTGAACTTTTATCATTATTTCATTTTAATTAACTATATTGTATGTCAGTGTGCATTGGTCTCCCAGTTTTTATTTTATTTTTATTTTTATTATTATTATTAGGGCCCGAGCACCTTGAGTGCGAAGGCCCTATTGTATTTGCAGGAATTTTTATTATTAGGGCCCGAGCACCTTCAGTGCGAAGGCCCTATTGTATCTGTGGGAATTTTTTTTTTTCTTTTTCTTCTGACGAAAGGAGGGCCTTTTTGCCCCCCTGAACGTGCCCAAAAAGTCACCAAATTTTGCATGCATGTCAGGCCTGGCGAAAAATGTGATATTTAATGGTTTGCATTAATGGGCGTGGTAAAATGGCTCAACAGCGCCCCCTTAAAAAATAAAAAAAAACTTTGTGCCTCAAGCCCCACGATACGGTTTGACGTACATGCACGGAAATCGGTACACACCTGTATCATGGCGCAACTGAAAGAAAAGTCTCTTGGCGTCATGCCCGAAACCGAACAGGAAGTCGGCCATTTTGAATTAGTCGTGTCATTTTGGCAAAATTTATGCCATTCCTTCGAAAGTTAATTCAGCCCGAACCGTAACGTGCCCCCAAGTGTGTTATACATCAAAATGTGCGTCTCCATCCTGCGACAACACGCATTACTTTTCTCTTTCAAAAGCGTTACCGTGGCGGCGCTAGACGCCAAAAAGCGCGCCCACCCTTCATCTGATTGGTTCGACTGAAAAAACTTTGTGCCTCAAGCCCCATAATACAGTTTGACGTACATGAACGAAAATCGGTACACACCTGTATCATGTCGCAACTAAAAGAAAAGTCTCTTGGCGCCATGGCCGAAACCGAACAGGAAGTCGGCCATTTTGAACATTCTGAATTAATTGCGTAATTTTGGAGCAATATATGCCATTCCTTCGAGAGTTAATTCAGCCCGAACCGTATCGTGAACCCAGATGTGTTATACATCAAAATGTGCGTCTCCATCCTGCGACTACACGCATTACTTTTCTCTTTCAAAAGTGTTACCGTGGCGACGCTAGACGCCAACAAGCGCACCCCCCCTTCATCTGATTGGTCCATATTTGATAGTTCCCCAAAAGGCACCAAATTTGGCATGCAAGCCAGGCCTGGCGATAAATTTGGTATTTCATGGTTTGCATTAATGGGCGTGGCAAAATGGCTCAACAGCGCCCCCTGGAAAACTTTGTGCCTCAAGCCCCACAATACGGTTTGACGTACATGCACGAAAATCGCTACACACCTGTATCATGGCACAACTTAAAGAAAAGTCTCTTGGAGCCATGGCCGAAACCGAACAGGATGTCGGCCATTTTGAATAAATTGTGTCATTTTGGCGAAATTTATGCCATTCCTTCGGCAGTTAATTCAGCCCGAACCGTAACGTGCACCCAGGTGTGTTATACATCAAAATGTGCGTCTACATCCTGCGACACCACGCATTACTTTTCTCTTTCAAAAGTGTTACCGTGGCGACGCTAGACGCCAAAAGGCGCGCCCCCCCTTCATGTGATTGGTCCATATTTGATAGTTCTCCAAAAGTCACCAAATTTTGCATGCAAGCCAGACTTGGCGATAAATTTGATATTTCATGGTTTGCATTAATGGGCGTGGCCTAACGGCTCAACAGCGCCCTCTAGAATACTTTTATCTGCCATAACTTTTGAATGGTTTGACATAGGAAGTCGTGGGTGGTGTCATGGGACTCTGTAATGAGTCCTTAAGCTTCGTTGGCCTTAATTAGCCCCGCCCCTTCTTCTGATTGGTTGTCCCGATTTTCTGCTATAACTTTTTAATGGTTTGACTCCCGCTTCCTGATTCAAATGTCTGCCGGCCCCGCCCCCTGACCAATCAGTGGCGAGTAGGGTGATGACGGCCCCGCCCCCTGACCAATCAGTGGCGAGTAGGGTGATGACGGCCCCGCCCCCCGACCGATCAGCTGTTGTAATGTGGTGACGTCAGAAATAGTCCCGTGCTCAGGCCGGTTAGAACCTCGGTAGAATGGTTACAGAAAGAGTAATAAATAAAATAGTAGTGCTTTACTAATATTTATACCTTACAAATATTTTTAAAAAAGGAAAAAAAGTTCCAGACATTTTATTGCTATGTTGGTCTCTCCTAAGCCAGTAAGTCAAAGTGAAAGGAATGGCTGAGATATAGCTCAGCCTGAGCATATTGGTCTTTGGTGCCAGAGGTCGGGAGTTCGAGCCTGGCTGTATGCTGAAATTTTTGTCAGCATCAAAATGTGCGTCTCTGTCCTGCGACGACGCACATTACTTTTCTCTTTCAAAAGTGTTACCGTGGCGACGCTAGACGCGAAAAAGCGCGCCTCCCCTTCATCTGATCGGTCCATATTTGATAGTTCCCCAAAAGGCACCAAATTTGGCATGCAAGTCAGGCCTGGTGATAAATTTGATATTTCATGGTTTGCATTAATGGGCGTTGCCTAACGGCTCAACAGCGCCCCCTAGAATACTTTTCTTTGCCATAACTTTTGAAAGGTTTGACATAAAGAGTCGTGGGTGGTGTCATGGGACTCAGTATTGAGTCCTTGACCGTAATTGGTGAAAATTAGCCCCGCCCCTTCTTCTGATTGGTCGTCCCGATTTTCTGCTATAACTTTGGAATGGTTTGACATAGAGAGTCGTGGGTGGTGTCATCAGATTCTGTATGGAGTCCTTGACCTTCATTGGCCTGAATTAGCCCCGCCTCATTCTTTGCGGAGGGAAGTCCCGTGCGCAAAAAAGGAACACTTGCTTGCAGTCACCCTATTAACCCACCAGGCGGCTCTAGAATTATGTACATTAAGACCAACACATCAATTTTGCAGAAACCCAATAGGCTATAGATTATTTCTAACCCTGTTACACGTGCAGTAGACTGGCCCTCGAGTACCGGCTTGTGTGCACCCTTGACTATGTTTCCAGATGGACCCTCGCTATTAGATATCAAAAAGGTTGACGTACTGTACTTAGAAATTAGGCAAATGAATAGTAGGAATTTTACACAGTGTATATATGGAGTACATCATGGTGTACGTGAGTATAAATGAGCAGATACGTGAGAGATTATTGCCATATGCAGTTACATCCCACTGTATATCAACACTATTCATCCTGAGTCCTTGTATTCATCTATAAAAGCATACATTACTTACGATGTGAATTTACATACACCCTTGTACAATCTTATTCATTACAAGCATTCTTACTCAGCGATATTTATAGACATATTAAAGCATTAAAGCATACTGTCCATATGATGACAGATACTTTTTTCTCCCACTAGGGGAGTTTTTACCTGCCATTGTTAATATAATAATTGCTTGGGGGTTTATGTTCTGGTCTCTGGAAAAGTCATAGAAACAACTTGTGTTGTAGTAGACGTGATATAAATAAAATAGAATTGAACTATAATCTGCAAAGATAAATGTTTTTCTGGTTTATCTTTAACATTACTGTGTTTAAAATGTACACATGTTTGTGAATAAAGATAACTTTCCAATCTTATTTCTATACTGTGTTAAGTAAATTAGCAGTTATATCTTATATATTAGTATGTTTTCTTTTTTTCTTTTTTTTCTTTCTCATTTTATATAAAATACATGATATATATATTTTTAATATGTCACATATATTTATTAATATATATACACATACATATGCATACACATACAGTACATATTAGTATATATATATATATATATATATGTATATATATATATATATATATATATATATATATATATATATATATATATGTGTGTAAGGAGGTGAATTGAATGGAGGTACCAGCAGAGGGCGCTGGGGCGGCCATTTTAGGTCAGAACCGTGTTGTTTGTCTGAAGGTAGGAGGCTAATCCACTCTCTCTGTTCAATCAATGTCATTTTACTTAGTTGAAGGTGCTTGAGGCCGGATTGTGGCAGGATTTATGAAAAAAATCCGTATACATTTTAAGTTTTCTAGTAATAATGTCAGATGAAGCGTTCCAAACCCAAAAGCTCTTTAAACTAGAAACAACACACATTTTTCACCTAAATGATATACTATCTTTTATCCCTGTGTCAACTAGGAACAACAGAGACACAAAATACAAAAACTGTAATACTCACAGGACCATAAGGATTCAGGAAAAGTATCACATCTTAGCTTGAATGAATGCTTAAAAGGTCTACTTTAAAATGATACCAAAGACAATATAGTGAAACATTGACAGATTTCCTGTCTAAACCAGGATATGCAGCAGCATCACTCACTCACTCATCTTCTCCCGCTTTATCCGTTACCGGGTCGCGGGGGCAGCAGCCTCAGCAGGGATGCCCAGACTTCCCTCACCCCAGACACTTCCTCCAGCTCTTCCGGGGGGAGTCCGAGGCGTTCCCAGGCCAGCCGAGAGACATAGTCTCTCCAGCGTGTCCTGGGTCTTCCCCGGGGTCTCCTCCCGGTGGGACATGCCTGGAACACCTCCCTAGGGAGGCGTCCAGGAGGCATCCGGTACAGATGCCCAAGCCACCTCAGCTGACTCCTCTCAATGTGGAGGAGTAGCGGCTCGACTCCGAGCTCCTCCCGGGTGACCGAACTCCTCACCCTATCTCTAAGGGAGCGTCCAGCCACCCTGCGGAGGAAACTCATCTCGGCCGCTTGTATCCGCGATCTTGTCCTTTCGGTCACTACCCAAAGTTCATGACCATAGGTGAGGGTAGGGGCGTAGATTGACCGGTAAATCGAGAGCTTCGCCTTTCGACTCAGCTCCCTCTTTACCACGACGGTCCAGTACATCGACCGCATTACTGCGGACGCTGCACCGATCCGCCTGTCAATCTCACGCTCCATTGTTCCCTCACTCGTGAACAAGATCCCGAGATACTTGAACTCCTCCACCTGAGGCAGGACTTCCCCACCCACCCGGAGAAGGCATGCCACCCTTTTCCGGTCGAGAACCATGGCCTCGGTCTTGGAGGTGCTGATTCTCATCCCTGCCGCGTCGCACTCGGCCGCAAACCGCCCCAGCACATGCTGGAGGTCCCGATCTGATGAAGCCAACAGGACAACATCATCTGCAAAAAGCAGAGATGAAATCCTGAGGTTCCCAAACCGGATCCCCTCCGG
Source organism: Cololabis saira (assembly GCF_033807715.1). Classification (NCBI taxonomy): domain Eukaryota; kingdom Metazoa; phylum Chordata; class Actinopteri; order Beloniformes; family Belonidae; genus Cololabis; species Cololabis saira. Next base: position 38,754,906 of record NC_084606.1, read on the forward strand.
CCCCTGGCTGCGCCTAGAAATCCTGTCCATAAAAATTATGAACAGGACCGGTGACAAAGGGCAGCCCTGCCGGAGTCCAACATGCACCGGGAACAAGTCTGACTTACTGCCGGCAATGCGAACCAGACTCCTGCTTCGATCATACAGAGACCAGACAGCCCTTAGTAGAGGGCCCCGGACTCCATACTCACTCAGCACCCCCCACAGAATGGCACGAGGGACACAGTCAAATGCCTTCTCCAGATCCACAAAGCACATGTAGACTGGTTGGGCAAATTCCCATGAACCCTCGAGCACCCTGCGGAGGGTATAGAGCTGGTCCAGTGTTCCACGACCGGGACGAAAACCGCATTGTTCCTCCTGAATCCGAGGTTCGACTATCGGCCGTAATCCCCTCTCCAGTACCCTGGCGTAGACTTTCCCCGGGAGGCTGAGAAGTGTGATCCCCCTGTAGTTGAACACACTCTCCGGTCCCCCTTTTTAAACAGAGGGACCACCACCCCGGTTTGCCACCCCAGCGGTACTGTCCCCTTCCTCCATGCAATGTCGCAGAGGCGTGTCAGCCAAGACAGCCCTACGACATCCAGAGACTTGAGGTACTCAGGGCGAATCTCATCCACCCCCGGTGCCACCGAGGAGCTTACGAACCACCTCGGTGACCTCGGCTTGGGTGATGGATGAGCACGCCTCCGAGCCCCAACCCTCTGCTTCCTCAGTGGAAGGCATGTCAGTCGGGTTAAGGAGATCCTCAAAGTATTCCTTCCACCGTCCGACAATGTCCCCAGTCGAGGTCAACAGCTCCACACCAGCACCATAAATGGTGCCGGCAGAGTACTGCTTCCCCCTTCTGAGGCGCCGAACGGTCCTCCAGAATTTCCTCGAGGCCGACCGAAAGTCCTCCTCCATGGCCTCCCCGAACTCCTCCCAGACCCGAGTTTTTGCCTCCAAGACTGCCCGAGCCGCGGCCCGCTTGGCCTGCCGGTACCTATCTACTGCGTCAGGAGTCCCACCGGCCAACATAGCCCAGTAGGACTCCTTCTTCAGTCTGACGGCATCCTGTACTTCCGGTGTCCACCACCGGGTTCTAGGATTGCCGCCACGACAGGCACCGGAGACCTTGCGTCCACAGCTTCGAGCCGCCGCGTTGACAATGGAGGCAGAGAACATGGTCCACTCGGACTCGATGTCCCCCGCCTCCCCCGGGATCCGAGAGAAGCTCTCCCGGAGGTGGGAGTTGAAGATGTCCCTGACAGAGGGCTCAGCCAGACGTTCCCAACAGACCCTCACAATCCGTTTGAGTCTGCCCGGTCTGTCCAACCTCCTCCTCCGCCAGCGCATCCAACTCACCACCAGGTGGTGATCAGTTGACAGCTCAGCCCCTCTCTTCACCCGAGTGTCCAAGACATGCGGCCGAAGGTCAGATGAAACGACAACAAAGTCCATCATTGACCTCCGGCCTAGGGTGTCCTGGTGCCACGTGCACTGATGGACACCCTTATGCTTGAACATGGTGTTCGTGATGGACAAACTGCGACTCGCACAGAAGTCCAACAACAAAACACCACTCGGGTTCAGATCGGGTAGGCCGTTCCTCCCAATCACGCCTCTCCAGGTATCACTGTCATTGCCCACGTGAGCGTTGAAGTCCCCCAGTAGAACAATGGAGTCCCCAGTTGGAGCACTATCAAGTACTCCTCCCAGGGACTCCAAGAAGGCCGGGTACTCCCCACTGCTGTTCGGCCCGTAGGCACAAACAACAGTGAGAGACCTATCCCCGACCCGAAGGCGCAGGGAAGCGACCCTCTCGTTCACCGGGGTGAACTCCAACACATGGCGGCTGAGCTGGGGGGCTATAACCAAGCCCACACCAGCCCGCCGCCTCTCACCCTGGGCAACTCCAGAGTAGTGGAGGGTCCAGCCCCCTTCAAGGAGCTGGGTTCCAGAGCCCAAGCTATGTGTGGAGGTGAGCCCGTCTATCTCTAGCCGGTATCTCTCAACCTCACGCACAAGCTCCGGTTCCTTCCCCCCCAGCGAGGTGACATTCCATGTCCCCACTGTGAGGGTTGATGTCCAGGGATTGGGTCGTCGAGGCACCCCGCCACGACTGCTACCCAGCCCACAATGCACCGGCCTGCCATGGTCCTTCCTGCGGGTGGTGGGCCTACTGGAAGGCGGACCCGCGTCGCCGTTTCGGGCTGAGCCCGGCCGGGTCCCACGGGCAAAGACCCGGCCACCAGGCGCTCGCCTACGAGCCCCAACCCCAGGCCTGGCTCCAGGGCGGGGCCCCGGTGACGCCGATCCGGGCGACGTAACGGTCCTTGCTCTTGTTTTATCCATGTTTGGCTTGTGGCATCTAAAATGTAATTTTCTGAACTTCATGAGCTGATAACTATGATCCAGCTGCCACTCAGGAAGGTTATCATACCAAAATATCATCTATAGACATGGATATTTTCAAAAATCATAAGTAAGTTTGGTCACCTTGAGCAGTACTGACCAGTGAAATGTTGAGCTCTGGTACATGGACTAATGCCGCGTTCCATTTACCGAATTTAAAGAATGATCCCTCTAGCGTATCTCTCCTTGAACAGGCTGTGTGCTGCAAAATGTGCTGCAATTCGGTCCCGAATTTCCCGCGCTGGGCTGCGGATGTGACGTCACATGACGCTGCATGCACGTTCTCCCCGTCCTCCCGTGCCGGCTTCACTGTTGGCTGCAGTACCCCCAACGGCCGTCGTGGTGAAGGGTGGCGCTAGAGAGTCTCATTTCTTAAAAGGAGCCTCATGCTCCTTTTAAATGACATTGATTGAACAGAGAGAGTGGATTAGCCTCCTACCTTCAGACAAACAACACGGTTCTGACCTAAAATGGCCGCCCCAGCGCCCTCTGCTGGTACCTCCATTCAATTCACCTCCTTACACCCACCCCCACTTTACCTGAGGGCGTCTCAGCACTCATAAAACAAAATAACTGCTGAAAAACTATAAGGCACCCATAACATCATACACAGTTTCTGTGGTAGGTGAAGTGTGTATAACTCAGTCTCTAAACGCAGAGCCCTCCTTTTCTTTGGTTTCTGCCACAGCATCACTTCTATCCATATCCTGCTTCTCAGTCGCAGATTCCACAGCGATTAATTGATACGTCTGTTAGGAGGTTGTCTGCTGGCTCTCGGGGGATTTCTCCTCACAGGTGGTGGGGGTGATGCTCCCCTTTGAGCTTGTCCATGTTTCCCCCTTATAGCTCCAGGAGTGGTTGCTTGGGACAAGTCTTCTCCTTCCTCTTGCTCACTTTCCTCTTCCCTAATGTCCATCATACCATTCTGTGCTCCCAATGAACTCTGGTCCTCGTCCTCCAACTCACCATCTTCCTCAGCCTCTGAACCACTGCATGAGGTGCCATCTTCAGTGTCAGGCTCTCCGCTTACAGTCACCTCCTGCTGGGGTTCCATGGGTAGAAACATGCACTGAGTAAGGAGGTTTTGATGAACCACCCTCTCTTTGGCTCCATCTTCAGACTTAATCACATACACTGGTATGTCAGGCTGTTTCTTGATGACAATATAGGGCTGCCGTTCCCACTTATCACCAAGCTTCTGTCTGCCCTCCACTTGACATATCTTTACCAGTACTCTGTCCCCTGGACGGAATACACGGTGCTTCGCCTTGCGATCATAGTGACGTTTCTGTTGGTCTTTCGCTTGTCTGGATGCATGGTTTGCTTGATCAATAACATGCGTAAGAGAGTCCTGAAGAGTTTGGACATATTCGTTATATTCGCCTGACTCCTCATTTTCTGACAGCCCTAAGATGAGGTTGATCGGTAGCCTGGGATGTCTGCCATACATTAAGAAGTAGGGTGTGTACCCAGTTGAGTCATGGCGCGTACAGTTGTAGGCATGTGTCATGGCGTCTAGATATTCATGCCAGCAAGGCTTCTGCCGTGGATCCAATGTGCCCAGCATATCCATCAAGGTCCTGTTAAACCTCTCTGTCGTTCCATTACCCTGAGGATGATATGGACTTGTGTGTGTCTTGGTCATCCCAGTGATTTTGCACAACTCCTTCACCACAGCGCTCTCAAAGTTGCGACCTTGGTCTACATGGAGCTTGGCAGGAAACCTGAAACGGCACAGGAAGTTCCTCCACAGCACCTTGGCAACTGTGCATGCCTTCTGGTCCTTGGTCGGGTATGCTTGTGCAAAACGGGAGAAGTGGTCAGTTACAACCAGCACATTCTCGATCCCTCCTTTAGACTTCTCCAGCATCAGAAAATCTATGCACGCAAGTTCCATGGGGGCAGAAGTATGGATACTGACAAGAGGTGCCCTAAGACCCGCAGTGGGAGTCTTCCTGAGACAGCACCTCTCACACTGTTCACACCATGTTTTGATGTCCTCGAACATTCTGGGCCAGTAGAAACGCTCTCTCATCAATGAGAATGTGCGGTTAAAACCCAAATGTCCAGAGTCATCATGAAGGGCTCTCTTTGCAACCGTCCGCAGGTTTTCCGGCAGCACTAACTGCTCGATTGATCCTCTCTGGCCATCCTTGACTTTGCGATAGAGGGTTCCCTCCCTGACCACTAACCTCTTCCATTCTTTTAAAAGAAGGTTCACTTGTGCCCCTCCTTCCAACCGGACACTTCTCTTTGGCTTGGTGTTCAGTGACCGAGTGCAGAACTAGACCAATCACAGGATCTTCTCTTTGTCCTACACGCACCTGCTGTTTTGTCATTGCAGGCAGCGACTCGGTGCCAATGCCTGCATATGGCTCATCCAGTGGTTCAGCTTGGCAGGGCCGTGGAGTTTTAGGGCAATCTGTCTGTCTCTCTTTTGGATCTTCATCTGCCGCTTCCGAACCTACTGCTTCCCTCCTGCCGTTATTGGTTTTCACTCGCTGGGGGCATGTCTGTAGGGCCTGGGTGACTTCTTGATTGGATAATCTGGACAGTGCGTCAGCATTGCCGTTGCATTTCCCTTGACGGTACTGGATGTTAAAATCAAACATGGAAAGTTGGGACACCCAGCGCTGACCAGTTGCATCCAATTTGGCTGTAGTCATGACATACTTTAGTGGATTGTTATCTGTGAAGACAGAGAACTTGTGCCCATACAGGTGATCATAAAACTTCCCTGTCACTGCCCATTTCAGAACCAAAAACTCCAATTTGTGAGCAGGGTAACGGGTTTCGGCTGGATTCAGGCCCCTACTGGCATAAGCAATAACCCGCTCTCTCCCATCCTGGACTTGAGCCAGAACTGCACCGAGTCCTTCTCCTGATGCATCGGTTTGCAGCAAGAAAGGCAGACTGTAGTCTGGATAGCCCAAAACTGGAGCTGTCGTGAGCTTCTGCTTTAACACTTGGAATGCAGTCTCACATTCCTCTGTCCACTGGAACTGGGATGAAAGAACTGGGGGTGCCTTCCTCCCCCTTTTCTTCTTCCTCGGGTCCCCTGAAGTGAGGCGATACAGGGGAGCGACCAGCTTTGCATAACCCTCCACATACTGCCTGTAGTACCCTGTGAGCCCCAGGAACTGTTGCATTTCCTTGCCGTTAGTTGGGCGTTTCCAGTCCGTTACCTTGCTTATCTTCTCCGGGTCAGTCCTAATCCCCTCCGCTGACACCAGGTGCCCCAGGTACTGAACCTCCTTTTTCATCAGGTGGCATTTTGACGGCTTCAGCTTAAGCCCGTTTTCACGGAGCCGATCGAACACCACTTGGAGCCGTTCCAGATGTTCTGTGAACGTCTTTGAGAAGATGATGATGTCATCCAGATAGATAAGCAGATTGGTGTAGTTCAGATCACCAAAACAGCAGGTCATCAGGCGCTGGAAAGTCGATGGGGCATTTTGCAACCCAAAGGGCATCCTATTAGCCTCGTACAGACCCATTGGTGTGCTGAAAGCCGTCTTGTGCTTATCTCGCTCTGCCACCTCAACTTGCCAATACCCTGATGTGAGGTCGAGGGTGGAGAAATACTTGGACTGCCCCAATGCCTCCAGTGCATCCTCTATCCTTGGCAGAGGAAAAGCATCTCTGGTGCTGCATGAGTTGAGCTTTCTATAGTCCACGCAGATTCTCAGTGATCCGTCCTTCTTGGTCACAAGCACCATCTGGGAAGCATAAGGGCTCTTGCTAGGGCGAATTACCCCAGCCCCTTCCATCTCTGTCAGGACCTTCCTGACATCTGGCCACTGAGCAGGTGGTATTTTGCGGTAGGGGAGACGGAATGGCTTGGGATCCACCAGGGGAATTTCATGTTGCACCGTCTTCGTGTGTCCGTAGTCCAACGGGTGCTGGGAGAAGACATCTGCATTCCCGTCAACCAATCCTTGGAGGACAGAAAGTTGCCCTTCACCATCAATGGCCGCTCCGCTCAGATCCACACAGCATGATGGGGAGTCCCTTTTATCACCCATACCTTGCTCATGGCTCTGGCACGCTCCAGATGCTCCCTTTGCAGCACTTTCACTCTTCCCCACCGGGAAATCCCCCTTCTGGGCCCCCTCTCCAGCCCGTAATACTTGTTGGATCAAGAAAACATCTGCTAGGTGGGTGTGAGACTTTATCAACACTGTCCGGCCAGACAGGTTCATCACTCGGACAGGGACACACCCTTTCTTCACATCAGCCAGCACTCTACCCACCATAATGCCCTCCGGAAGCTTCAGTGAGGGTCGGGCTTCAATAAGCGCAGTGTACGACACATTCCTAGGTCCTTTCATTACCTGGCACATCACATCAACTTCTTTACCAGCAGGGACACACACCTTCCTTCCAACATATTTAGCAGGGCTCACTCTGCCTTCGGGGCCACCAGGTCCTGTTTTGTTGATCTCCAGCAAAGCAGCATACCATTCTGGATAGCTGTCCTTGATCTTCTGGAGAAACTGTTGGCCATAAGTATCTTGGAGGTGTTGGCTGGATGCTCGTATCACGTTAGTTCCCACAAGTAACGGAACCATAGCTCTGTATTCTGTTTCAGAAACTACAAAGGCTGGCACATTTGTATACTCTTTACCCAAAACTTTAAGGCTTATGTGTATTACACCTTGGTCTGGCACGTCTTGGCCACCGGCACCTTCCACGGGAATACTGGACGGTTGTAGCTTCTGCTGACTCAATCCAGGGTGCCTACGCCAGAACTCATAAGTGATACTGGTCACTTGAGATCCAGAATCAATGAGAGCCTTGCACATTACCCCATTGACCTCTATTTCACCTTCATTCCTGGGCCCCACAAGAGGTGTTTCATCGTCACATCCCTGGTCTCCCGGATGGGCACCTAACCGCAGGCCCATGGTTGCCCCTTTTACCACAGGCCTCAAGCGTTTAAAGACTGTCCAGTCTGTGTTGCACTCCCTTCTTCAGAGGGTAGGGGGGTGTTCTGAGTTGTGTTAGGACCTGGCATTACTGTTCTGCAAACTCTAGCTACATGTCCCGCCATCCCACACCGAAAACACACAAACGATCTACCCTCACTCTCAACCCTCCCTGCTTGCTGGTTCCTGGCCGGTGCAGGGGCTCGCAGCGGATTCAATTTGGATTCCAGCTCTGCAAGCCTTTTCACTTGCCCTTCCTGACTGAGAGCTAGCTTTTGGACCAAAGCAGTCAACTCAGAAAGTTTGGAGGTGGGCTTCACCGCCACGGTCTTCGCACCTCCCTGCTGTCCGCCTGTGGCAACATGAACCTGGGCGAAAGGTTTCTTAAGTTTGTGTTGGTGGTGAAACTTCTTTGTCTCCCTCGCCAGATTTCGGAGTTCCTCTTGCAATTCACGGAAACTCAAGAGCCTTGGTTTCATGGGGGAAATCCTAAGGTACACCTCCTCATCAGACAACCCCCTCAAGAACTGGCGAGTTAGCTTGGCATCATGGTCTGGGAATGGCCGTCCCCCAGGCCGAGCCTCCTCCACAGAGCGAAGGGTGGCCTCTAGTGCAATGGCATAGGAACAAGCTGTTTCATCTGGCCGCTGGCTCCTTTCATAGAAATCAGCCAAAGGATCCAGTGACCTTTGGATGTCACCATACTCCGCTCTCAGTTCATCAAATGCCTTCTCAGGATGCTGTTCCTGCAGAGGGAGATTCAAGATGAGTCTCCTCGCCTCACCACCTAGATGCCTTACAATCGTGGCAAAACAGAGATGTATTGGGAGCCCACCAGCCTCAAGGAGATATTGCATATCCCGTATCCAGTCCTCAATGAGGATTCTACAATCAGGACTTCCACTGAAAACTTGCACATTCTTTACTTGGTGCGTCTGCGTGAAACCAGCTGGCGGGAGTTGGACAGGGCCATAGCTCGCCTGTCCTATGGTGGGGAATCCTGGGGATGACAAATTCTGGTACGGGTTCACAGCCATTGGTATTGCTGGATAGGGGGCCGGAGGCTGATGGAATGAATAGTCGTACCTGGCGGCTTGAGGACTATACATGGCGGGTGGAATGGCCTGCATACTGTTCACCAGGGTCTGTGGCACATGAGCTGATGCCTGATGGAGGGGATCTGCAATCCGGGAATACACAGAGGAGGCAGCAGGAACTTCTGAACTATGGCCAGTTGCTTGGTGGGTATATACAGCTGACATGTGGGCTTGTGGGACTGGGTAGAGGTGTGTCTGGGGTGGTGGGGGACGGGTGACGGCAGTAGCACCATGTGTCGCGGTGGAGGGGTCCTGCATACCAAGCGGGGGGCCCCGCGCAGTTGCTACAGGTGACTGAGATGTGTCCGGAGCATCAGGGATGGGTATAACTACAGAAGGGCTTGGGACGGTAGCTGGGGGCGTCATCAGATTGGATGGCGGAACCTGTCCAGCTGTGGAGGATGCTGCTGCATGCGCTGTAGGGTGCATGGTGGCCGGTAATAGGGTCTGATAAGACAGGGGAGTATAAAGTGGCCATGTATGCGTCGACATTGGTCTGACTGAAGGTGGAGGGACCAGGTCTGGGTTGTAGGCGGCTTGGACACCGTGGTTCTGGTCAGTATATGGCCCGGCATAGTGGTGGAAAACCTGTCTATGGACAGCGGAGGGCCCCTCTAGAGGTGGACGACGTGGCGTTTCCTCCTGAGAGCTCTGCATGTTCTACAGCCAACAGTGTTTGAGGGGATGAGAAAAAAAATGGCGTAATGTGAATGTCTGTATGTCAGTACAGCAGGTGTGAGGCAAGCACCATTAGTAGAATATTCACATACAAGACATACAGCAACAACAATATCAATCTGGTCAGAATTTTTTTTTTTTTTTTTTTTTTTTAGCATTGCATTTTTTTTTCTTTTAAATAATAATAATAATCACAAGACTGACATCAATATTATTTCCCCAATATCTCACACACATTACACAAATCAACAGTCCATAAAACACTTCCCATATGAATAATCAAAATTGAAAGGATATGATGGTTTAAACACAAAAGGTTGTTTTTTTCCCCTTCTTCTGCTCTGATGGAAGAACCGCACATCCGGGTCACGGCACCAGATGTAACCCAAAAGATTGTTGTCCTTGCTCTGGTATGGTCCCACCCTCTGTCTCGTGAACCAGCCTCTGCGTTGTGTATTTATTTTAGTTGTGATGGTCAGGAGATGAAAATGAAGAACCAGGCATAGGAGATGTGGGACAGAGCAGTTGTAGTTTTATCTAGAATCACCTTCAGACAAACAACACGGTTCTCGGGTTACTTTTTACAGTAATATTGCAACAATTTCAGGAATGAACAGAACTGCATGTAAAAATAATGCAGAGTCAGTGGTGGTAACTAAACTTAATATTATACTGCCTTAAAACACATACAAATAGCTTATTTGCTGCAGTCATATAAACCCTTCAGTCATCTTCAACCGTAGTCACCACATGGGCACATATCTGGCAGTAAATTCTTAAAAATATACGCAACCCATAACAAATAACCCCACTAATACAACAATATACTGCCCAACAATACTATTTTTCATACAAAAAGCATGGATATATATATATATGTATATAGATAGATAGATAGATAGATAGATAGATAGATAGATAGATAGATAGATAGATAGATAGATAGATAGATAGATAGATAGATAGATAGATAGATAGATAGATAGATAGATAGATAGATACATAAACATAAACATACAAACCCAATTTTTTTGGGGGGGGTGACATCCGCTGCTAATCCAGGACGCAAGAACACAAATGGAGGTGCACGTCGAGCACTGGAAATCTGCAAGAAAGAAAAAAACACAAAACAACACGAAACAGGCACGGAACCGGCAGAAACACGAGCAGCAACCGCCCCAGGTCCCGAGATCCAATCACAACTAAGCTAAGCTACCGCGACTAACTAACCCCCCAAAAACTACAGAGTAAGCATGCAGGTGAACGGGCCGATGTTATGTCTGTGTGTGTGTGTGTGTGTGTGTGTGTGTGTGTGTGTGTGTGTGTGTGTGTGTGTGTGTGTGTGTGTACGTCAGTGTGGCTATGTGTGTGTATGTGTGTGTGTATATGACTGTGTGGCTATGTCTGTGTGTTGTATATGTCTGTGTGACTATGTGTGTTGTATATGTCTGTGTGGCTATGTGTGTGTGTATACGTCAGTATGGCTATGTGTGTGTATGTGTGTGTGTATATGTATGTGTGTGTGTGTGTGTGTGTGTGTGTGTGTGTGTGTGTGTGTGTGTGTGTGTGTGTAATAGTCCTATCAATGCTCCACCTGAACTGTAACTATAGTGGATGAGGGGGAGCTGGCCCTGGTAGGCGCCCACGCTCCCCCGCCGGCCGTCCAGGTCGACGGTGGCCGGCCCTCCCAGCCGGGCCAGGGCCCCACCATACCTCCGGAGCCCTCAGGCGGAGGGGGAAATGGCACAACATCCTTCCATACACACTGATGACATAAGACATAGACACCTGAGAATGACCCCCCCCCCCTCGTCGCCGTGCCCGCCCGCGCACCCGCCCCCCGGACCCGAAATCAGATTATATTTTCCCCCTCCATCGGAAGGGCAACATCAGCCAAGGACGGCATGAGGAAGGTTGCCAAGACACGTCTCTGCAGGTGTGTTTCATTGTGATCCCAGCGAGTTAAAAATATCTCAACCGGTGAAACTGGTTCAACCGTTCTTGCAGTTTTCTCCAAAACCTCATTAAATGCTTGCATCTTACTGTTTTCTCACTTATTTTTCTATTAATTTTGTGTCAAATGCCAATGCCATATTGTGTCAAGTAATGTGTCATTTCATGCTTTTGCTCATTTAAAGAAAAAATATTTTTTGTCTGACCTGGATTTTCTTTTATTTTTTATTATTTATTCATTAACTCACACTCTTTACTTTCAGATATGGATAAAAAATGTAAATCCTGTTTTCATTTTGAAACCGAAACATGTTTTCCTGTTAAAAAAAACAACTAAAAGATTGTTTCTGGAACATTTATTCACGTTTTCATTTTGTGTTTGGGACGGTAAAATGTTGTGCCTTTAAGTTTATACAAAACATGTACTTGGAGAATCAGACTGTTAATTTCTGCAAAAAGAAACAATACAATAATATAAGTAAGAAGATATTTAAAGGTATTGGTTTTTTTTTGTTTTTTTGTGTTTTGTTGGGTGTCTTGACATCAATTACACCCAAAAAACAACGAACTTTTAACATTCAGTGTATTGTGTGCTTTCTGGGATTTTCCGCATAACTATGCAGAAACGGCGCATCTGGTTTGCTGGCGGGTCGTTACGTATAGACCCGCTAAATCACCGCCCCCTCCACCCAGCTCCCTGCCTCCTCTCCTCTCCAGCGCACCATAAAGGCTGATTTATGGTTCCGCGTTACACCGACGCAGAGCCTACGGCGTAGGGTTACGCGGCGACGCGCACCGTACGCTGAACCCTACGGCGTAGGCTCTGCGCCGATTTAACGCGGAACCATAAATCAGGCTTAACACGGAGCAGTTTAGAGCCTCTTTTGTTCTAATCACCGGAGGACAACTGCTAAGAAGACCCACGGCCACTGACTGGACTTAAGATAAGGGGACACTGCTGCTTGCATGCCTTTATTTTTATGATTGTTTTCGGTGGACTACTTCGCCGTGCTCCTTTTCCATGCATGCTTCGCCTGTCGCTCCCGGCTTAACTCTCTGTGAGCGTATGGCTGGAGGAGGAGCGGGGCAATGATTGACAGGAAAGGGGGGAAAGGAAGCGTTTTTCACGGCGCAAAAAAACACTGTAATAAAAAGCCAGGAATGGAGTACTAGAGTGAAGTTTTTCTTGTTACACTCTTTTAGACACATTTGAGGGATGTTGGCCAAGACTTTTAATAGTGTTAAAAGCATGTTAAAAATGATGTCACAATACCTTTAAAGCGACACTACGTAACTTTTCCACCTTAATATCATATTTCCAGAGTCATTGTGATGCTACATCAACTTCCAACAGGTTTAATGACACCTCTGTCATGGTCTGGGGGGGTCTGTATCGCTTTCACTGGCACTATGTAACTTTGAGGAGCATGGTAGGAACCCTGCCACACTAAAAAACTACAAATTTTACGGCTTTGACTGCTTTACGGCACATACGTCACTTCCCCCTCCTTCCTGATTCGTAGTCGAGACGAAAATGGGCGGGGCTTGGAGCGCAGCGCTGAGGAGAACTCGTGGTGAGAGAAACGTGGAGTTGTTATCATGGCTGAAGCAGCGTAGAATCCGAAGAGAATAAAAGTTATATCGCAGGAGGCGAAAAAAAGAAAGCGGGAGAGTAACAAACTAAATGCCCGGACGAGAATCAACATTGGCCCGGCGTTCACTCGCTGGCGTGAGATGAAAGACGAGGAGGGATGTCCGACCGATGGGGAGTTAGCCCTGTTATTGTTGGACTAGTAAGTACATTTATATCATCTATATACACTTCTTTTGAGTTTGTAATGTGTCTTGTATTATCACTGAGGCCATCTAGTCCTCCGTTTATGTTCATAAAACCAGTAGAGGTCGGAATTATCAAGCTGGTAGCTATTTATTGCTGACATGGTAATTTTCAAAAGCAAATGTTAGGATTATCAGTCGTAAACGATGACTGCAAACCGCAAATATAAATGTTTTAGGTAAATGTGTAGCTTCCTCCGGTGGAAAATTCGGGATTATTATCTGAGTTTGCATGTGATTTACCTGACCAAGTTGCTTGTGCTGACTGTAGGTTACAGAGACAACGGGGGTTCTGTTGTGTTCCTCCCCCCCTTTTTCATACATGTTATTTCTCTACAGCTATCAAAAGAAGGAAGTCACTTCAACTCCCCACAAACAACACCCTCTACACAGCCTATAGTGTCCAGCATAACAGAGGAGTCGGACCGTGATAGGTACGTTTTTACAGGGCCTGCAGTTTTATGTTTTGTGTAACGTTTATTTTATTTTTTCATCATTGTCTGAATTTCTGTTTTCACTCAGTTCATACATGGTTTCTAATTGTGAAGATGAAGTGGCATGCTGTCATTCATCATGTTCGCAACCAGCACACATGGGCAACTGGAGCCTGTGAGCATGAACCACTGGATGATGACGCCCAGGAAAAACCTTGGATAAAACAAGGTAATTTCAATCTATTTTTATGAGGAGTGTATGTTGCTTTGAATGGACTTTTGTCCATCTCACAATGAGATGTGTCATTACAGGTTCAGCAGCTCATCAAGCCCTTGTAGCCGTCGTCTTGGACAAGAGATGGTTGAAGGATGTAAAGACTTTCATCACCTTCAGGTATGCACTTTTGTCAACACCTATGTCAGTGTTTTACAAAAACAATTATCCTGAAACTACTACAGCTGGTGTAAGTGTTGCTACTGTAGCAAATGTCAATATCTATGTAAACAATGGGACTCTGCAGGTCTGTATATACAGATATTTATACACTGATGGTAAAAGCAACACATTTGTAGATATAGTAAAATATAGCCAGAAAAATGAAATATATAGGCAAAGTATACACTTCCAGATAAAAAGAATACAATATAAACACCATATAAGCATATAAAATAAATCTACTTTGTTGGAATTATATTAAAATAATAACAAGGGTAGTAAAAGAAACCTTATATGGTGTTTATAATGTATTGTTTTATCTTGTGAGTGTATAAATATATACATTTCTCTATTTTTTCTATAGCTATACATTAATTGCTTTTACTGTCTGCGTAATTACAGTGACTTCAACAAAGAAAAAAATTCAAACTTGTGATCAACAAAATATGTTGAATGATTTATAGGTCAGTAATTATCAGAAAGACATAATGTTTTTGTATCTTTATTCTCACACTCTGCAGGACTACATCAGATCTGGAAAACCTCCAGAATCACATCCTCATGCAGGGAAGGTTCTCCTACACTCCAGCAGTGAATCATCAGGGAAGGTTCTCCTACACTCCAGGAGTGAATCATCAGGGAAGGTTCTCCTACTCCAGCAGTGAATCATCAGGGAAGGTTCTCCTACTCCAGCAGTGAATCATCAGGGAAGGTTCTTCTACACTCCAGCAGTGAATCATCAGGGAAGGTTCTCCTACACTCCAGCAGTGAATCGCACGCGGACTCTCCCAGCACGAAACATGGATGGACACAAGATGCTACTGCTACTATAGTCATTGTATTTATTTACAGTAACTTCTTACACTGTTTCATAGTTCAGTTTTTATTATCAGTTCATTATTTTTAGTTTATTTTTCTACTACTCTATTTACACTTGTTTACTTTATTCACAGTAATTTATCCTGTCATACAGTTGTTCATTACTGCTACTGTGATACAGATTACTTATTGTTATAATAATGTATGGGATAACTGCTGTCACTATGCAAATAACAAAGTTCAAGAATGTTCTATTTTCTGAAAGGTGTGTAAATAAAAGTCTGTCTTGTTTTGCACAAATGTCTTTATTTTAAACACACAAAAACAACTGTACAGGAAAAAATGGAACAAAAAAAAAACAATATCAAAATATTTGCAGTAATCCTCATAAAGGTTCCATTCTAGAGAAGACGGGGATCCCTGAAACCAGTGTACTGTCCCATTGGGTCTGGAAAGATGTCTCTTATTTTCCAAACATCATGCTGCCAGAGCACAAACTGGCGATATGTATATATATGCATATATATATGATATATATGCTGCGTGTTGGTTCTGTCTTTGTGGGGGTTCAAACTCTGATGAGGTAGAGGTAGAGGTGTTCTCACGAACAGCAGATTCCTGATAAAACAAGAGACAGAATTGTTATGATACAAATGTAAATGTAGAGTTCTATGATCAATAAGAATCAAAATTAGAATGTTTTCACATATTCACATTCACATATTTGTCTTGGGTTTTGGTAATTCTAAAATTACTGACAATATCAACAACAGACACAGAAAAATAATAGTGATCATAAAAATGTGTAATTCGCAATGAGGAAGCTTTATAAAATAATACAATTGAATAGAATTACAGCACTAGAGGAAATAATGCAATGCGAAGAAAATGTATAGAACATTTCTAGTATTTTTCCTGAGAGCTGTAAAATTGTGCAGGGCTGATCTGCAAAATATAAGGAATGGGCATTCAGTTATTCACAGGTTATAAAGTATTTTTTTATTTTGTCAGTAAGTATGTTGGACTACTAATTTATGACGAAGTCTCTCTAAAAAACGTGACAGGAAAAAGGTGCAGAGCGTATGAGTTTGTAGGGCGCATTATCTCGCTGAAACAACTTAATAAAACCAAGTTGAACTTAGTGTTTTTCAACATCGTCATATTATATTGTTTAACCAAAAATAGATACATTACCTCTTCTCTATCCATCCTGCAAACGACTGCTGAAAACAGAAAAGTAGTTTTGAAAGTCCGTCCCGTCTTCTCTCATCAAAACAAATGCAGCGGCGGGGACGGGGGTTTTCCGGCAGTACACGCTGGTGCTCATGGGAAATGGAGTGTTCTTTCTGGTAAAGCACTACCGATTTTTGTCCAAAGGAGGCGCCAAACTCAACAAAGCTGAAAGTTACGTTGTGCTGCTTTAAGTATTTGTATGAACAGCTCCAGTGTCGCCCCCTACTGTTAGGAATATTGAATTGTACCTGGTGACTCGTGAGAGGAAAAACAGGTTTAACTGAAAGTTCATTTGGACATTTTTGACAGGACTGAACGGAGCTGAGACGCTGTTTCAGAGTGGAGGTTATGAACTAAAAACCAGAAATAAAAGGACTTATATTTGTGATTCAGAGGGGCATTTGACTGGTGAGTCTACCGATTGAAGGATACTTCAAAGATTTGAAGAAATGGATGAGAAAACTCTTAAAGATTTCCTGAGCTGCCACGTTTGTTTAGAGACGTTGAAAGATCCGGTGTCTCTGAGCTGCAGCCACAACTTCTGTTCAAGCTGCCTGAAAAAGTTCTGGGAAGAAGCTAAAAACAGAAACTGTCCCATTTGTAAAAGAAAATCTTCCAAAGAGGATCTTGGTGTGAACTTTTCACTGAAGGAACTTGCCGACTCTTTTGCTGGAAAACAGACAGGTGGATCATCTGAGACTGGAAAAGAAGAAAAGAGGCTGGAGGTTTGTAAGAAACACCCAGGAATACCTCAACTGTTCTGTATAGACGAACAGAGAGCTGTGTGTCCTGTCTGTGAGTTTTCTCTGCACCAGAACCACAAAGTGGTTCCTGTAGAAGAAGCAGTCGGTGAGCTGAAGGAGCTGCTGAAATCTGACTTAAAGTCTCTGCAGGAAAAGAGGAACAAATACCAACAAGTGGAGAAAACATATAAAGATGTGGTTCAACACTCGGAGAAGCAGCTGCTGTCCACAGAGAAGCAGATCAGAGCAGAGTTCAACAAACTCCAGCAGTTCCTGAAGGAGGAAGAGGAGTCCAGACTGGCAGCTCTGAGGGAGGAAGAGGAGCAGAAGGGGAGGAGAATCAGCGGGGAGAGGAAGAGGATCCAGGAGCAGATCTCCTCTCTGTCAGACAGCATCTCTGCTGTGGAAGAAGAGCTGCAGAAAGACAACATGTCGTTCCTCAGCAGGTTTAAACCCACCCGGGACAGAGCCAGAGAGCAGAGCTCAGTGTCAGATCCACCGCTGCTCTCAGGAGCTCTGATAAACGAGGCCAAACACCTGGGAAACCTGGCCTTCAGAGTCTGGGAGAAGATGGGGGACCAGGTCCACTTCAGCCCGCTGGTTCTGGACCCAAACACTGCAGCCCACTCTCTCTATCTGTCTGCTGATCTGACCAGTGTGAGGAATGGAGGTACAAACCAGCAGCTTCCTGATAATCCAGAGAGAAACGTCAAGTATGCCAATGTTTTTGGTTGTGAGGGTTTGACCTCAGGGAAACACAGCTGGGAGGTGGAGGTGGGAGATCATCCTCTCTGGTATGTTGGTTTGGTTAAAGAGTCATATGACAGGAAGGGAGAGACGTTAGCTTCACCTGAATATGGAATCTGGTGTTTCTGTCATGGTGATGGAAAATACACCAATGGTGATGGTGAGATCGTCACGGTGGAGACGAGTCTCCGGAGGATCAGAGTCCAGCTGGACTATCACGGGGGGACGGTTTCCTTCTACAACGCTGAAGACATGACACACATCTGCACTCACAGTGACACTTTCACTGAGAAACTCTTCCCTTATTTCAGTCTGGGAAAGTCTGGTGATGCAAAAACTTCTGAGGTCAGAATCTGTCAGACAAAGAATAGATTAACCTGAGATAAAGAAAATATATTTATGTTTCTTTAATGTTTTGATGGAATAACTTTTCCAAGATCAGGATTATTTTAAGTAAAAAAGTTCACATGTGAAAACAAACAAATCTCAAAACATTGAAAATACGACACATTTAAATATTATTGTAAAACATTCAGCGTATTTGTTCTGCGTTGAATACGATAAAAAAATATAAAAGTCTATGAAGTTGTGATTCATTTTATCCAAGTTTGTATTCATGTTATACAGTAAATGTGCTGGAACAACCTGATCTCACAAAAATCCGTGAAATGCCCACGACCTCTCACCACTATTTTCCGTGGTATATACACGGAAAATTGTATAATTCCGTGTGAGCACCACGGATATTGTACCATGCAAAGTTGTCCTGATATATACACGGATTATGACATTATTATTATGTATATATTATTCTTTGTTATAGTGGCTAAATTATGCGTTTTTGTTTATTACTGTTTGTTACTGTCAGTTTGTAAAAGCATGTTTTTAACGCTGTTTTAGCAGTGTTTTATTGAGGTTTTAATGGGAGCACCACAGATATTGTACAATGCGAATCAATGGATACCATTGTCGTGATCTATACACGGATTATGACATTATTATCATTTATATATTATTCTTTGTTATAGTGGCTAAATTATGAGTTTTTGTCGCGTAAGGTACTGTTTGTACCCCCCCCCCCCCCCCCCCCCCCCCCACACACACACTAGTCACACCCACACGGATGACTGGAACTTTTTGCATTATATAATTCTGTCCCTGTTTACGTATGTGAGCCATCAGACTTTATTTGAAGTGTTGTTTTAACAACTGCTTGACACTGGTGTAAATAAATTTCTGATTGAAAGAAGTCGTCCTTATCTATTTTACACATATTCTTGTCACAATGGCTGTTTGACAGAGCTAGAGCCGAACTAATTCCCTTCAATCGTTATTCTGTAAGTGATAATAGTAAGATTTGCTATACTGCAGAATAATATCTATTTTTGAGACTTATTTTCGCTGTGAAAGTTATCATTTTTCCTGGTTAAATCCAGGCGGTGCCCCACGAGAATTATATCATTTTGATAATTCAATTTGATAAACAGTCTTCTTTATTAATTATTAATAATTGTTGAATAAAATTATTAATAACTCTTGATAACTGGAACAGCGCCATCTGTGTTGCACAACAATCCAGAGTTTGATAAGTTCCCAGAGGACGTTAGCTGGTGTTGTGCAATAAAGGGAGTGCTGGTTCAGTTATTACAGAGTTATTAATAATTATCTTGCAATAGTTTTTAATAATGAAAATGACATATCAAATTGAATCATCAAAATGAATAAATCAAAATGGGGCACCACCTGACTTATCAGGAAATAATAATAAACAGCACAATCAGTCTTAATGTAGCTGTTATTCTATGCATGCCAGACTGTTGCCAGGGTTGGTGCTATAGAATAACAGTGAAGGAAGTCGTCACTACACCACTACCAAAGACCTCTTTGCTTTGTTTCTGTCTCTCCTCCATTTTATTTAATAGGTTGAGATGAATCTTGAAAGTGATCAGGTTGTTTCTTTATAGTCAGGAAATGTGGTCATCAGATAACACACCTGAACAGGGACTTGAACCCTGGACCCTCAGATTAAAAGTCTGATGCTCTACCAGCTGAGCTACTCAGGTCACAATTGGAATGTTTTCTTTCTACTTTTCTTCATGTTTTTACAAATATAATCCATTTCAGAGGTTTTGAAAAGTCCTGGAGGAACTTTCATTGGTTGTTCCTCTTAAACATGACAGGAAATGCTGCTCATTCTGCTTTAAACTTTGCAGGTTTTTCTTCCATTTAAGTCTTTCTGTCTGGCAACGCCTTATTATTCTGCTTAAAAGTGGCTCATTTTCATTTTTCTGGATATCCCCAATTCAACATTGGGAAATCATTTCCATGAGTAAATAAGAGAAATAGCGTGAGGTTCAAACAGTGTAAACACATATGTTCTTACCCTGACCTTATGAGATTTTAAGTTTTTAAGGACCTCATTAAATATGAATGATGTATGTATTGTAGTGGTTATAGTGTCTGTCTCACATGCAAAATGTCCCTGGTCTGAGTCTAAACTCCTGGATCAGGACTGACCAGTGAACAGAACATCCCCAACTTCATCAATTAAAGCTTTTTCAGCAGACAGTACAGTATCTAAAGTGTTAGAGTCAGTAGTCATAGTTGCAGCTATAGAACAAGACTATAATAGTTAGTGTCAAACATAGCTTGGTGGTAGATATGCTGCTATAGGCTTATGCTGCAGGGGGCACCGACATGATCCACTGGGCGGTGCCTCTCACCCTTCTTCTCCTCTCCTTTTCCCTGCCTCTCTTCTCCATTACCATTTTTATTTATTATAAATATCTCATAGCTATCATTTTTGTCCATCGTTCCTGTAGTTTCTTGTGCCGGCCCCCCTTTTTTCTCTTTTGTGCATGTTTGCAGGCCGGAGCCTCGGGAGCTGCGTTCTGGCCTGTGTTCCCGCCCCCCCTCCCCCGTCCCCGGTCATCCCGTTGCTGCTTCCACCTGCCTACAGCCTGCTGCTGACGTCCCTGACCCCCCAGTCTGGCCTTCGGCAGGAGGGTCCCCCCTTATGATCCAGGTCCTGCTCAAGGTTTCTTCCTCCTAAAGGGGAGTTTTTCTTGCCACTGTTTGGCTTAAGGTTTTTCTCCCACTATGGAAGTTTTTACCTGCCATTGTTTATGTAATAATTGCTCGGGGGTTTATGTTTATGTTTATGTTCATGTTCTGGATCTCTGGAAAGCGTCTACAGACAACATCTGTTGTATTAGACGTTATATAAATAAAATTGAAGTGAATTGAATTGAGACAAACTGCAACTGCTGATAGTGTGTGGAAGAGTCGTCCTCTTCACCATTGTATCAGTCATGTATGTCCATTGTACCAAATAGCTGGTCTCCCCGTCGGGGAATGGAACCCCGGTCTTCTGCGTGACAGGCAGAGATACTGTCCACTATACTAACGAGGACACTGACAGGTCACTTTCACAGCTCGCAGGGAATCACACGCTGCCATCTAAAGGATTGAAACCTTGAGATGCCTGATTTTGAGTCTTTATTAGGGATCAACGTAAAACAGACCAGAGTGTCTACAATAAAAGAGTGTGAATGCGTGAATAAGAAATAGTTTAAATCGCTTTGCAGAGCATATAAGCGGGTAAACTAAATATATAAACTATCTAACCCTGGAATGTCATCAAAGACATGTGATGTCATTGATGTTACCAGTCTCACCCAGTAAAATCCATATCAGTGACCAGAACAGTAGTGGAGGTGATTCCTTTCTGTTCGCCTTTGTGATGTATTTATATCGGTTTTAACTGTTTGAACAGAGGGGAGAGAGAAGAGTCTTCTTTCTAGTTTTACGTCTGCTTTATTGAAGGCCGTCAATCAACTGACTCACATACAGCATGCGCCCCCTGCTGTCCTGGAGGGAGCTTTTAAAGCTCAAGGGAGCTCTCTCAGTGCCTTATTAATTCAAAACAGTAACAGTCAAACTTGTTCTATAATGTAACTCAAATTTAGCATTTTCTGTCCTTTTTTTATTATCTAATTTCCCCTTTTTAGGTAACCAAAAAAAACATTATTTTTAATCATCCTCTCCAAATACTTAACTAAGGATGAAATAGCAACACCATTATAATAGAATAAAACATTTCTAAGCTACAGGGTGGAATAGGAAGAGGGATTATTCTGCCCCGTCTTGCTTCCTTCCAACTAACTAAAAGGTTAACTTAACAACAGGTTTCACAACACGTCCTGAACGTGTCATCTTGACTCTTGGTGTCTGTGTCACAACAGTCTCTGTTTCGGTACAGGCAGGGCCAGGAAATTCCTGTGTGGTAACACTGCTGCCTGGGGGGAGGAAGTTGTTCCTGGTGGAGCTTCTGTAACTTCCTTGTTAAAAATCTGCAAGTGCCGGCGGTTTCTTCTGATGGTGTCCCCGCCTGGCGTTTTCACAACAAACGACCGTGGTGCCGTACCTGTCGCGTGGATGACCCAGTCCCACTCCATCCCTTCTCGATGTCGGTCTTGAGACGTACCCTGTCGCCCACCTTCACAGCATGAAGTGGTTTTGCTGAATATCTCCTGTTGTAGGTGCTTTCATATGCTTTTTTGGCTTTGGCGTTGTTCTGCTTCACTGTAGACAGATCGGGCCAAGCTGGTCTCAGCAAGTGGTTCAGCTTGGGAACGGTGGTCCTTAAGGCCCTGACACACCAAGCCGATTTTCGGCCGTCGGGCCGTCGGTGCGCGTCTGTCGGCATAGTTTCCCCGGTGTGTCCCACACGTTGCCACAGCTCGGCTCCCGTCGGGAGCTTTTCAGCCGATTCGACATGTTGAATCGGCGTCGGGATGTCGGTCAACAGCTCACTCTGTGATTGGCTGTTCCCAGAATTTCCCAGAATGCTTTTCGTCGTCATTTGCAGACTGAATAAAAAAAAAAAAACATGGCGGACATTTCTTATTTTTTAGTGAATAAAATCAATATTTTTAGTTAGTTTCTGCATAAAAATGCATTTTGATTACATTTCTAGCGAGAAATATATATTTTACTTCAATAATATTCACTCAGTGAATCTGGGCTGATCTGGCGTCATTAAATTAAATAAGATGTTCTTGCCTATTTGACGCGAAGTCTGCGCCTCCCGTTTCGTCAAAGTCCCGGGCCAGTCCCCTCAGCCTCTGGTCTGTCATCAACGGTGGACCCAGCACCAAAGCCGGTTTTAGGGGGCGGCAGGGGTGGGCTATGCTCACCGGCGTCTCCATCCCGGCGGCGGCGAGAGCGGAGAGCGGAGAGCGCCGGTGGCGGTGCGCTGCAGGCTGCGTAGCCGTGGCTGGCCCGGGACTTTGACGAAACGGGAGGCGCAGACTTTGCGTCAAATAGGCAAGAACATCTTTATTTAATTTAATGACGGCAGATCTGGCTGGGGTTTTTATTGTAGCATCGGCTATCTGCTAGTTGAAACGTGTGGTCTGTTAGTCTATCTGAGTTTTATGGTGTTTTTATAGTTCATGCTTTATGGTGCTGCACTTTTTTTTTTTTTTTTTTTACTTTTTTGTCGGTGCGCCGTCACCTTAATGTTTAGCTGTGTTTTCATCTGTGTTTCTGGTGCGCCGTCACCTGTTTAGCTGTGTTTTCATCTGTTTCTGGGTGTCAAAACAGTGGACGGGGGCTAGCAGGTGCCACCGTCTGACGTCACTACCCAGAATGTAAACAACAATGGCGACCTACGAGTTAAATTATATTTTCAAATTTTATAAAAACGAAGACATCAAAAAGGTTTTTTATATCACATTGTTATAATTGATACCAACATTTATCTTTTAAGACCTACATGTCTTAATAGCCAGGGTTCCTTTTAAAATTATCGTTTAGTTAGGTGAGTCCTACACAAATCCTCACTTTCCCAGACGGTATGATCACTGGTACCATAGGCGCAACCCATTCTGTGGGCTCCGTCACGCGCTCTATTATGCCATTCTTCTCCATCCGCTTTAACTCCTCTTCAACTTGTGGCAAAATTGGAATGGGTATGCGCTAGGGTGCTGCAACACAGTATGGCACTGCATTTTCTTTAAGGACTATTTTCACAGGATCACCCTTAAGCAGTCCTAACTCTCCATACACATTCACTTCTCCGACATGCTGTATTAAGCCCAGGTAAGTTACAACTGATCTGCTCAACAAATTGTCACATGTAGACTTAGCAACTATCACTCTGAAGTAGCAGTCTTTAATTTTACTTCCTTCAGATACCTGAATAGTGGCCAAAAACTCTCCTTTATGGTCCACTTTCCCTCCTGGACTTTTGATTTTTGTCGTCACAGGTCTCAGCTTTGGTTTTTCACGGAGGCGGCTGAATGTTGTTTCATTTATTATTGTGGTGTCTGCACCGGAATCAATTTTAAAGTTGACTGCAGTCCTGCATATCTCCAGTGTAGTACGCCATGGCGGCTCTGTATCCGTGATGACTTCATCCACTGTTGCTCCGCTCTCATTAGCAGTTTCATTTATGGAGCCCAGGAATAAGCTGTCAATTTCCTCTGTCACTTCTTGGACTTGTCTGGTCCTGCATTTTACTGCAAAATGGCCTATTTTGTGACATTTGTTACATTCTTTATCCTTTGCTGGACACTGGTCTCTCTTATGAATGCGTCAACACCTGCCACATCTTTGTCTGTTATTTACTTTATGCCCAGCCGTGGCCCCTGAGGCTTTGCTCTTCCACTTACTTCTGTAAGGCTTTTTCTTCACTTCATCAGCGTGTCCTGCTGCACCCGTCTCACTGTTCTGGAATTTTACTAACTCCGAATGTCTGGCCATATCTCCGGCTTTCTTTAATGTGAGATCGCTGGTCATCCGTAGTTTGAGTGAAAGATCTTTGTCTTTAATCCCTATGACAAGCCTGTCACGTATCTCTTCCTCCTTCTCTCCAAAGTCACAGTGAGCAGCTAGCTCATACAGATGCCTTATGTACTGTTCAACAGTCTCATCTGCACCCTGGACCCGCGAGTGGAAATCTGCTCGCTCGAAAATCAAACAGTCCCAATACATCGTCATAATCTTCATCTTCTTCTTCCTCCAAGCCGAAGGATTTATATACTTGTTCCGCATCTGGGCCCATGGCATATTAATGCACACACTTGGACGTCGGCTGGCTCTTTACTGAGCTTCGTCGCGACCCGGTACCTCGAGAAGCGCTGTTTCCAGTCCGGCCAGTCCCCCGGTTTAGCGAATTTGAACTGCTCTGGCGCCGAAAACGTTGCCATCTTCCATAGGTTTTAATTTCTCTTCTGTGTGCGATCACTTCTGACACCATGTGATGTGTTTATATCGGTTTTAACTGTTTGAACAGACGGGAGAGACGCCGAGTCTTCTTTCTAGTTTACGTCTGCTTTATTGAAGGCCGTCAATCAACTGAACTCACACACAGCATGCGCCCCTGCTGTCCAGGCGGGAGCACAGCTACAACTCACACACAAACTGGCTCACGCCACAATAACGATATTATAGCTGCATTTTTTTAACAACCTTGAATGTGGAACATATGACTGGAAAAAATGGTCTTTTATTTGAAAGACACAAAATACAAAACAATGATGTGCGTTTGCCCTATTGTTCCAGTTTGTAATGCTTTATAATTGTTTAAGTTTTAAAGAGAAAGCCAGGCCAACCATTTTCCACAAACTGAACTAAAAGTAAATGTCAGGTTTGCATTATGCATCTTCAGTTTCATACAAGTACAAATATTTTGCCACAAACTGAATAGTTTCTCTCATGTATGATTTGACTTTTTTCTTTTCCAGAAATGTAACAACTAAAATTAAATAAATAAATAAAAGTAAATAAATACATACATTTTACATCATAAAAAAGATTGATTCATGCTCACCTTATAAGTGTAAGAGGAGATTTATTTTTGTTAAGAAGGTTATTTTGGTAATTCAGGGTTCATTCTTTTATAAATATATCTTTATATTCTGATGTAAAATCAGGGACTATAATGACACTAGTCAGTTTATCTGTAGTGATTAGTCTGTTTTAGATTGGGCGGAGTGATACGCCACAGTACGGCACTAGGTGCTGTGTTGATGTTCTAAAATCCTACACTGTTGAGGGACATTAAAGTACACTGGAACTCAGCAGAAGTTTCCCCGTGTTTATCCTACTCACCACCCCAAAAAGGTTTAATTTAATAAGGTAAGGCTTAACTCTACACCAGCCTTACATAAGTAAAAGTTCAGAGCTCAAAACCCTGCAAGAGTCCCGTGATCGGGACCAAAACGGTACTAGTTTCTTCTGAGCAGAGCAAGATTTTGGTCCGCGGGTCGAGGCGTGGTCGGCACCAATACACTGCACGTTTCTAGTCAACACAATAGCCCAATATCGCGATACACTTTGTCACCTCCACGACACGTATCGTGACGTTTTTGTATCGCGAAATTTCGTGGCACGATATATTGTTACACCCCTATTCTCAGGTGTCTATGTTTTCTGTCGTCAGTGTGAATGGAAGGATGTTGTGCCATTTCCCCTCCGCCTGGTGGCTCCGGCGGTGCTGGGGGGCCGCTCCTGGAGGTGCGGTGGGCCCCTGGCCCGGCTCGAGGGCCAGGCCCCTGTCGACCTGGGGTGGCTGGTGGGGGAGCGGTGGGCGTCTACCAGGGCCAGTACCACAGATAGGTCCGAGGGGTCGGGGGGTCCGGGGGCGTGGGGGACGCTGTCCCACGTGTCCTGGGACTACCGGGGGACATCTTAGACACCCTTCACTCAACACTTAACAGAGATATACTTAACAAGGACACTTAGGGTCTTTGGAGGGGGGGGGGGGGGGGGGGGGGGGGGGGGGGGGGCATTGTCAAATGTGACACCCTGACCTCCCCCTCCCTGTTTTTATCACATCAGTCACATCCACTCAACACCGGGGGCGGGAGCGGGACCTACTCCACCATAATCCATCATAATAAACCCACAACTCTCCACGGAACGCAACAAAAAGCAAAAAAAAATGATACCCATAATGCAATCCGGTCAACACAACTACAGCACGTTACTCTGTTTTCTTTTACAGCTTAAATCGAAAGAAATGGCCCCAAATGAATGATTTTTCCAGACCTCAACTAATGTAATGGAACATGACTGTTGATATTTATAAGGGAAAGAAGAAAAAAAACGAGAAAAAAACCCCAAAAAAAACGGCCCATAGGGCCCTTGGGCCGCGAGGCCCCGTGCGGTCGGACGGTTCGCCCACCCCTTGCGGCGGCCCTGCTCTTTGTACATGAGGCCCCTGGTCCTTGGGGCACCCTGTCCTGCGTGTTTTAGAAGGCTTCAGCACACCTGATTCTAATCACTGGTCGTCATCAATATGTCATCAAGGTTTACACAACTCTGTTGGTGACACAGCCTTGTCTATCAGGGTTGTGTTGAGGCAGGAACATCTAAAAGTGTGTAACCTGTGATATGTAAGAAATCACCTGTAATACAATAGGTATCCAGTAGAGGGAGCTATGTACTAGAGCAGGGGTCTTCAACTAGATTAGGCTGGTGGCCATATCTGCAAAAAGACTGTATGGAGAGGGCGGAAGATTTATGTATATATAATACATTTGTGCACAGGAATGAGCAGGAAAAATATATTTGTCTAGTTTACTTATGAATTATGTATTAATTGTCTCCAGATTTAGTCATTGTGAATGTTAAATATAATATTCAGATAAAGAAATATTATTTTAAATGCAAGTTCATTTTGAAACCATGCATTTTACAAACTTAATGAAGTTGATATTGACCTACTTTTAATTAAAACACGCCATAATGACAAAGCACCACTTTCCACCAAGATTTCCTTATTTGAATATTATATTAAGCATTGAGCACAAGCATTTCAGTCCATAGTAGCCAGTTTGATGTTATAAATAACCAAAATATTAACCATAAGCTCCTTTATTTATGACACATCTGTGCATTATATCAGCAAAACAAAACAATCACATTAAATTATAGGAGGCTTAGAAGTTCATCTGAAATGCAAAGTCCTCATTTAGAGATTCAAATGAAAAAGATTTCAGGCCAATCCTAGAAAAACTCCTGGCGGGCCGCCAGTGGCCCGCGGGCCACCAGTTGAATATCTCTGCTCTAGAGTCTAGACCGTGAGCGTCTTCTGACTTGGCCTGGAAAAGAGAGGGAATTGGATCATTATCAGTGGGTTTCTTCTTCCAAGCACTTTTCTTTCTGGGAAACTGATGTTCCACATCTGTCCTTCCAGGTTTTTATAGTGTCGGTCGAATCTTAACCCAGTTTTAGTAGATTCAGCGATCCTTCTGGTTGTTTTGTTTAACGCAGACCAATAACATGACCCGTCTGAAACTGAGCAACATGTTTTCTAACTTTAGGACATGCCTTTGAAGGGAAGTAAAAGTCCTCACTGCATGTGTCACACACACACACACACACATATATATATATATATATATATATATATATATATATATATATACTGTATATGTAGAGAATGTCAAAGTCGATGCCATATTGTGAGCAGACCCTCAGTAGCTGTTGAAGACCAGCACTATACAGTGAAAAAACAACTAAATCATCAGCGTACATCAGGTGGTTGATGATGGTGTTACCAACCACGCAGCCTGTACCACAACCACTGAGCAGCTTGGATAACTCATCCATATAAATATTAAATAAAAATGGAGACAAAATGCTGCCCTGTCTAACTCCATAGCATACTCCAAACGGAGCAGACATAAAGTTACCCCACTTTACATGCATTGCCTGATGAGCATACCAAAAAACCAGAATCCTTATAAGATACTTGGGAACACCTCTGCTGTGCAATTTATAAAACAATTTTTCATGATTTACACGATCAAAAGCTTTAGAGGCATCAATAAAACAAAGAAACATTGTAGAATTATGTTCGTTATACAGATCTAAAATCTCCATTAGAGCAAAAATATGTCGGTCCCATGTCTGGGTTTGAAACCAAACTGGTCATCAGATGTGAGGACAAACCGTTCTAGCCTGTTCAGTAAGATCCTCTCCAGGATTTTGGATAAAATACTGGCTAAGGCTATAGATCGATAATTTTCACTACTATTTATTTTGCCAGCTTTGTCTTTAATAATAGGCACCAATACAACAGATAAAATAGAATCAGGTAAAATACCATGAACCCAGTAAAACAAATGGCAAGCAGAGGACAGAGTCTTCTACTTCCAAATTTTAAATGCTCAGCAGAAATCTTGTCCTTACCACATGCCTTATTATCTTTTAGCATCATAACTGCATCAAAGACTTCTTGTGGAGAGACTGCCACATCTTCAGAGTTATCAATACTGCCCACTGTGAAGCTGTTACTCTTAACACAGTTGAACAGTTCATAATAATGTTTCTGCCACAACTGAGTCATTTCCTCTGGACCGCTTACACCATCAATATTTGTTGGCAGAGAGGTTTTACAATTATTCATCTTTTGAATTTCTTTCCAGAAATCATTTAAATTATTATTTTGTATTTTCTTTGCAAGTGAGTCAGACTTGATTTCATTCTCATTACTTTTAATGAGACGTAACGCATATTTAAAATTTGCATTTGCCCGTTTCTTGTAGTCAAATAAGGGACCATGTTTATGTCTCCCTGACTCAACCCAGGCTTTGAAGGCCCTCCTAGCTTCAGCATGAGCCTCTTCAACATATTCATTCCAGCCTGGCTTGGCTGTGTATGTCTTGTGTGTCTTATACAGAGGCCTACTTGACACAAGGAGGGACAATATGATCATACAAGGAGCACAACTCTATACCATGTTGCGGATTCTTATAGTTAACATCACCGCATATAACTGCATCTTTTGGTAGCTTCATATTACTCAGCAAGATGTCAGACTGAACATAGTATGCTTTAAGATCCTGCTCAGTCAACTTGGACCAATCTATTCTCCCTGCACGCATATCATTGCTCATAGATGAGAGAGCAGGTAGGTTGCCCAAATTCACAGATAAAGACAAAGGCACATGATCAGAAGTGGCAAGTTCATAATAAATCAACACGGACTCTAAAATATATATATATATATATATATATATATATATAGAACGGGGGTCTAGAGCCGCATGCGGTTTTTTAGCGCCGCCCTGGTGGCTCCTGGAGCTTTTTCAAAAATGTTTGACCTTTTTTTTTCCTTTTTTCCCTCTTTTTTTCTTCTTTTTTTCCTTTTTTCTCTTTTTTTCTTCCTTTTTCCTTTCCTTTTTAATCTCGACATTTCGACTTTTTTCTCGACATTTCGACTTTATTCTCGAAATTTCGACTTTTTTCTCAACATTTCGACTTTTTTCTCATTTCGACTTTTTTCTCAAAATTGTACTTCCACATCAATCTTGACATTTTGACTTTTTCTCGAAATTTTGACTTTTTTCTCGACATTTCGACTTTTTTCTCAAAGTGCATAATGAAAAAAAAAAATCTTCCCCCAGTTATAACTAATATCGCTGCAAGCAGCATGTGTTGCCTTCATTCTAAGGCTCATACAAGACTTTTATACAAGATTTTTTGCGGCTCCAGAAATATTTGTTTTTTGTGTTTTAGGTCCAATACGGCTCTTTCAACATTTTGGGTTGCCGACCCCTGTATTAGACGCACGAGCTTCCCAAATTCCTTCTGGGGAAAATGAAGAAATGAAAGCGTCTGCAGTCATGACATAATGAAGCTGCAGAGTGGTATTATATTATCCAACCTTCCATTGCCCGAGTTTTCCTCACACAGCTGGCACGGGGTGAAGGTGAAGAGGCTTACAAGCTCCGCAACCCTCACTGCAAACTCATGTTTCTCCATTACTGGCAGTGAAGAAGAAGAGTGAGGCGTTTCCAGGACTGGGACTGTTCCAGCGCTGCACACAGCTGAGTGGTGGAAGGAGATGGGAGGAACCAGGAGGAACCTGGAGGAGGAGGAACCAGGAGGAACCAGGAGAAACCAGGAGAAACCAGGAGGAACCAGGAGGAGGAGGAACCAGGAGGAACCAGGAGGAACCAGGAGGAGGAGGAACCAGGAGGAGGAGGAACCAGGAGGAACCAGGAGGAGGAGGAACCAGGAGGAACCAGGAGGAACCAGGAGGAACCAGGAGGAACCAGGAGGAACCAGGAGGAACCAGGAGGAGGAGGAACCAGGAGGAACCAGGAGGAACCAGGAGGAGGAGGAACCAGGAGGAACCAGGAGGAACCAGGAGGAACCAGGAGGAACCAGGAGGAACCAGGAGGAACCAGGAGGAACCAGGAGGAGGAGGAACCAGGAGGAGGAACCAGGAGGAACCAGGAGGAGGAACCAGGAGGAACCAGGAGGAACCAGGAGGAGGAGGAACTAGGAGGAGGAACCAGGAGGAACCAGGAGGAACCAGGAGGAACCAGGAGGAACCAGGAGGAGGAGGAACCAGGAGGAGAAACCAGGAGGAACCAGGAGGAGGAGGAACCAGGAGGAACCAGGAGGAACCAGGAGGATCCAGGAGGAACCAGGAGGAACCAGGAGGAGGAGGAACTAGGAGGAACCAGGAGGATCCAGGAGGAACCAGGAGGAACCAGGAGGAACCAGGAGGAGGAACCAGGAGGAACCAGGAGGAGGAACCAGGAGGAACCAGGAGGAACCAGGAGGAACCAGGAGGAACCAGGAGGAACCAGGAGGAACCAGGAGGAGGAGGAACCAGGAGGAACCAGGAGGAACCAGGAGGAACCAGGAGGAACCAGGAGGAACCAGGAGGAACCAGGAGGAGGAGGAACCAGGAGGAGGAACCAGGAGGAACCAGGAGGAGGAACCAGGAGGAACCAGGAGGAACCAGGAGGAACCAGGAGGAACCAGGAGGAGGAGGAACCAGGAGGAGGAACCAGGAGGAACCAGGAGGAGGAACCAGGAGGAACCAGGAGGAACCAGGAGGAGGAGGAACCAGGAGGAGGAACCAGGAGGAATCAGGAGGAACCAGGAGGAACCAGGAGGAGGAACCAGGAGGAGGAACCAGGAGGAGGAACCAGGAGGAGGAACCAGGAGGAACCAGGAGGAGGAACCAGGAGGAGGAACCAGGAGGAACCAGGAGGAGGAACCAGGAGGAACCAGGAGGAACCAGGAGGAACCAGGAGGAGGAACCAGGAGGAACCAGGAGGAACCAGGAGGAACCAGGAGGAGGAGGAACCAGGAGGAACCAGGAGGAGGAGGAACCAGGAGGAGGAGGAACCAGGAGGAACCAGGAGGAACCAGGAGGAACCCGGAGGAACCAGGAAGGGGTTCTCCAACCACTACCATGACCTCTCTGTACTGTCTGAGGATCTGGGGAAGAAAGCCAAGCAATTTCCTCTGCTCCATTCCCTCTTTTCCTCTTCCTTATTGCTTTTTCTACTAACTTCTGACTGTTTTTCATATTTCACTCTCTCTCTCTCTCTCTCTCTCTCTCTCTCTCTCTCTCTCTCTCTCTCTCTCTCTCTCTCTGAGTGAATGGCGGAGTGAGTGGGGTGTGGCGCTGCGGCGTGTGCTTCAGTGTGAGTGAGGTTTTTTCTTGCAGTTCATGTGTTTTTTCCTTTCTTTTTTTCCAAACAAGTGTCTTATAACTTGGTCAGGTGTAATTTGTTGCGGTAGCGGGGCTACCGGCTCAGGTGAGCGGTATGCCGGTTGTAAAAGGCGGAGAGGAGTTTGAAAAGCTGACGCGTCGACATGCTGTCAAACTTGTGCCCGCAATCAGCTGTTCAGTTGAGGAGGCCAGTTTGGCAGTTGGAGGGGTGGTGGGGTACGACAGTGTGAAGTCTGCCTCCCGGATGAATGGAGCGATTGTCATTTTTTTAGACAGTACGGCTAAAGTTAATGACGTGGTTGAAGCAGGTGTAATTATTCATGATACGTTTACCCCGGTTCTCCCACTGGTTAGTCCGGCAAAACGGATAACTATTTCTAATGCTCCTCCATTCATTAAAAATGAAGTGTTGGCTAAAGAACTGTCACGGTACGGACAGCTTGTGTCCCCGATCAAAATGATATCTTTGGGCTGTAAATCCCCCCTTCTGAAACATGTAGTGTGTCACCGCAGGCAGGTATTTATGGTTCTTAAGGATAACGCGAAAGATCTGAACCTGTCTTTTAATTTTAATGTGGATGGTTTCATTTATATGATTTTTGCTACGTCGGAGACCATGAAATGTTTTGGTTGTGGTGTGGAGGGGCATTTAATTCGCTCCTGTCCGGAGAAAAAGGGCGAGCAGCCGGCTGCTGCTTCTGCTGCTGCGGTGAAAGGAGCGTCGGTTTCGGATCCTGGTGAGGGGCCCTCGGCTCCGGTCGGGGGAGCAGGCAGCCCCCCCCCTGCGCAGCCCCCCGATGGGCGCTCTGACGTTGAGGTGTCAGGGAGGACGGAGGAGCAGCGACAGACGGAGGATAGTGAACAGGGTGATGAGGAAAAAGAGCCAGAAAATAATAAAGATGAACAGACTGAGCATGAGGGCAGTTCAAAAAATAAAGCTATGGTAGCTGAGAATGAACAGGATGACATGGATCTCGCACTGTCTGAGGATTTGGAAGACGAGGATATGTGTGATGATGATTTGCTTGAAGTGTCGCAAAAAAGGAAACGCTCAGAACGTATCCTGAATAGTGCGAAGGTCAGTAAAGTAACTGAGGAGCTAAAAGATAAAAGTGCTCTCTCAACGACTCAGGAGGATCAACAGGGTCGGTATTCTCCTGTCAGTATTCAGAAGTTTCTACAGGGTACTAAAGGAGCCCGGCAGGTGAAAGTGGAGGATTTCTTTCCAGATTTGAAACGTTTTGTTGAGTCAGCTAGGCCTCTGGTGAAAAGATCGGGAAACTTTGCAGATGATGTTTTGTCAGACCAAGAAATTTATCGTTTGAAGAAACTGATAGTTAAAGTGAAAACACAATTAGTCGATGATGATGTTGAAGATGTTTAAACTAAAGAACTCTTGGTTCTTTTCTTTTCTGTGGTTTTCCTTTTTTGTCTGTTTTCTCAACCTTTCTCTCTCTATGTGTGAATTTAAAGTGGGAACATTAAATTTGAATGGAGCTAGGGAGGATACTAAAAGAGCTGCTTTTTTGAAGCTGATGGAGATAAAGAAAATTGACGTAATGATGATACAGGAAACGCACAGTATGATAGACAATGAAAGTGATTGGAAGAAGGAATGTAATGGGGATGTCTTTTTGAGTCACAAGTCTAGGTGCAGTGGGGGAGTGGGGATTGTTTTTTCCAGGAGTTTTTTGCCCTCTTCTTGTGACGTAGAAGAAGTCATTAAGGGCTGTATGTTGAAGGTTAAAGCTCAATTTGAGCAGGTCACTGTTAATTTTATAAATGTCTATGCACCAACTAGTGGGGTGGAAAGAATGGCAGTATTGAATGTTTTATGTGACACTGTAAGGATGTGTAGTAGTGATGAATATTTGTTTTTAGGAGGGGATTTTAACAGTACCGAAAATCCAAGATTAGACAGGAACCACCTAGAGCCTCATCCTGCTTCATCACGCAGGTTTAGACAGCTGACTGAAACGCATGAATTATCAGATATATGGAGGACTTTCTATAGAAGTCACAGACAGTATACCTGGAGCCATTCAAAAGACAACATGCTATCTTTGGCAAGGTTAGACCGCCTGTATTCCTTTAGACACCATGTGAATATCTTTAAAAGTTGTTACATCAATCCAGTGGGTTTTTCTGATCACTGTCTGGTTTTTTGTTCGGTTTTTATTAAAAATGTGCGTTTGCGGAGCGCCTATTGGCACTTTAATACTGCACTGCTCCGGGATAAAGTTTTTAGAGCAGCCTTTGAGTGTTTTTGGGCTACACATAAACAATGTAAGTCTGACTTTGCTAGTGTACAGCAATGGTGGGATTTCGGAAAAGTACAGACTAAACAACTATGCCAGCAATATACTCGCAATGTCACTAGGGATGTAACTGGATCTGTGAGGGACCTAGAGACTGAGGTGGTGGAATTGCAGACTATGGCTGATTCCACAGGAAATGGAGGGTTTTTGAACTCCCTCAAGTCCAAAAGGTCAGCTTTGGCCAACCTGCTGGGTGTTGCAGCACAAGGAGCTTTGGTCAGGTCACGCTTTCTTGATGTCTCACAGATGGATGCCCCCTCTCAGTTTTTTTTTGGCTTGGAAAAGAAAAATGGACAGAGCAAGATCATTCACTCCCTGCGTTCCGGCAGCGGTGCTACAATCTCGGATTCTTCTGAGATCCGTCAGTTTGCAGCCGGGTACTACAAAGATCTGTACAAGAGTGAACCAACAGAACTTTCTGATGAATGCAGCAGCTTCTTTAATGGTCTCCCTCAGGTGGATGCTGGAGCCAATGAAAAACTGGGGGCTAAGTTGTCTCTTGAAGAACTGCATACGGCCCTGATGAGCCTACAGAGCGGGAGAACTCCTGGCATTGACGGTCTCCCTGTAGACTTTTATAAGTCTTTTTGGTCTGTGCTGGGCGGGGACCTCTTGGAAGTTGTCGTCAGCAGCCTGGAGAGTGGGCAGCTGCCTCTGAGCTGCAGGAGGGCTGTTATTACTTTGCTGCCCAAGAAAGGAGACCTGCAGGAGCTGAAAAATTGGAGACCAGTTTCCCTGTTGTGTACGGACTATAAGATACTGTCCAAGGTCCTGGCATCCAGGCTTAGAGAGGTGATGGCTTCTGTGATTCATAGTGACCAGACATACTGTGTGCCCGGCAGGCTTATAAGTGACAATGTCACTTTAATTCGCGATGTCTTGGAGGTTTCTGGCTCTTTGGCTGTCGATATTGGTCTGATTTCGATAGACCAAGAAAAAGCTTTTGACCGGGTTGAACACCAGTTTTTATGGCATACTTTAAGTGCTTTTGGTTTCAACCCAGGTTTTATAGCTAAGGTCCAGGTGCTCTATAGTGACATTGCGAGTATTTTGAAGGTTAACGGAGGTTTGAGTGCCCCTTTCGGTGTTCAGAGGGGGGTCAGACAGGGCTGCCCTCTCTCCGGCATGCTCTACTCGCTAGCCATAGAGCCCCTGCTTCATAAATTGAGAGGAGAATTAAATGGAGTTTGTTTTCCTGACTGTGATGGGTCTTTTAAAATGTCTGCATATGCTGATGATGTCATTGTCATGGTAAATTCTCAGAATGATATTAATGTGTTGGTAAATGCTGTGAAATTGTTTGGATGTATGTCTTCTGCCAGGGTAAATTGGGGAAAAAGCGAAGCTGTAATGGTAGGAGACAGGCTTAGGGATCGGCTTAGGCTACCTGGTGGTTTAGTCTGGAAAAAAGGGGGACTAAAATATTTGGGAGTTTTTTTGGGCAATGAAGTGTTTCTGCAGAAAAATTGGGATAATGTCGTGGAAAAGGTTAAAGGTCGGCTTACAAAATGGAGATGGATTTTACCTAAAATGTCCTATAGAGGCCGTGTTCTTGTTATTAATAATCTGGTTTCTTCTGCTCTCTGGCACCGGTTGGCCTGTGTTGATCCCCCAGCTTCTCTTTTGTCTCAAATTCAAAGGGTCTTAGTGGATTTTTTTTGGGACAAGTTGCACTGGATACCCCAGAGTGTCCTGTTCCTTCCCAAAGAGGAGGGTGGGCAGGGTCTGGTCCATCTGGCCAGTAGAGGTGCTGCCTTCCGCCTGCAGTTTATACAAAGGCTGCTTTCTGGACCTGTGGACTTGGTGTGGAGGCCTCTGTCGTGCTGCATCCTACAGCGTTTTGGGGGTCTGGGACTGGGCCTGCCTATGTTCCTGATGGACTCCAAGAGTCTCGGTGCGTCGTCACTGCCGGGTTTCTATAGGAGCGTGTTCTCGGTGTGGATGCTGCTGAAGAAGCAGAGGCCGGAGCAGGGTGGATCTCTGTACTGGCTCCTGCAGGAACCTGTGGTGTTTGGAGGCCGTTTGGACTGTCCTGGTTGGCTAATCAGGCTGCTTCACAATGCGGGAGTTTCTACTCTGGGCCAGGTGGTGGAGCTGGCTGGACCCCGAATGGATGATCCGGTTGGGCTAGTTGCTCGATTGGGAGTGAGATCCCTTCGGGTCATTAAGAAATTGTTGGAACACTGGAGACAGAGACTGACAGGACATGAACACCATCTATTAATTGACTTTTGTAAAGGTGCGATAACGCCAGATTGTACGGACGCTTTTCCTGCTATCAGACTGTTTCCTGACCTCAAGGACTGCTCGGGGCCTCTCCTTGAGCCTACTGATGTAACAGGAGTCTCTTTGGAGGACACATCGGGAAAGACTTTATATAAGTTGATGGTCAAAACTTTAAATAAAAGGAAACTGAATGGGCGGGGTGACACCCCATGGAGGAGTAAGTTGGACTTAGATCCAGGTTGTAGACCAGCATGGGGTGCACTGTACAAACCTCCGTTGACAAAAAGACACGCTGATTTACAGTGGAGAATTCTTCATGGAATTGTTGCAGTGAATGCTTTTGTTTCCATTATTAATGCTGCTGTTCAAGAAAATTGCCCCTTTTGTGTTGAAAAAGAGACTGTTTTTCACTGTTTTTTGGACTGTTTTCGTTTGGCGAATATGTTTGTTCTGTTGGGGACCATGTTTAACAAATGCGGGGAGGCTTTCACGAAACAGGTTTTTATTTGTGGGTTCAAGTATACACGCAGTCAGAGGTTCAAATGCCAGTTACTAAATTTTATTTTGGGACAGGCAAAGATGGCGGTATACATGACTAGGAGGAGAAAGGTTGAGGAGGGATTGACCGCTGAAGTTGTTCCTGTTTTTGTACGGATGGTTAAATCCAGACTTTTGGTGGAATTCAGTTTTTACAGAGCCACACAAGAAATAGAGCTTTTTAAATCGGTTTGGGGTTATCAGGGAGTACTATGCTCTCTAACAGAGGGAGCTTTGGTTTTTGCACATGAATTGAGGTAATTTCTGTACGTATGTGATTGAATGTTTTGAGTGCATTTAGCACGATGTATTAATGTTTTTTTCTGCATGAAGGAAAAA
This sequence comes from Cololabis saira, assembly GCF_033807715.1. Taxonomy (NCBI): domain Eukaryota; kingdom Metazoa; phylum Chordata; class Actinopteri; order Beloniformes; family Belonidae; genus Cololabis; species Cololabis saira. The sequence goes on from NC_084606.1 coordinate 38,792,121, forward strand.
TAAAATGTTGGTTTTAAAAATCAAAATCTCTCTCTCTCTCTCAGCTTGCATCACTTTGCTGTCTTAGCTGTAACAGTTATTTTAGTTATATTTTTAGTTGCATTTTAAGTTTAAGTTTTTAGACAATAAAGACAAAAAAGACTCAAATACAAATTTTTCCTTTGGACTTTCTCACCTAAGGAAGATGATAATAAATAAATACATACAGGACTGTCTCAGAAAATTAGAATATTGTGATTTTCTGTAATGCAATTACAAAAACAAAAATGTCATACATTCTGGATTCATTACAAATCAACTGAAATATTGCAAGCCTTTTATTATTTTAATATTGCTGATCATGGCTTACAGCTTAAGAAAACTCAAATATCCTATCTCAAAAAATTAGAATATTCTGGGAATCTTAATCTTAAACTGTAAGCCATAATCAGCAATATTAAAATAATAAAAGGCTTGTAATATCTCAGTTGATTTGTAATGAATCCAGAATGTATGACATTTTTGTTTTTTTAATTGCATTACAGAAAATAAAGAACTTTATCACAACATTCTTATTTTCTGAGACAGTCCTGTACAGTTGGTGACCCGTGCTGCAGGACAGCGGCCCTCGAGGGCCAGGATTGCACACCCCTGTATCTATCACTCATGCTCCGTTGACGTGACCGGAAGTTTAAACCAAGTTGAAGCGAAGGTGAAGGTCCAGCTGTGATTTATCAGCACAAACTGGACTTGACATTCACACTCTCAAATAAACGCCCGGCAGCCAGACAGAGCTGGGAGAGCGCGGGCTTCACTTCTTACCTTCCCTGCCCTGACCTGGCAGAAAGGCTGCCATTCCACTGGGAACGTTCATTCAGCTGGAACAAGATAAGCTTATTATTCATCACAGAAAATGAAGATTTTCCTTCTCTGGCCATCAGCTTGCCAGGAGACAGATGGCCAGAGGTTTACTTCTGGGTCTAGAGTCTAGACTGTACATCAGGGGTCGGCAACCCAAAATGTTTTAGAGCCGTATTGGACCAAAAACACAAAAAACAAATACAGTATGTCTGGAGCCGTTTGTATCAGCCTTAGACTGAAGACAACACATGCTGCATGTTTCTATATTAGTTAGAACTGGGTTGTCGGCTGCACATGTAGCTGCTAATGTCTTTCACATGACTCTTTTTGTTATCGGACAACTTCTCGCTACAGAGCAAACATTCAGGCAATGAATGCAAATGATTCGCTCCAAGAAACGTTGAATCCTCTACGGAAGAGTATCAGGGCCATGCAGGAGAAAACATATTTGAGAGGGGAAGATTTTTTTTTTATTATTGTGCATTTCGGGAAAAAAGTCGAAATGTCGAGATTAATGTTCAAATACAATTTCAAGAATAAAGTCGAAATTTCGCCTTTTTTCTCAACATTTCAACTTTATTCACAAAATTTTGACTTTTTTCTCGACATTTCGACTTCTTTCTCAAAATTGTATTTCAACATTAATTTTGAAATTTCAACTTTTTTCTCATCATTTCGACTTTTCTCAAAATTTCAACTTTTTTCTCATAATTTCAACTTTTTTCTCGAAATTTCAACCGTTTTCTCGCTCCCTTTGCTTTTCCTCTCCGACCTGCTGTCCTCTGCCTCTCTCTCGCCTAGAGGAGGGGGGGGGGGGTTAACTTGGTTTTAACAAGCAACTCGACAAAGCATTAAGAGACGTGTGAGTTCACTTATGGCACTTTTCCACTAGCACCTACTCAGCCTGACTCGCCTCGGGACGGCTCATGTCAGCGCTGATGAGAAATCAGCCAACACGTCTACATACCTTTTTAATTCTCTCATCAGCCACCAGGTTTATGAACATCTCCACCTCAGAGTTGGATCACCAAACAGACGTTTCGGTGTATAATAAAAGCGCAGCGAGTCGCTCTCGTGCTGAATCCCGCTTCCTGATTCAAATGTCTGATGGCCGCACCCCCCGACCAATCAGTGGCGCAGAGGGTTTCCACTACTTGGCCCGTAGTGGAAAAGCGCAAGACGGGGCGTGGCGGGTAGAAGCGAGCTGAGTAGATACTAGTGGAAAAGGGCCATTAGTACCGAGTTCTGTATCGAGCAGCGTCAAAACCCTGCGCTCCTCACGCAGATTACCACGTGAAGAGATGTCTAAAGCCTGAGTTATGGTTCTGCGTCAAATTGACGCCGTGCCTACGCCATGTGGTCTGCGTCGACGCAGACCACATGGCGTCACTGACGCCGTCACTGACGTCAACTCCCGAAAATTGTAACTACGTGTCGAGGCGACGCAGACCAAACGCAGACGAGAGGGCTGTGATTGGTTCGCTTGGAAGCAACGCATCCTTGATCGGCATGCAGCACCAGCAGCTTGAAGAAATGAGCGATGGTTAAAAAGGCTGCTCTTAAGGACGGCACAGAAGCCGCAGCATGAGGACAGGTCACAGGTAAAAGAACAGCAGAGACCAGGGTGTCGGATCCCAGACTACACCCCAGCTGCTGACCCATGAAAGACGTCCCAGAGACAAAACAACACATGAACGCAGAGACGGAGCAATCCCAAATCACCAAAACACCAGCAGAGAAAAGCATGACGCTTCAAAGAGCTAATGGGTTTGCTCAATTGACTCTTAATGTGTGGTGTGGAAACTTGATGCACAGCAACTGCATCAGAACATGTTCCCTGTACATATTCCCCATGATCCTCCAGGACTTAATAGACAATTAGATTTATTACTATTACTATTAGATTATTTTGTCAAGCGAATTGTTTAACCCTTGTGCTGTCTTCGGGTCAAGGAAGGAGGAAGGGAAGAAGGGAGGAAAGAAGGAAGGAAGAAAGAATGAAAAGAAGGGAGGAAGGAAGGAAGGAAGGAAGGAAGGACGTCTTTGCGGAATGCTTGTCCTCGCACGCCCATCCCCTTCAGAATCCTTGTTGTGCAACAAAACTTCTACGCCCGATCTCAACCCAGGGCCGGTTCTAGAAAATGATGACTAGGCTGCATCTCAGATCAGAGGGGGTGCACACGCCTGGCACCTTATTCAACACTAAATTATGCATTTTTCATCATTTCAAGCGGAATGATACTAGCAAAAAAAGAATATTTAAAGTGTATTTCAAATGCTTTATTGCAGCAATATCGCTGCAGAACAAAGAAAACGCTACATTTATTCTGGGCTACCTCACCCACCAGACAATCTACACTGCAAAAATTCAAAATCCTAACAAGAATATTTGTCTTATTTCTAGTTAAAATGGCTCATTTTTAGTGTTTTACACTTAAACAAGACTCATCACTGGAAAAAACAACAATTTTCACCTGTTTCAAGGAGATTTTCACTAAAAATAATTCAATTCAATTCAATTCAATTTTATTTATATAGCGTCTAATACAACAGAGTTGTCTCTAGACGCTTTCCAGAGACCCATACCCAGAACATGACCCCCGAGCAATTATTACATAAACAATGGCAGGTAAAAACTCCCCTAGTGGGAGAAAAACCTTAAGCCAAACAGTGGCAAGAAAAACTCCCCTTTAGGAGGAAAGAAACCTTGAGCAGGACCAGGATCATAAGGGGGGACCCTCCTGCTGAGGGCCAGACTGGGGGGTCAGGGACGGCAACAGCACAGCAGGCAGGTGGAAGCAGCAACGGGAAATAAGTAGAAAGATTTTCTTTGCTCGTAATGAGAAGATAAATCTTGTCCCACTGGCAGATTTTTCTACTTATTTCAAGTGAAAATTTACTTGAAACAGGTGAAAATTGTCAAATTTTCTGGTAATTACTCTTGTTTTAAGTGTAATGAGATTTTTTGACTAAAAATGAGACATTTTAACTAGAAATAAGACAAATATTCCTGGTAAGATTTTGAGTTTTTGCAGTGTAGCAACAGAAAATAAAACATAGAAAAATAAATAACAAAAATAAATATAACCAGTGTGGTCCAGTCAAGTTGAGATGGATCTCTGTCTCATGACCACCGTTGTCAAACTTGCTGGCGTGGTTGTGCTTGAACCACTTCCCAATATCCATGGTTACTTTGTGTTAACGGAGCAGCAGAGAGCAGCGTCTTGCTGGTGCAGGAAACTGCTGGACGCAATTGAGTGACGTACACTGGCTGATTTATGGTTCCGCGTTGCACCAACGCAGAGTCTACAGCGTAGGCTCTGCGTTGGTGCAACGCAGAACCGTAAATCAGGCTTAAAGCGTGCACACTTGTCCGTTTTCTTTTCGTCTTTTCAACTGAGCATGCAAACACATTAACTGAGGGTGCAATGCATGCTTATGCACCCTCGTAGAACCGGGCCTGTCTCAACCGGAAGCACCTGGGCACGCCAGCCGCGCTGTTCTCAGGCTGAGTCTAGGGTGGTGGTTTCCACTCTTACAGATGGCTTTGCTGCGCGCTGTCCTGCTCTTACAAAAAAGGTGGTGTTTGCGTGTCCGGGCATTGGTGGTAGTTCTTCTTTCCAGAATGATTGCCAGTTGTCTTAGGACCTGGTTGTGTCTCCAGGTGTAGCGGCCTTGGGACAAACCGGTTTTGCAGCCGGTAAGGATGTGTCTCAGTGTTGCAGGGGTTTGACAGAGTGCACGAGAGGGATCTTCTCCAAATCAATGGTTTAGGTTCTTGGAGGTGGGAAGAACATCAATGGTGGTTCTGATGATGAAGTTGATTTGGCTTTGTTGAGCCACTGCAACCCCATTGTGACGTGAAACTCCAGCTTCCTACCCCCTGCAGGGCTCACAAGCTTTGGACTGGCCTCAAACACAGACTTGAACCACGGGAATGCCATATGACGAAGTTCCTGACTGACTGATATGTTAATACCAACTCATTTGGCCACAGACTTGAACCACGAGTACACTCTATGGCACAGGTGTCAAACTGAATCCCAGAAGGGCCGGTGTCCTGCATGTCTTAGATGTTTCACTGCTTTAACACACCTGATTCTAATTAATCATCGTCACCAGCTTGTCATCAAAGTCATGGATAGTTCTGTTGATAACACAGTCACTTGAATCATGGTGCAATGAAGCAGGGAAACATCTAAAACCTGCAGGGACACCGGCCCTCGAGGACTGGAGTCCGACACCCCTGCTCTATGGGGTAATTTACAACTTATGCCCCTTTTGCACTAGTACCACCTCAGCTCGGTTCTACCCGTTTTGCCCTTTTGCACTAGGGCTGAGACGGGTAGAGCCGCTCCAAGCCGATACTTTTTTCTGTAACCATTTCAGCCAGGTTCTATCCAGGCTGAGCCGGGACTATTTCCGACGTCACCACCCTCCGCGCCTCTGATTGGTCGGGGGGCGGGGCCATCAGACATTTGAATCAGGAAGCGGGAATCAGCGCGAGAGCGGCTCGCGGCGATTTTATTATAAAGCGCAAATCGTCTGTTTGGTGATCCAACTCTGAGGTGCAGATGTTCATAAACCTGGTGCTGAGGAGAGAATTAAAAAAGGGATGTAGACGGGCTGTTTTACTCTCAGCCGCTCGCGGCTCCAGCTGATTTCTGATCAGCGCCGACACGAACAAAGGTGCTGCGCAATCGAGTACGTCACAGCAGCTTCACCACAACCTGCCCACTTCTCCCCTGGCTGTGGAAAAACAAACGGGTAGAGGCGGGTAAAGGCGTGACGAGCCGAGTCGGGCCGAGTAAGTCCTAGTGCAAAAGTGCCACTAGTGACAGTCATGCCAAATGCCCGATAACGGCATTTGGCCACAGATCACATCTGACTGTAAATTGCTTTTTGTCTCCCACTTGGGTTGTTTATTCCTGCCTTTTTGTGCTTTGAACTTACTGTATAAAAGTCATGATTCCAACCACTCTGGGTCAGCACACCAACCCAGACACGCTCTGCGTAGGTCTGCTCACCGCCGGCTACTGAATAAAACTCACTACACCACAGTGGACTTCTCAACTGGATTTTATATTATTCTTCAACAGCTTCCTTCCATTTCCCACAGATCCTTCCACGTGAGCTTCCGATGCTCCATGTTTTCCCAGCTAGTCCACTGGCCCTGTTTGGACTATGAGACTGCCGTTGCACATCTGTGTGCCTCCTCTTGTTGCCGCACGTGAGCAACCACCAGCTTTCTCCTCTGGGTTGATGTTGCCTTGTGCCATGTGGGTCGACTTGTTGCCAATCCCAGCCCACCTCTTCCATAATGCACCTGTCCCACAATGTGTCCATGTCTGAGTGCTGATTTTGCTTGCTGTACGGCCTCAGATGGGATCCGTTTCCTTCCTGTTTTCAGTCTGGGAGCAGCCGCTCGGATCGCGTCATCTTGAGACTCTGTCAGGGTCATGTTCAGCTTAATCAAACACACCTGGCACAACATTTTTACATTTAGATGTGGTTGAAAATAAACTTGTAATTTATGACGTAATAATTACACCAAAGCTTTCGGTTCAGGTATGAATGTTTTGTGCCTTTGAGCTTCAAAACCCGGTTTTACAGCATGTAAACAGTTTTACTGTTGAAATGTAAAAATAATGCAATGTAATCCCCACCTGAGAACGAACAGACATCCCTCACTTACTTTCTCATCCGCTGTAGATTACTGTGAGGAGAAGATGCTGAAGTTACAGTTTTCAGTTAGTTACTCAGAAATGTGTTTTCAGGCTAAAAGGATCCCGCTGAGACTGAGCTCTTGGCTGCAGCGGCAGGTAGGAATGGGCGATATTTTACCGTTCATGATAAACTGTAAAAAAAATTCCCCACGGTAAGAATTTATCATCTCGCGGTAAAAACGATAAATTCCCGTTGATGACGTTTTTGTGTAAAACTGATTTATGGTTCTGTGTTAAATCCACGCACAACGTACGTGAAGGAAGGAAGGAAGGAAGGAAGGAAGGAAGGAAGGAAGGAAGGAAGGAAGGAAGGAAGGAAGGAAGGAAGGAAGGAAGGATAGATAAATTCCCGTTGATGAGGTTTTTGTGTAACAAACATGGAGGATCTGAGTCATTACAGTTTTGCAGTACAGGTGTAACTCATTTAATTTTTTTTTATTAATTAAATTTAATTGGTGTAGTTTAGTAGCATTTAGTATCTTTTAGAGCAGTGATTTGGGGGTTCCAAAGACTGAATGTGGTGATAGATTTATAGTTACAAAGGTGGAGTTGAATTGGTATTTTTTTTATCGTCATTCTTATCGTTATCGGGATAAATTTCAGAAATTATCTCAATACATTTTTTAGTCCATACTGCCCATCCCTAGTGGGACGTGCCCATACTGATCTTGGAAAATGTCCACATCCACTGATGCAAGTAATTGCAGCTGGGTAATTACAGCTCACAAACGGAGAGCTTTCCTAAACACTGCCATACGTTTCAGCTCCTCTAAAGCTAGAGAAGGAAAAAACAGGAAGAAGTCGTCGTTTGGTTATGCAGAAGTCAGTAAACCGTGGCCTGCAGAAAACTTGCAGATACGACCAAAACCCTCCAGCACTTGCTCCAACTATCAGTAGCCTTACACGTGTAAAAACAAGCCCAGCTTTGAAAATCCTTGGCCCTTCCTACAGCTTTTCAGGGGTCAGCACTGGGATCATCATGTTCTGCATGTTGATTTGGCTTAAGTTTTACATCAGACCTTCCTGACTCAAGCCTTGCCATTTACCCAGGTTCAGGATGGTGCCATAATGTAATAAAAGTTAATAATGTAATAATCGGCTCATAATGTAATAATGGCTCATATTTTGAGAAAACAGCTGCATTATCATAATTTTTACCTCTTAAAGGTGCAAATAAAGCAAACAGCATGGGTTTCAGCGCATTAGTAAACTAAATTAGTGAAACCAAGTATGATATTTAATAGTAATTGTAATTGCATTCTACATCCATCCATCCATCCATCCATCCATCCATCCATCCATCCATCCATCCATCCATCCATCCATCCATCCATCCATCCATCCATCCATCCATCCATCCATCCATCCATCCATCCATCCATCGTCCGTTCCCGGGTCGCGGGGGCAGCAGTCTCAGCAGACTTCCTTCACCCCAGACACTTCCTCCAGCTATTCCTCCAGCTCTTCCTCCAGCTCTTCCTCCATCTCTTCCTCCAGCTCTTCCTCCAGCTCTTCCTCCAGCTTTTCCTCCATCTCTTCCTCCAGTTCTTCCTCCAGCTCTTCCTCCAGCTTTTCCTCCAGCTTTTCCTCCATCTCTTCCTCCAGTTCTTCCTCCAGCTCTTCCTCCAGCTCTTCCTCCATCTCTTCCTTCCTCCAGCTCTTCCTCCAGTTCTTCCTCCAGCTCTTCCTCCAGCTCTTCCTCCATCTCTTCCTCCATCTCTTCCTCCATCTCTTCCTTCCTCCAGTTCTTCCTCAGCTCTTCCTCCAGCTCTTCCTCTATCTCTTCGTCCAGCTCTTCCTCCAGCTCTTCCTCCAGCTTTTCCTCCATCTCTTCCTCCAGCTCTTCCTCCAGCTCTTCCTCCATCTCTTCCTCCAGCTCTTCCTCCAGCTCTTCCTCCAGTTCTTCCACCAGCTCTTCCTCCATCTCTTCCTCCATCTCTTCCACCAGCTCTTCCTCCGTCTCTTCCTCCATCTCTTCCTCCAGCTCTTCCTTCCTCCAGCTCTTCCTTCTTCCAGCTCTTCCTCCAGCTCTTCCTTCCGCCATCTCTTCCTCCAGCTCTTCCTCCAGCTCTTCCTCCAACTCTTCCTCCAGTTCTTCCTCCATCTCGTCCTCCAGCTCTTCCTCCAGCTCTTCCTCCATCTCTTCCTTCCTCCAGCTCTTCCTTCCTCCAGCTCTTCCTCCATCTCTTCCACCAGCTCTTCCTCCGTCTCTTCCTCCATCTCTTCCTCCAGCTCTTCCTTCCTCCAGCTCTTCCTTCTTCCAGCTCTTCCTCCAGCTCTTCCTTCCGCCATCTCTTCCTCCAGCTCTTCCTCCAACTCTTCCTCCAGTTCTTCCTCCATCTCGTCCTCCAGCTCTTCCTCCAGCTCTTCCTCCATCTCTTCCTCCAGCTTTTCCTCCATCTCTTCCTCCAGTTCTTCCTCCAGCTCTTCCTCCAGCTTTTCCTCCAGCTTTTCCTCCATCTCTTCCTCCAGCTCTTCCTCCAGCTCTTCCTCCATCTCTTCCTTCCTCCAGCTCTTCCTCCAGTTCTTCCTCCAGCTCTTCCTCCAGCTCTTCCTCCATCTCTTCCTCCAGCTCTTCCTCCATCTCTTCCTCCATCTCTTCCTCCATCTCTTCCTTCCTCCAGTTCTTCCTCAGCTCTTCCTCCAGCTCTTCCTCTATCTCTTCGTCCAGCTCTTCCTCCAGCTCTTCCTCCAGCTCTTCCTCCATCTCTTCCTCCAGCTCTTCCTCCAGTTCTTCCACCAGCTCTTCCTCCGTCTCTTCCTCCATCTCTTCCTCCAGCTCTTCCTTCCTCCAGCTCTTCCTCCAACTCTTCCTCCAGTTCTTCCTCCATCTCGTCCTCCAGCTCTTCCTCCATCTCTTCCTTCCTCCAGCTCTTCCTTCCTCCAGCTCTTCCTCCAGCTCTTCCTCCAGCTCTTCCTCCATCTCTTCCTCCAGCTCTTCCTCCATCTCTTCCTTCCTCCGGCTCTTCCTCCATCTCTTCCTCCATCTCTTCCTCCAGCTCTTCCTCCATCTCTTCCTCCATCTCTTCCTCCAGCTCTTCCTCCATCTCTTCCTCCAGCTCTTCCTCCAGCTCTTCCTCCAGCTCTTCCTCCAGCTCTTCCTCCATCTCTTCCTCCATCTCTTCCTCCAGCTCTTCCTCCAGCTCTTCCTCCATCTCTTCCTTCCTCCAGCTCTTCCTCCAGTTCTTCCTCCAGCTCTTCCTCCAGCTCTTCCTCCATCTCTTCCTCCAGCTCTTCCTCCATCTCTTCCTCCAGCTCTTCCTCCATCTCTTCCTTCCTCCATCTCTTCCTCCATCTCTTCCTCCAGCTCTTCCTCCAGCTCTTCCTCCAGCTCTTCCTCCAGTTCTTCCTCCAGCTCTTCCTCCAGCTCTTCCTCCATCTCTTCCTCCATCTCTTCCCCCAGCTCTTCCTCCATCTCTTCCTCCATCTCTTCCTTCCTCCAGTTCTTCCTCAGCTCTTCCTCCAGCTCTTCCTCCATCTCTTCCTCCAGCTCTTCCTCCAGTTCTTCCTCCAGCTCTTCCTCCATCTCTTCCTCCATCTCTTCCACCAGCTCTTCCTCCGTCTCTTCCTCCATCTCTTCCTCCAGCTCTTCCTTCCTCCAGCTCTTCCTTCTTCCAGCTCTTCCGCCATCTCTTCCTCCAGCTCTTCCTCCAACTCTTCCTCCAGTTCTTCCTCCATCTCTTCCTCCAGCTCTTCCTCCATCTCTTCCTCCATCTCTTCCTTCCTCCAGCTCTTCCTCCAGTTCTTCCTCCATCTCTTCCTCCAGCTCTTCCTCCATCTCTTCCTCCATCTCTTCCTTCCTCCAGCTCTTCCTCCAGCTCTTCCTCCAGCTCTTCCTCCAGCTCTTCCTCCATCTCTTCCTCCATCTCTTCCTCCAGCTCTTCCTCCATCTCTTCCTTCCTCCAGCTCTTCCTCCAGTTCTTCCTCCAGCTCTTCCTCCAGTTCTTCCTCCATCTCTTCCTCCATCTCTTCCTCCATCTCTTCCTCCAGCTCTTCCTTCCTCCAGCTCTTCCTTCTTCCAGCTCTTCCTTCCGCCATCTCTTCCTCCAGCTCTTCCTTCCTCCAGCTCTTCCTCCAGCTCTTCCAGGGGACTCCGAGACGTTCCCAGGCCAGCCGAGAGACATAGTCTCTCCAGCGTGTCCTCCTAGGGAGGAAGGACATGTCTGGAACACCTCCTGATATTTTACTACTTTTGCTCTTATGTCATTGTAAGATATTTTGGAGATTAAATTAAGTTTATCAAATGTGGTGTGAATACCTGTCAATCACTGTTGAGCTGATGGATTTTTTAGTTTTTTATAAATATTTTGTTTTACATTTTTTTTTCTAATAATACATGGGTGCAAATGCATACATTGATATTGATAGCAGGGTGTAAATAGCCTATGCATCAGTACTTGCACCTGGGTGTAAATAGCCTAAGCCTAAAAAAAAAGTGATTAAAAAAAAGACCAAAAAAGAGACCAAGTGACTCAAAAGGAAATGACAAGAGAAGCCCAGCCCCTAACAAAATGTAATTAAAGGAAACAGCAGGGAATCAGAAAATGGGACCATATGACATAAACGGGATAAAGTGCTCACTGAAAAAAATAAATCTAAGCGCATGTAAATATTACCTATTTAAATCTGTTTGTTGCTTTACATGAATACCTCTAGTTTTGAACTTAATCTGCATTTGTTCAAAAAACAAAACATTGTGCATTTTTTCCTTAACAAGCAGTATTTATGTAAATCCCAGTAATCTTTTCATTTACACACAAACAACAAGCAATGATCTTGTTGTATTTACTTTTCCTTTAACAATTTTAATCTATTGGGCAGATTGACCAACGTTTAGGCTGTTAGGCTGGTGTGGTGAGGACCCAGATGCAGGAGAGAGAGAGAGAGGCCGGAGGCAGGAGTTCTCAAAAAAACAAGGATTTATCCCACAAAATAACAAAGCGCTGCTAAGCAGGATCCAAAAAACCTGGAGGAAACCCGTGGCAGGAAACATGGAGGGAAGCACAGTACGGACCGACAGGGAACAAGGGAATGACAAGACCAGATATACACAGGGGATAACAAGACACGACGAGACACAAGTGCAGACACAATCAGGGCAGATGGGACACAGGTGGGGCAAAACAGAAACTGAAAGCTGGGGGGAATGTCAAACCTTGACAGAACCCCCCCGTCAAGGGACAGATCCCAGATGTCCCCCATGACCTATCACCCAGGGCGGGTGGAGGTGGGGAGGGCCCAGGCCAACACACGGCCAAAGTTCCGGGGGCCGTCCTGTGGACTGGGCAGACCGGCGAAACAGCTCGGGGGGACGTCCCCGAGGTCTAGGCCTGGGTCTTGGCGTGGGGCTTGGCGTGGGGCTTGGCTGGCGTGGCGGGGGAACTCGGCGTGGCAGGGAACCCAGGATACGTGGAGCTGGCTGAGCGGGAGCCCGGGTTCGGGGCGCTGGCTGCGGGGGTACCCGGGTCCGTGGCGCTGGCTGCGGGGGAGCCCGGGTCCGTGGCGCTGGCTGCGGGGGAACCCGGGTCCTCGGAGCTGGCTGCGGGGGAACCCGGGTCCTCGGAGCTGGCTGCGGGGGAACCCGGGTCCTCGGAGCTGGCTGCGGGGGTACCCGGGTCCGTGGCGCTGGCTGCGGGGGTACCCGGGTCCGTGGCGCTGGCTGCGGGGGAACCCGGGTGCGGGGCGCTGCCTGCGGGGGAACCCGGGTCCGTGGTGCTGGCTGCGGGGGGTCCGGGACCATCACCGGAGCAGGGGCTGATGCGTCCGGGACCACCACCGACGACGCGCCCGAGACCACCGCCAGAACAGCGGCTAGCTGGGGCTGGCGTCGACGCCGTCGTCGCCGTCGCCCCAGAGCCTGGATGCTCCGGGGGCCACCCCGAGCCAGGCGTGTTCCCCAGAAGGGGGATTCCTCCTCGTCCGGGGAGTCCAGCTCGTCCGAGTGCCGCCAACCCGGGATTGTGAGCTCTGCCTCCCGGTACACGATTTCCCAGGGAACAAGGGCATGACAAGACCAGATATACTCAGGGGATAACGAGACACGATGAGACACAGGTGCAGACAATCAGGGCAGATGGGACACAGGCGGGGCAAAACAGAAACTGGGGGGCCACCCCGAGCCAGGCGTGTTCCCCGGAAGGGGGATTCCTCCTCGTCCGGGGAGTCCAGCTTGTCCGGGTGCCGCCAACCCGGGATTGTGAGCTCTGCATCCCGGTACACGATTTCCCAGAAGGCGAGGCTCTCTCCCGCTGGGTCCATCCTGGTCGGTCCGTTCTGTCAGGGCCTTTGTCAGGCTGGAGTGGTGAGGACCCAGATGCAGGAGAGAGAGAGAGAAGCCGGAGGCAGGAGTTCTCAAAAAAACAAGGATTTATTCCACAAAAAAACATGAAGGGAAGAACAGTACGGACCGACAGGGAACAAGGACATGACAAGACCAGATATACACAGGGGATAACGAGACACGATGAGACACAGGTGCAGACAATCAGGGCAGATGGGACACAGGCGGGGCAAAATTAGAAACTGAAAGACTGGGGGAGGGAAGTGTCAAACCCTGACAAACATGCTTTATTTGTTTAAGTAGAACACCACAGCAAAACATATTTTGCTTGATCTACTTTTAAAAAATTAAGGCGAGATTTTTATGTAGATCAAGAAAGACTGGTCTTTGTATAAACTACTCAATTTTTAGTATGTACAAAATTAATTTGCAAGTAAAGTCAACAATTATTGCTTTTTTTTCTTTTTAATTTTTATTCTTTTTTCCTTTTTTTCTCTTTTTTCCCTTTTTTCTTCTTTTCCTTTTTTCTTTTATTTTTAAAATCAACTTAATTTTGATAAATAAAGTAAACTTAATATAATTAAGTTGACTGTACTTGCAAAATGTATTATTTACATACATAAAATTAAGTAGTTTATACAAAGACTAGTCTTTCTTGATCTACATAATAATCTCATGCAAAAAGTTGCCTTATTTTTTTTAAGTAGATCAAGCACAATATTTGTATCAGTGCTGGACCTCTGTTGAAAACCTAAAAAATTCCAGTTGTGCATGGCTGAAATTGCTCATTACAGGAAATCCCCGTGTCTGGAGAGAGACTACCACCCAAGTGAGGCTGTCCAACTGAATTTGCTTTTCTGTCTCTTCTCACGTACTTGGAAGACGCTCGCTCTTGTCTGTGGGCCTGTAATTACAGCACCGTAGCATGTAAACCCCTGCAGGTACTGCAGCTACACTTCCTACATTCATCTTTACCATTTGGAAACACATTTGCAGCTCCTGTGGCCTCACTAAAAATGACGCCACACACATTTCATTGACTCGTAGAACGTCTTAGAAGAATGTGCAATGACCTTGTCTTAATGGAATGTCACACGTTTGCCAAAGAACTGCCATGCGCCGTGTTGAGTCATGAGTTACAAGCGTAAATGTGTTTTGGGCATTTTGGGTGGTGTCCACGACATATTTCAGCGATACTGTAGTAGTTCTGATATTTCAGCGCTGCAGCTGCTTCGTGTTTGTCGTGCTTTTCATCATTTAGCTTTGGGGGGGGAGGCCCTGGAGCCCGAGCCGGGTCCCCGTGTCTCACATGTGGCCTGTAGGAGTGGGAGGGTCACCCTGCTCCAGCTGATTTACACTTTGATTACGGATCTGAACTACATTTTTCACTTGGTGGCATTGAAAAAGAAAAAGAAAGAAAAAAAGAATACCAGCGAAGCCCTGCCATTTGTCAGTGTGGTCAAAGCTTTATAGAGGGTCTGCATTGATGTCACTTTCCCACTGGACCAGCCCCCTTACTGAGTGGCAAAAACAGCTGCAACTATATATTTACTCTCATGAACACTGACATTGGCCCGGTTTCCCAGATCAGTTAAGTAGTTCTTAACAGCGAAAGACTTCTTTTAAACCATTTTAAGGAGCCTGTGAAAGAAGTCTTTCGCTGTTAAGAACTACTTAACTGATCTGGGAAACCGGGCCATTGTCAGTTCCTGTGACGTCTTCACGTCTTCAGCCGCTCTTTGTGGGAACTTTCCTTCCCTTAGGACTTGGCTTGTGTTTTGGAGTCATCTTGGTTGAGCAGCCACTTCAAGAGAGAGGAGCTACTAAAGTACTAACCTGTATGTGTTAATATGTTTAGAAAGAACAGCAAACTCCAAATGTTCAAGTTTCTTATCGTTCCAGGTCCATGTAGCTCTAAATCAGATCTCTTACCCATAACTGACTTCAGGTTAACAAACTATTGACTCAAACTACCTTTTGATGAAGTACTTATTTTTGGATTAACCTTTTTTTTCTCTTCTACAGCAAATATTTAATGTCTGTGAGGATTATAACTGAGTATTGTCAGCCTAACCCCGTTGTATTTGTCTTCTACTGTAACTTAGATGCAGATCAGATGGCAGTTTTTGGGTTCTCCATACAGAAAGTTGTTCCTGTTTGTTCCAAGGGATTTGCGTTCTTTTTCTTCCAACTGTATCAGCATGGACGCAAGCTGTCAACACAACTCCTTGCACACAACTCACGCTGTGAAAGTTGAGTCAGTATCCAAACACTCTGAGCTCATAACTTGGCACAAAGTGCAGTTGCAGAAACAGGGGATCCGAGCTGGGATGGGATGGGTGGGAGGGAGGGAGACATGTGCCGTGCAGTCTGGAACTCGTTTCACGGGGAAGCCCCTGTGCAGTGCAATTTGTTCGTTCTTACTTCAACTCTTTATGTTGCACCCGAGCCATATGTGAGGTAAGAGCAAGTCTTTCAGGGTCAAGCACATTTAGGAGCCACTTAGTGGAATTGTCTAGTACAGGGATCAGCAACACGCAGCTCTTTAGCGCCGCCCTAGTGGCTCCCTGGAGCTTCTTCAAAAATGTTTGACCTTTTTTTCCTTTTTTTTCTTTTTTTCTTCTCTTTCTCTTCCTTTTTTCTCTTTTTTTCTTCTTTTTTTCCTTTTTTCCTCTTTTTTTTCCTTTTTCCTTTTTTTCTTCCCTTTTCCTTTCCTTTTTAATCTCGACTTTTTTCTCGACATTTCGACTTTTTTCTCGACAATTCGACTTTTTTCTCGAAGTTTTGACTTTTTTCTCAACAATTTGACTTTTTTCTCGAAATTTCGACTTTTTTCTCAAAATTTCAACTTATTTCTCGAAATTTCGACTTTTTTCTTGAAATTTCGACTTTTTCTCAACATTTCAACTTTTTTCTCGAAATTTTGACTTTTTTCTCAACATTTCAACTTTTTTCTCGACATTTCAACCTTTTTCTCAACATTTCGAATTTTTACCTGACCTTGCCTTTTTTTCAAGATTGTACTTCAACATTAATCTCGAGATTTCGACTTTTTTCTCGACAATTCGACTTTTTTCTCAAAATTTTGACTTTTTTCTCGACATTTCGACTTTTTTCTCTACAATTCGACTTTTTTCTCAACATTTCAACTTTTTTCTCGAAATTTCAACTTTTTTCTCAACATTTCGACTTTTTTCCTGACATTTCGACTTTTTTCTCAAGGTTGTACTTCAACATTAATCTTGACATTTCGACTTTTTTCTCGTCATTTCAACTTTTTTCTCGAAGTGCATAATGAAAAAAAATCTTCCCCCAGTTATAATTAATATAGATCCATGCAGCATGTGTTGCCTTCATTCTAAGGCTGATACAAGACTTTCATTTTTTGCGGCTCCAGACATATTTGTTTTTTGTGTTTTTGGTCTAATATGGCTCTTTCAACATTTTGGGTTGCCGACTCCTGCTTTAGTAAATCAGTCATTATCCTTAACGCACGAGCAGCTCAAAACCAGTCACGCGCGTCCTGAGTTTAGGAAAGCCAGGTCTGTTTCGATGGGCGCCAGGCAACACGTGCGTATGAAAATCCTGCTTTAAAGTTTGCAGTTATGTTCATTTCTTAGAAAAAGTTTCATTCCTACTTTTCCATTGATTGCAGCATCTTGTAAATTCAAGCAACGGTTAAGTATCTGAACTAAAAGAAAGCAATCAGGTCTTTACAACCAGTAAGATCTGATTTTACTGAATTTTCCATGGATAAAAGTACCTTGCAGCCATTTATCAGCTTCTACAAACGTTAAAACCTTTCCAGTAAAAAGAGAACAGAACAAAGAAATGTGCCAGTAATAAATTGCAAAGCAGACCGTTTTTGAAGGATAGAGGAGACAAAGAGCTTTGTGTCAGAGTTTTTTTTATTGAGTCCGACTTGCATTCAGGTTGGCCTGGTGCCGGACCAGACGTGATCGAAGAGACGGAGCAAAATCCATTTGACTAGAGATCTGGGAGGCTGTGCTTGTATAAGCAAACATACAGTACATGAACACACAAATCGCATACATCTTATATCTCTCCACAATACTGCAACGCTACAATCAGCAACGTCATAGGTCCATATATTCAATTCTGTCTCACCAAGTTTCATGGCAACCGTCAGATACTTTTCTACTCAGATTCTACTAAGATAAAGACAAATCTATTTAAAAATCTCAAAGTGACAACAGTTCAAGCATGCAACAGAATCTAGAAAAACAATCTTGAAAAGCCCAAAAGACTAACGTTTGGTCTAAAGCCTGATTTATGGTTCTGCGTTAAACCAATGCCGTTGCCGTGACGCCGTTGCCGTGACGCCGTCGTGAATCCTTCGGACTTCTCCGTCACTCCCCCAGAGCACTAGGGGGTTGCGTTCTTCTCCTGAATGGTTTATCGTCATTTTATTATTATTATTTGATTTTTTTTAATTTACGGACTTCCTCAATGAGTCGCTCCTCGACTTGGTCCATGTTGATAATGTTCTGTCCGTGTACAACAACAAGATGTTTAAAAAATGGCGCGGATGGCGCAGGGTCCGTGTACTTCGCGGCCATCCGTTTTTTGTTTTGAAATGACAAAATAAATATAGAGAAATAATCTAAAATAATCAGTTTCCCGTTTTTTGTTTTCATTGATGTGTTTGAAAATCGAAATTGGGAATTAAAACAGCGAGTAGAAAACTATTTTCTCTATTTCCAGTATGTTAGAGTTCAGTTTATGTTACTGATCGGACGCTGTTTTTTTTCTGACGCTGCAGCTGAACGGACTGTCACAACATCACTGCAGTTTCATGACGGAGTGAAGACAGATTACAGATTAAACTCATGTTTCAATCCCAGGTTTCATATTTGATTTATTTTCTGTTTCAACATTAAAAAAATCTAAAACGGTTAGTTTTCAATCTGATCAACAAAAGAACCAGAAACAACTTTCTTCATTTATTACTGCACATGTGCAATCCCCCCATTTATCCAATCCTTGTTTTCAGTATCCTTGGAACGAATAGGAAATAGAGAAAAGAGTTTTCCACTCGCTGTTTTAATTCCCAATTTCGATTTTTTCAAACATCAATGAAATCGGATAACGGAAAACGGATAACGATCCGTTTTCCGTTTTTTATTATCAAAACAAAAAACGGGAAACTGATTATTTTGGATTATTTCTCTATTTTTATTTTGCCATTTCAAAACAATAAACGGATGGCCGCGAATTACACGGGCCGCGCAGTCTGGAACCGGAAATGCGTTGCTACCAAGCAAATCAATCACAGACCTCTCAGTCTGCGTCGCCTCAACACGTAGTTCAAATTTTTGGGAGGTAACGTCAGGCTACGGTGTAGGCTACGGAGAGACCCCCGCATAGCCGCGTACCCTACGGCGTTGGCTCTGCGTTGATTTAGCGCAGAACCATAAAGCAGGCTTAAGCTGTATGGGCATGGCAGCAGTGTTTAAACATCTGATGAAACACACAGGCCATCTGCATTTTTTCCGTACAGTATTGGAATTGACAGGTGACTGGTATAACTGACTGGTCGCAAACTGGAAGTGTCCCTGAGATCAGGCAAACTGAGTTGTCACAGATGCAGCAAGCTACTCTCCTGCCTTCCTTTTCAACTTTCTGTATCTTGATTTATTTTTCCATTTTCTTTTACCAAAATAGTCTGAGAACAAGTTGTTGTAGGTCTCCTCCTCCTCCTCCTCCTCCTCGTGTCTTTCCCTCTCGTCCTTGTACCAGGGTCCCCACACCCCACCGTTGTACTGAGGGTTGGAGCGCAGGTCTTTGGACGGGTATCGGACCGGCACGGCAGTTCTGTTGTACTGCGCAAGACGCATGAGCATCTTTTTCACAATATGGGGGTAACGCTGGGACAAGTCCACCCTTTCATAAGGGTCAGCGGAGATGTTAAACAGCCAGAGGGACTTACCCCGGTCCCAACGGACACGCTCGTTGTGCCAGCGGTTGGTTAGCCGCTGGTTGGAGAAAGTCTGCGGGGGCACCCAGTCGCTGTAACCCGGGACACCCGTAAGTAGCTTCCAGTGCCCCATCCGGAGCGCGGCCTGGACGGCAGTGTTCCATAAGCCATACCCAGCTTTCCAAGACCCATTCTTGGCTTTGATGTAAATTGGGTCAATGTTGTGAAGAATGTCTTGGCGAGGCGAAGGGCGTCCTTCACTAATGGCCTCCCAAACATCGTAACCGTCCAGACTGAGATCTTCATCCAAGGTCCCCTCACCCAGGGTCACCAATGTAGGGAACCAGTCGGTAATGTGGATCAAAGATCGACATTTTGTCCTCTTTTTCACCAACAGAGGACTGTGGACAAAGCCCACTGCCCTGATTCCTCCCTCCCAGTACGTGGCCTTGCTCCCCCTCAAGGGCCAGTTGCTTCCGCCCGCTAGCGGCTGACCCCCGTTGTCCGAGGAGTACACTATGATCGTGTTGTCGTAGTAACCGTAGCGTTTCAGGGCTAACGTGAGGTTGTGGATAGCGTGATCTAGACAGGAAACCATGGCAGCGTATTTACGGCGGTTTAGATTTGGAATGCTCTTGTAGCGCTCAAGGTAGCGCTCGGGAACTTGCAGCGGAGAATGTACCGCCTGGTAAGCTAAGTACAGGAACAAAGGTTGTCTGTGAGGTTTGTGATTGGCCAAGATATCAATCGCCTTTCGAGTAAACATCACAGTAGAGTACAAACCGCGATCCTGTTCCCAAGCGGCTTCTTCCCCCTCGTAGAGATCGTAGCCACATATACCGGGTCCTTCACATTTGTAGTGACTGTAGTAATCCCCGCTTCCTAGCAGGGAGCCGAAGAAAGTGTCAAAACCGCGCTGGGTGGGAAGGCAGCCACGCTTGTAAAAGCCAAGGTGCCACTTGCCCACCATGTGCGTGGAGTAGCCCGCTTCTCTGAGCTTCTGGGGCAAGGTGACATTTTCCAGGGGTAAGCAGTTGGGCTGTGTAGCTCGAATGACGGAATGTTGAAGGCCAGTATGGATCTGATACCTATGGGGAAAAGAACAAGAAAAAAACAAACATATTTATTCCATCCAGAGTAGAAAAAACACAACTGAAAGTGTCCAATAAAAATGAAGGAGGAGCACTGGTGTTAACTGTCACTGACCACTAAAGCCTGATTTAAGGTTCTGCGTTAAACCAATGCAGAGCCTATGCTGTTGCCGTCGTCAACCCTTTGGTACGGTGGCCGAGACCCGCCATTGCTGAAAATAAACGCTGCAAATAAAAATAAACGCCACTGCAAATAAAATAAACGCTGCAAATAAAAACAAATGCTGCAGCAAATAAAAGAAACGCTGCAAATATAAAGAAACGCCGCTGCAAATAAACAAAAAAAACGACGCAAATAAAAAAGCCACAACGGAAGTGAATTACCGGGGACAATTTTTGCTGATTTTTTTTGCTGTGTTTTTTACGTGAGAGGAGAAGAAGAAGACGAAGAGGACCTAAGTGAAAAGGTTAGTGTTCAACGTCGCTACGTGTAACATTTAATGTGAACACCAGTGCATCGGCAAAAATTGTCCCCGGTAACTCACTTCCGTTGTGGCTTTTTTATTTGCATCGTTTTTTTATTTTATTTGCAGCGGCGTTTCTTTATATTTGCAGCGTTTCTTTTATTGGCAGCTGCGTTTGTTTCTGTTTGCAGCGTTACTTTTATTTTCAGCAATGGCGGGTCTCGGCCACCGTACTTCGGACTTCTCCGTCACTCCATTTTTTTCGCGGTGCAAAACCCCCCCAGAGCGCTAGTTGATACTTTGTTTAGCTTACGGCTTTTCTGGTCACAGTGAATCAAAGAGATAAGGACAACTATTGTGCAAAAAACCAAAACAACCCAAAAAAACAACAACAACTGCTTCACGAACCAGAACCGGAAATGCAGGGGCAGGCCCTGGCCCTGCCCCTTCTCAACCTTTCCCCGACCCTGCACCCCAACTTGGGACTTGACGATTGGGCCGGAGCTTCAGGAGCTGCATGCTGGCCTGCGGTCCCCACCCCTGGTCATCCCGTTGCTGCTTCCACCTGCCTGCTGTGCTGTTGCCGTCCCCAACCCCCCAGTCTGGCCTTCGGCAGGAGGGTACCCCCTTATGAGCCTGGTCCTGCTAAAGGTTTCTTCCCTCCTAAAGGGGAGTTTTTCCTTGCCACTGTTTGGCTTAAGGTTTTTCTCCCACTAGGGGAGTTTTTACCTGCCATTGTTTATGTAATAACTGCTCGGGGGTCATGTTCTGGGTATGGGTCTCTGGAAAGCGTCTAGAGACAACTTTTGTTGTATTAGACGCTATATAAATAAAATTGAATTGAAATTGAATTGAAATGCGTTGCTACAAAGATTCAAGATTCAAAACAACTTTATTAATCCCTTGAAGGGCAATTTGATAGAACGCAGATAGAAGGTTGGCAGCTGTGTGCAAAAATCTGCAATTTGTTGCATTAAAAAAGTGCTGATACCAATAAATTAATTAAAAAACAGTCTATACAAACACTGTATACACATTCCTAGAAGGTACACAGTACCTAAATACACATTCCAAACAAATTCATAAGGATAAATTTAAATTTAATAGCCGAACAGCAGAGGGGATAAAAGACTTGGAAAAGCGATTACCCTTACACACAGGTTGGGCATAACGACGTCCTGAAGGCAGCAGTGAAAATTCAAAACCAAAAGCAAACCAATCACAGCCCTCTCGGTCCGTGTTGGGTCTGCGTCGCCTCGACGCGTAGTTACATTTTTTGGGAGGTGACGTCAGGCTACGGCGTAGGCTATGGAGAGACTCCTGCGTAGCCGCGTACCCTATGGCGTAGGCTCTGTGTGATTTAATGCAGAACCAGAATTCAGCCTTAACGTGGTCAAACTGAATGTTTCTGAAACACCAAAGGGGTTATTGATATTATTATTATTATTTCTTTATTTGGTATGGACATCACAATTACATAGGACAAACCAAATGCACTGTTTGAGTGTTTTAGCATACATGCTAATTTACACTTGTCCACAGGAGGCTTTTAAAAAAGTACAAACAATAAAATATACAATAAAATTAGAGGATGACATAAGATATAAAGCAAAGACAACATAATTCAAGAGCAGAACCAGACCTGACCTATTCATGTAGGCACTGTTGTTTAGATTTGAGCCATAGTTTGATTCCTCTGTTGAAAATATTGCCACGCGTTTCTAATTTTAAATTAGTGGGTAAAGAGTTTTGCACACTTCACAGAAAAGACAGACTCACCAAAAGAAGTCTTATACTTTGGGATACGACTTCAGAGAACAGGGGGGAAACATGATTATGTAAACATTTAAAAACCAGTTTAAGACACAGTGGTGCCATCTCATAGGTTTCTGATCCATAATTTTTGTTGCCTGTTTGTATAATGATATTCTAGGTTTTAAAGTTGTTGGAGAGGCAAATGACCATGATGTAATGCAATATGACAAATGTGAAAAGATCATTGCATGCATGTATAATCAAGCAGTTTGACATGGCAAGTTCCTTCGAATATAACGCCTGCCTTGTATGATTAAAACATGTTGAATCACTGAAGTGCCTTTTGGATGTTGTAACCAGATGCCGCAGTAACTTAAATTCCCTTAAAGGGTCGCCACAGCGAATTATCCGCCTCCATCTAACCTCATCCTCCGCATCCTCTTCTCTCACACAAACTAACTTCATCTCCTTTTTCACTGCATCCATAAACCTCCTCTTTGGTCTTCATCTTGGCAGTTCCACACTCATCATCCTTTTATTGATATATTCAGTATCCTTCCTCTCTACATGTCCAAACACTCTCAGTTTGGCCTCTCTGACCTTCTCTCCAAAACATCTAACATCTACTATCATTCCCATTATTCATCAGATCATTCTTCAAAGCAATTAAAATAAATTTGAATACTGTAACATCAGGGTCAAGGAACCGTTGGCTTTCCCCGTCAGGAAATACAGTACATTTCTCAGTAGATTAGTGATGCAGTCATCCACTACTAAATTGTGGAAATGCTCCACAGAAGAATCTACAGAAACAAAGTGATTATGGATTGCAATCATGTACGGAAAACATTATATCAGAAGTGACCATTTCTTTAAGTAACAGATTTTCCTATGGGACACCAACCGTCAGGTAGTTCCACTGCGGGAAGAATTGCCGACCTATGATACCTGCACTGTGTGAGTGGATCATTCACTCAATGCTGCCAACTTTCACAGGCGGTTCCACTGGAATCATCAGAGCAAAGGAATTCAGTCCCAACCTCACTTGATTCAGGGATGGGAGGGCAAATGTGAGATTGCTGGACATATTTTCATATGTGTGCTTCCATATCATTCAGAATTGCCAACCGGCTCCTGATACAAACAGCTCAAAGTCCTGCAGGTCCGTCTTATAGAATTAGGACTAAAGAGACAAGAGACCGGAGCACAAAGTCAGCTTCAGGGAAAAAAATAAGAGGTTAAATGTTCTCAAATTTACCATTACTACCGATAAGTCTGAAAGTCTCCTGTTAATTTGTTAAAGTGATATATAGCAGGGTTTTATGTCTGAAAGCAGTATAATTTAATTATTTGGAAAAGCAGGGTGAGTTGGAAAAAAGACTCAGAGAAAGCTAATCTCTTCGTGGGTGGAGCTCGTATGCACGTATTTGGTTTCCTACCAGAAAATTGCCATATGCTAGGAAACACAGTAGAGGAGACATCTGGACACACTAAACATGCGATCTGACACAGAATCCTTCCCAACGGGAGTGGTTTTCACCCATAAAAACACAAGGAACTGGAAATATTATATCTAGGTGACTTATCCTGAAATTCAAAAATTAGATTAAAGCTAAGGTTAAAGGTAAGCAGGTTAAAGCTAACATTAGATTCTGAGCTGTAATATTTTAAAGCTAATATTAGATGCTGAGATTTAGAAAGGTAACATTAGATTCTGAGCTTCAGCATGTTAATGCTAATATTTCATCCTGATTTTTACACTTTCAATTTTTACACTTTGAATAGGCTCCAGCTGATCCAAAATGCAGCAGCACGAGTACTGACAGGAATCAGCAGGAGAGACCACGTCTCTCCAGTGTTAGCGTCGCTCCATTGGCTACCCGTAAAATTCAGAATCCAATTTAAAACTTTTATTACTTGCGTATAAAGCCCAAAACGGCTTAATATTTGCAATACCTGATAGTACCTTATGTTCCTAACAGAGCTCTCTTCGTGGTAGATATGCTGCTAAAAATGGAAAAGGAGAAGAGAGGAAGGGAAGAGAAGAAGGGTGAGAGGCACCGCCCAGTGGATCATGTCGGTGCCCCCCTGCAGCATAGGCCTATAGCAGCATATCTACCACCAAGCTATGTTTGAGACTAACTATTATAGTTTTGTTCTATAGCTGCAGCTATGACTACTGACTTTAACACACTAGAGTTTACACTAACTAGAGATTTACCAACACCAGCTAGAGGTTTACTAACACTAACTAGAGGTTTCCTAACACTAACTAGAGGTTTACTGAACACTAACTATAGGCTTTACTAAACAGAACGGTTTTAAGTTTAGTTTTAAAGGTGGAGGTGGTGTCAGCCTCCTTAACCCAGATTGGAAGTTGGTTCCATAGTAATGGTGCCTGATAGCAGAACGCCCGCCCTCCAAATCTACATTCGGATACTCTAGGGCAGGGGTGGCCAACCCTGGTCCTCGAGAGCCACACTCCTGCATGTTTTAGATGTTACCCTGCTTCAACACACCATGCTACAAATACCTGTGTCATCAACAGAATTGTGCAGACCTTGATGACAAGCTAATTAGGACCATTAATTAGAATCAGGTGTGCTGAAGCAGGGTAACATCTAAAACATGCAGGAGTGTGGCTCTCGAGGACCAGGGTTGGCCACCCCTGCTATAGGCACTCCGAGAACAGAGAGCTCTGCCAGGAACATAAGGCACTATCAGTAGGGGTGGGTTAAAAATATCGATATATCGATATTTTATCGATATGCATGTGTAGGAACGATTATCGATACATAAATCCAAGTATCGATTTAAAAAAAAAAAAAAAAAAATGTTTAATCCCGATTTTTTCCCCCATTTTATCACCCAGTGCTCCTACCTAAGTCAGTCCTGGGCATTGCTCCATCTACCAACCCCGGGAGGCCCTGCACTGAGCTCAAGTCTCCTCCTTACTTGAGGATGAGCAGCTTCTTTTCACCAGACAGGGTGGGGTTTCTCTGGCCGGACGTGGCGCGTGGAAAGATCATGTTATTCCCTTATTGTAACCAGAATATCGATATCGAATCGTATCGTATCGTATCGGAAATCGTATCGTCTTGGGACCTAGTGTATCGGAATCGTATCGGGAGGTCAGTGATGATACCCAGCTCTGACTATCAGGTCTTGCAAATAATGCAGAGCTAAGCCGTTTTGGGCTTTATATGCAAGTAATAAAATTTTAAATTGGATTCTGAATTTTACAGGTAACCAATGGAGCGACGCTAACACTGGAGAGACGTGGTCTCTCCTGCTGAATTCCTGTCAGCACTCGCGCTGCTGCATTTTGGATCAGCTGGAGCCTATTCAGAAAATTACTTGGACATCCTGCTAATAACACATTACAGTAATCTAGTCTAGAAGATACAAACGCATGAACTAGTTTTTCTGCATTTCTGCCATCGCTCAACAGAGTTGTGACTCTTTGTCAGCCTGGCTACAGTGCTGAACAGAAAATGTGGGTTACTTTTGTTATCCTCTATCAACGTTGAATAATAAGCTGTTCTGGCTTTGCGAATGGCTTTTTTTTATATACTATTAGAATATCTTTCCATTCACAATAGGAGTCTACAGACTTACAAGAGTACCACTTCCTTTCCATTTTACGCATGTTTTGTTTCAACATGCGAGTCAACAGAGTTGAGAGTTGAGACTGTTGAGTCAACAGACTTACGGTTGGAAACCCTTCTTCTCAAAGGAGCAACTTGATCTAAAGCTGAGTGCAACAAATCAGCAGTGTTACTAGCAAGGAAATCAACATCTGCAGAGGTAGAACCCAGGTCACTGGCCTCGACTACTTCACTATTTTCCACTGTCGTAAGATGAGCAATGGCCTCCCTAAATTTAGCAATAGCTTCATCAGACAAACATCTGCTAAAGTAATACCTCCTATTTTGCGCTTCAACATCGACAATATTAAATTCAAACGATATTAAATAGTGGTCGGATAAAAGGGAGTTTACAGGTGACACCAACAGATCATCAGTTTCAACATCGTAGGTGAGAACGAGATCCAGAGTGTGATTAAAACAGTCCACTTTTTGTGAGATACCCATCGATTCTAGAAGAGAATTGAAAGCTAATTTAAGATTATTTTTATTCCACTAGCGGGTCTATTATACTAATACCAAATATTGTATTACTTTTCTAACTCTGGCTCTGCTTACTGCCCCCAATCGGTTACCGCCTGTACGACGCGCTCCTTGCCTACTATGCGAGCGACGTTTAATTGTGAACGCGAACCCAGGCTCAAACAGCAAGTATATCCACCCTCTAATGCTGCTCTGATTAAATTACTTATTAAACTGCATTACTGTGAAAAATTCCTGAATGTAAACTAGGATCATAGTCTTTGCTCCGTGAATTTATTCAGATAATATTTACTCACATAAACTTAACTCAACTCAATCTTAACACTTCAAGTTGTGGTGGATAATTCTTGCATTTTAATGCATTCTAGTGGACCAAATCCAAATGAAAGTACTCTGAGCTGACACAAAAGGGCTTATGGGGTTGCGTAGCGTTTACGTCCGTTTGGCTGATGTCAGCCAAACGTAGTAACAGCGAGTCTGAGCAATAAAAGACGTGTCGCTCAAGGCCCTACAGGAAACAGTTAATGATGCCGTTACCTTCGTCTCGGCACCAAGCCAACACAGAATCATTGACAGATGGACAGATACTACAGTAAGGTCATCTGATACATCCTAAAGTGGAAACATGTTTCTGGCAGGAAATTAGAAGTCAGTCTTTTTAAAACTAGCAGATGTATATGACATTTATTGCTGTTTAGCATAAAATAGCTGAACTTTATCGTAGCGACATCGTTCAAACTTTCAAACACTCGGCCCGATTGGCACTAACGGACCGTACAACCTCATTATGCCAATTATTACAGTTTTTGCGATATTGACCTTTCATTTTTTTTTTATTTCCATTTGACTTTGGACGCTTGTTGCTAGGCAGCAAGTTATCGGAGAGACATCATACAAATGTCTCCCGACTCGACAGGCTGTGGACTTCAACATATTCAAATTTCATGAAGCTGTGATTTAAGGAAATTTTATGTCAAAATCCATGC
The DNA here is from genome assembly GCF_033807715.1 of Cololabis saira. NCBI lineage: Eukaryota > Metazoa > Chordata > Actinopteri > Beloniformes > Belonidae > Cololabis > Cololabis saira. Next base: position 38,819,331 of record NC_084606.1, read on the forward strand.
CAAATGGCCCATTCATTCGGATGGGGTTTTTTAACATGGTGAAAAAAAAACCTATCCGTTAACGTAGCCTGAACCGGAACGTGCACCCATCCATGGCATACATCGTTAGATGCTTCTCCATCGTGCCTCGATGGGCATTACTTTTCTCAGTCAAAAGCGTTACCGTGGGGACGCTAGACGCCAAAAAGCGCGCCCCATTAATAACTATTGGGAGCACAGGAATGAATGCAATACAACCGTCAACACCTCAAACTGACATAGAACTAGTGCTGGGCGGTATGACCAAAAATGTATATCACGGTATCTTTCAAAATTATATCGGTTTCACGGCCTATCACGGTATTTTTTTTTTCATGCACAACTGGGTGTTAACCACATTTTCTAATGGTTTGGAAAGGAATTGCTGCAGTAAATTGGCTTAGAATGGCCTATTTTACTGTCATGAGGAGGAAATATTGTAGAAAAACATTAATGTCCACACTAGTATAAATACAGGTTTGCATGGCCTCACGTGTGCCTGGCACTAGGACCCCGCGGACGCATGGTGTGTCGTCGGGCTGTGTTTTCCTTCATGCTTCCCTGCAGCGTCACATGCAAACACAAACACACGTACCTGGCAGAAACATTTCTTTATATCATGTTGTCTGTCGCCCGCAATATTTTTTCTTTTTTTGGCCGGCGCCATAGTTGGCTAGCTACAAACTATATAATAACATACATAATGTATAATAATATGCCCGCGCTCTCAGCAGCGGTACTCGCGTCGTCAAAGGCTGATTTATGGTTCCGCGTTACACCAACGCAGAGCCTACGGTGTAGGGTACGCAGCGAGCGGCCGTATGGTACACGTCACCGCGTACCCTACGCCGTAGGCTACGGCGTAGGCTCTACGTCGATTTAAAGGGGACCTATTATGAAAAACACGTTTTTTCTTGTTTTAACATATATAAAGGGGTCTCCCCTCAGCCTGCCAATTCAGAGAAGATGAAATCCCATGAAAATCTGCAAGTTCTGTTCCCCCCCGCCCAGACTGAATCCCCCAGTGTCATGTGGTTTCTACGGGCCGTTTAGATTTGTGCATTTTCTTTACGTCGCCAAAATGCAAACCACGCCCTCGGTCTCCTCCGCTGCTGAAAACACGCCCACAACCAGCTCAGCCGGCCGGAGCGTCCGCCATTGTTCAGAAGGGGTGACTGTTTTCCACCGGTTTGAACAGCGAGGGAGAGTAGAAATGAGGTTTTGCATCGACATTTACCCTCATAAAAGGATCAGTTCCCACAGCACGGACCCGGCAACTGCACACGAGTCAGCGGTAAGTTCCATTTTTTTTATGTCATTTATATTTGTATGATCTTTGCATGGGCTAAGTATTTAGCTTAGCTCCGGAGCACCGGAGCTGCTCAGGGACCGGACCGTCGAGGAACCCGGAGCCCCCGGGTTCGGACCTCCGAAGCCGGCAGCTCAGTACCGTAATACATTTTTCTTCTGTGGTTTCAGATTTTCCAAGCACCCGGAGCTGTTCAACGAAACATTCAGAAGACGCGCGGTCCTTCGGCAATAAAGTTGCCATTTGTGAAAATTCAGTGTTGTGATTTCTTTACAGTTAACATGATTCATTTGTCTTGTAACATAAGAAGTGAAATGATGAGGAATCGGAGTAAGTAACCGTGGTGTAACTGTTTAGAATTAAATTCAATCTTCCTGTGTGAATTAGTGTGAAGACGAGGTGACTAAAGGTTGATTTATGGTTCCGCGTTACACCAACGCAGAGCCTACGGCGTAGGGTACGCGTTGATTTAACGCAGAACCGTGGACACGCTTTGCTACGCAGCCGCTGCTCTTCTGCCCGGAGCAACGCTTTGTCTCCTCCCCTCCCACACGTCATTCAAGCAGCCAATCAGCGCAGAGCCTCATTATCATAGCCTCCACCGCCCTGAAAATGAAGCACAGAAAAAGGCTTTATTATCTGTAAAACTATAGACATGGCCCAGAGGCTGAATTTCTGATTTAGGTAGAAAAAACAAGCTTTAGATTATTTTTAAGACATTCAAGGCCTGTTTAAAATATACATTAAATGCCATAATGTCCCCTTTAACGCCGAACCATAATTCAGGCTTTACTAGGCAACGAAGCAGGTTGACTGCCGTTGGAGAACAGCGCTGCAGAGGCGCTCCTAAACGTAAATGATCATTGATTTATTTCTTTTTTTAGGCCTGGGGGGGGGGGTCTCGTTGGCCTCATACAGTGGGAGGGGAAACACTGTCCAGCGGCGCTCCCAACGTTGTGTGCGCTACTGTACATACTCACCGGTATTACGGTATATGAAAAATTCATATCATAAGAAAAATAAACACCGGTATTCGGTATGGACCGGTATACCGCCCAGCACTCCATAGAACCACCCCGAACACAACCACTACAGCCCCAAACCAAAGCAGCAAGAGGGGACGAATGGAGGGCATGCCCATATCAAAATTTCCTGAAATTTTCTAGTTGCCCTTGTTCTTGGCTTTATACCAGGTTACATATGTTACATAATGGATAAAGAAAGTCTATTTAGGTCCATATAACATCCAAGTCTAGAAGCTGAGTTGCTAACAGTTTGGCAATTCAGATAGAGTCTAATTAACCTCAGATATGTTCGAATGTTGAGTGCCAGTGCTCTTTTTGTAATTCCTGATGCAGTCAATTAAAGAAACTGAGCAGCACGATTAGTGGTCTGACTTTCAGGAGCCAAGTTAACATTGTTGTTATTTAGACAGTTGAGGGATTCTGGAAGCAGTTCTTTCAAGTCCCGCACATCAAGCCCTGCATCTGCATCTGACTCGCAACGTCTGTTGTGAGTGAACGCTCATTCCCAAGACGCAGACGCCAACATAACCAGATTCATCCTCACCATGTTAACTCTTCTGAACCTCCCAGGCTCCATCCTGAGGTTTGGGATGTGCAGTCAAACCCTCACCAGGGAGGGGGAGTTAAAAAGTGTCTGGTTTAGTTTCCAGTTGCAGGACTCCGTTGGAGGAGACGCAGATGGTGGTCAGACCCAGGAAGCCGCCACTTCCCACAGACAAGACCAAAGTCTTTCATAGTTTGCACCATTGTGTGGTGTGTCAGATGGAACAAGCATATCATTAAACTCAATAGTTTGGAATTCAATCCCATAATCAACAATGGCAACACACTAACTCATCACCAGACGGAAGCACAAACCTCCTGTTAAAGCAGCACTATGTAACTTTTCCACCTTAATCTAATATTTCCAGAGTCATTGTGATGGTACATCAACTTCCAACAGGTTTAATGAACCTCTGTCATGCTCTGAGGGGTCTGTATCTCCTTCACTGGCACTATGTAACTTTGAGGAGCATGGTAGGAACCCTTCCACACTAAAAAACTACACATTTTTACGGCTTTTGACTGCTTTACGGCATACATCACTTTCCCCTCCTTCCCGATTCGTAGTCTAGACGAAAGCTGGGCGGGGCGTGGAGCGCAGAGCTCAGCAGAAGCTGGTGTCATGGCCGAAGCAGCGGAAAAACCCAAGAAAATAAAAGTTTTATCGGAGGAGGCGAAAAAAGAAAGCGGGAGAGTAACAAGCTAAATGCCCGGACAAGAATAAACATTGGCCCGGCGTTCACTCGCTGGCGTGAGCTGAAAGACGAGGAGGGATGTCCGACAAGAGAGACAGAATTGTTATGATACAAATGTAAATGTAGAGTTCTATGTTCAATAAGAATCACAATTAGAATGTTTTCACATACGTCTTGGGTCTTGGGTTCTAGTATTTTTCCTGAGAACTGTAAAATTCTGCAGGGCTGATCTGCAAAATATAAGGAATGGGCATTCAGTTATTCACAGGTTATAAAGTTTTTTTTTATTTCGTCAGTAAGTATGTTGGACTACTAATTTATGAAGAAGTCCCTCTAAAAAACGTTGTAATTTGGGGAGCATTATCTGGCTGAAACAGGAAGGGGGGTGGGGGAGACTTCACTAATAAAACCAAGTTGAACTTAGTGATTTTCAACATCGTCATATTATATTGTTTAGCCAAAAATAGATACATTACTTCTTCACTATCCATCCTGCAAACGACCACTGAAAACAGAAAAGTAGTTTTGAAAGTCCGTCCCGTCTTATTTCATTCACTATCAAAACAAATACAGCGACGGGGACAGGAGTTTTCCGGCAGTACGCGCTGGTGCTCATGGGAAATGTAGTTCTTTCTGGTAAAGCACTACCGCTTTTGTCCAAAGGAGCCGACAAACTCAACAAAAGCTGAAAGTTACATTGTGCTGCTTTAACTGACATCGGCCTGTCTGTTGGTCATTTGACCTCGACTGTTATTTCATTTTGTTCATGCTTAGTCAAACTACACATGGTATGAAAGAAATCAGAGGAAAATTAGGAGCGTTAAATCAGGCAGCTGAAAATCTTGATGGTCTGCAAACACATCATCATTGAATAGACGCACATGCTCAACCTGGGAAGTAAAACCGCTCTGGTAAGGGTACAGTGAGGACATGCAGGAGACACTGAGCGGACATGAAACATTACAAGGACCACGAGTAGGAAAATAGCAGCCTATAAGTGTGAGATGTGGTTAAAGAGTTAACTCTCAGCAAAGCTTTTTACACTTTCCCACAGTCTGAATCTGATCAATATCTTACCATTAGAAGACAAAACTGCTGCTTCTGCACGACCATCAAACCATCTGCAGTCAATTTTCAAGATATGCCTCAAACATAGTTTCATGCCCGTTTTATTTTCCATTATAAATCACCTTGACTGCCAACAGCACAATCTGTCAAGAAGATAGTGAACCAGCCGGGCAAATTAACATTTATGCCTGCCCTCGGGGCAAACTTCAGAACTTTGCTGATCTTACCACTTCTCAACCTGCACCTTCATCGGTGCCAATACCTGCAACATCTGCCATTCCTGTGAGCATCACCTACAGGTTAGTTTTATTGCATTTGACCTGACACAACATTGTTATGGCATGACCATAAAGTTCTTGTAATCACAGATGTCATACATACTGCCGCCATGACCACAATTATGACACTTACGATAGAAACCATGCACTCACGGGCCTCTCACCGTGGCATTAGCTCATAAAAGTTGACAAAATGGACATTTTGGAAGGACCACGTTCCATTATTTTCAATCTCCTTCTGCCTGTATGTAGTATGCAGTGCTCATTGCCAGAGTTGTCATGAAATAATGCCATTTGGAACACAGCAGTGGTCTCTAACCATCTTTTATATATCTTTACATCAACCCAAATTAACAGGAAACAAGAAAATACAGCCAGCGACTCACTTCTATATCTTATCTCATGCAGATACACTCAGATGCACAGTTATGGTCTGAAAAGGAGTCATAATAATGCCTTCTCTGGCTTATCTAGAGAACTACTGAGCCACAAGGCTAACACATAACACAAGCCATTACACCCAAATCACCCAACGCTGGCAATCACTCAAATCTCCTTAAGAAAGCGCCCTGGTTGCAGGTCCAGGCAAAGAGGTTGTGCAGGTTTCAGAGCAGACCTGCTGCCATATAAGGGACTTCTCTCGTGTTTCTGTTCCACGTCCTCCTCACATATGGTTCAAATAAGCAACTTCAGCCCTGCACTCTGCATTTAATCAAAGTCAGCCCTGGACTAGTTTGCCTCCTCCTTTTGGATGTTCCCTTTTCTGTTCTCAACCCTTCCTAGGTCATGATCAGCTTTTTTTCTTTACATTCTGTATGGTACATACTCTGAGCTTTAATGGACAAATGTCCTTCTGACGTGACTTTGTTTCATTGGAAATATAAATGCAAATGTTTGGATTTAATTTGACCTATTACCAGGCAGACATTGTTAAAAAGTGTGGGGTTTTTCCCCTTATCAAATTCCTTTCATTCATTCTTCCTTCGTTTTTTTTTATGCATTTCAGGCCTTTAACAAAATACAGACAAATCTTTGGACTGAAGCTTTTTCTGCTGTATTTCCTTCCTGGTACTGGTGGTAGAGCTGGAATTCTGTCCCATCCTTCCTACAAACATCTTAAGGTGTGCCACGATTTAAGTTTGTTGCAGTTTGGCCTCAAAATTATTTTTATATCAAACTGTTTTGGATAACTCAGGACTGTATGATCACTATACAGGTTATGTACTGCACCATGGTGATGCCTCCGAGCCCAGAGACGTCAACGCCATCTCAGCACATACTTAACACGAGGTTTCTAGGGTAAAGTCTAATGCAGCCAGTACTGTAACGCATCACAAAAAGTTTCCAACATTAACCGCTTGTACATGTGATTTTAGCAGTTAATGTTTTTTAATTTGGAATTAATTATTCCGAATTAAATAATTCAAAATTAGACTATTTTCCTTCGAGCTTATATGGAAATAGTAATTCCGAATTGAGGTTTACATGGAAAACACGTTTGATCGGCTTTATCCAATTCCTCTTAAGGTCTGGGGGTTGGGAAGGTTCTGATTGGATAGGGGGCGGACCGGAAGTTACGTCTACCGGAAGAAAAACAAACTTAGCCGCTACAACCTTGAAAAGCTCACAATTATTGTTTCCTGCCATCTGTTCTTTTAATGATTTCCAGGTCCTCCAAGCTATTTATTAAATAAATGGTCTCTGCTCTTGACCAGCGTTTACTGCGTTCTGCCATCTTGAAACTTTGTTAGGAAAACCAGCCCAGCAGGAATATAAGGTTATGGAGACAGACGGGCGAGGGAACGAGCAGAAAGAAAGACCGGAAATAATTTAAAGAGGAATGAGTGTAAACATGATGGCGGAATTATTCTATTCGGATTTAAAAGTAAACCAGCCACTTACTTCGGAATTAAGTTTAAATTGGAATGGCCATTTTCATTCGGAATTAGGTGTTTACATGGTAATTTTACATCAGATTTAATTTTAATTCTGAATTAAAGAGCAATAACTTCCCATGTAAACGCACTGATTGATGAACAATGAGGGATTGGACTTCACAGGTGTCCAGATCAGGTTTACACCTTTGCCTCTTACTTAAATATTATGCACCATAGAAAGAAAACTACGCAAATAATTTCCAATCTTTCATTAAGGACATTTTTTGACATATATGATCATCATTACAGTTGTTATTGACATCGCTGTTTCAAAATAACATTTCACCATTTCACCTCCCTACTAAAAATCTTCCCGTCTGATTTTTCCATGTAAACCACCACTTTATCAGGCAAATTTATTCACCCCTTAGTTCAGGTCACTGAGAACACAAAATAGCCAACTGATGGGGTAAGATTAGTTTAAGTTTTGATGGATGACCTGTCCCTCCTTGTGGTTTAAACCCAACTGAAATCCAATAGTCTAAAGTTTAAGAGATTAAGTGTTTAAGGCCAAAGGAATCCTTCCGTTCTCCCTGTAAGAACTCTGCTCCTCTTTGCACATTCCTATTTGTTTACGGGCGGTTGTTAGGGCCCGAGCACTGAAGGTGCGAGGACCCTATTGTATCTGTGATGTTTATCATTCTTATCATTATTCTTCCCGAGAAATGAATTGCCTTTTTGGAGGCTTTAACATGCTCGAAAACTCACCAAATTTTGCACATGCTTCCAGAGTTGCGAAAAATTACGTATTTTATGGGCGACAGGCATGGGTCGACAAGAATGGGCTCCATAGCGCCACCTATTTTATGTTTTTTGAAGAGCCCCACAATATGGTTTGACTTACAGCAATGACCTTTATGTGTCTATTGTATCAGACAAAGCCCTACGAAGAAGTGTCTTGGACCCATGCTCTAAGTTACACAGGAAGTCCGGCATTTTGAACAGAAAATGTCATTTTTCATGAATTCTGGTCATTTCCAGGCCTCATATTTTAAGATAGATAGATAGATAGATTTATTTATAGTACCCTTGGGTAAATTTGGTTCACAGTGAGTGCCTCCTGATACAATCTAAGTGCCTCCTCATACAATATATTTAACTCCTCCTAGAGATTTTATCGGATTGGCTCACAACTTGGTTTGTACAATCTAGACACATGGCCGACGCTAAATTGCAAAGCTTTTAAGTTTTTACCAGAGGGCTTGTCCGTAGTGATCCGGCGAAGTTTGAGGTCATTTTTAAGGCTCGCAATGAAACATCAATTGGCTGTAACTCAGAAATACATGATTTGATGGGGTCGAAAATGTAGACGATTGTAGACTGAGCCTGAAGACATTGATGGTGGAATATTCAGGATCGGTTGTAGCGCCACCTGTTGGCACCAGGAATGGTCATGTCTTCTAGTATGCATCTGTGCTCCAAGCGAGATGAGCAGATGTTAAATCAATAAATTTGATATTTCATGGTTTGCATTAATGGGCGTGGCAAGATGGCTCAACAGCGCCCCCTAGAAAACTTTTTCTCTGCCATAACTTTTAATGGTTTGACATAAAGAATCGTGGTTTGTGTCATCGGACTCTGTATTGAGTACTTGACCTTCATTGGCCTGAATTGGCCCCGCCCCTTCTTCTGATTGGTCAATATTTGATAGTCCCTATTTTCTGGCATAACTTTTGAATGGTTTGACATAAAGACTTGTGGGTGGTGTCATCGGACATTGTTTTGAGTCCTTGACCATAATTGGTGCAAATAAGCCCCGCCCATTCTTCTGATTGGTCGATATTTCATAGTTCCTATTTTCTGCTATAACTTTTGAATGGTTTGACATAGGAAGTCGTGGGTGGTGTTATTTCTGATATGCTTATGGGGGGCGGTGGCCATGAGTGCGAGGGCCCGTTCATCGCTGCCTGCAGCTTTAATTCTTGTTATTATTATTCTTCCGAGAAATGAATTGCCTTGTTGGAGGCCTTAACATGCTCGAAAACTCACCAAATTTTGCACGCGCTTCCAGAGTCGTGAAAAATTACGTATTTTATGGGCGACAGGCATGGGTCGACAAGAATGGGCTCCATAGCGCCACTTATTTTATGTTTTTGAAGAGCCCCACAATATGGTTTGACAATATGGTTTGAGGAAGGTTTTGTCCCCGACTACAATAATCCATAACTCCCCGAATCTTTACCCGATTTTCACACGGTTTGGTTTGTTACAAACGGCAGAGATTTAGTTATGATACAGGACTCTGTCACATGTTAAAAATACGTACATTTATGCTGAAAGACTTTGTATTATGCTCTTTAACATAGACATATGGTATGGCATATTGATAAATGTATAAATTAATTCATTTTATAAAGAAACAAGTTTGATTGTTCATTTGAATTTATTTGAAGGGGAGAGGGGTGTGTTGTTGTATTTATTTATATTTATTTATTTTTTCTTTCTTTCTTATTAATATTATTTTTTTATTTTATTTAATTATTGTTTTGAAAAGTTATAAAAGGGCAAAATATTGATATTTCTATTGTTATTGTAAATCTTTTTTTTTTCTCTTATTGCCCTCAATAAATATATCTATAAAAATAAATCCAGGTCATTCCAGGGTCTTATACTACCCTGTTAGGCTTGTTCTGGGGCTGGGGAGCTAAAACCCTTGAAAAAGAACTGTTTTGCGTGTGCTGGCTGTAACTGTAATTCTGTAACTCCAGTGTAGTTAATTTAGCCTGGAGTGAGGAGACCCATCCAATATGGTGGCGATGCTGGATTACGTTTCGGCATGTCATGAGGCGTCTACGTGTCGATGGGGCGGGGGGAGGGTTGTTATACGCACGCAGCGCAGGATTTATTTAGACTCAATTTATTTTCCATTTACTATTCATTTTCGTGAATAATTTACCCATCCAAATGATGTCAAATGAGTGAGAGTGAACTTTGTAATATTATAAGCCCTCTTGGCTTCCCATTGTTCATTTTTCATTGACTGTTTTTTTTTATATAGCAAAAGGTGCAAATAAAAATATACACTGTCGGAATTCAGAAATTGAAGATTATTTCTTCATCCACTGCATCTTTCATCCACTGGTGCATTCAGGGCCAATTGGAATTTACTGTAGGGGAGAACGGGGTGATTTGAGCCTGTGGGGAAGTTGACCCACCCCTTGTTTATGAACAACCATAGACAAATTTGGTCACGTGACCACATGTGTTTGAAGAGTCATCCATTGTACTCACCCTGTGATGGAGAGAGGCTGATCCAGTAAGTGGTAAGCATATTTAAGTTCAAAAAAGTTTCTGTCCATCAGCGTGGCAGGCAAGCACAAGAGTAAACTTTTCATACCCCGTTGTGCTGCGGATCCCGACCGCGGTGGTCCCGGGTCCCGGTCCGCTCCCCCGCGCTGGTCCCGGGTCCCGCTCCCCCGCGCTGGTCCCGGGTCCCGGTCCGCTCCCCCGCGCTGGTCCCGCGTCTCGGTCCACTCCCCCGCGGTGGTTCCGCGTCCCGGTCGGCTCCCCCGCGGTGGTCCCGCGTCCCGGGTCCCGGTCCGCCCCCCCTCCGCGCTGGTCCCCGTTAACTCCACCGTGTGATTCACCTAACGTGAGCGGCACCTGTCCATGTTCGTGATGTCTCGGCTGCAGAATGAGCGGAAGCTCTCCATCTTTTCCATATAATCCGCCAGGCGCTGCTGCTGCGCTGGCCCCGTTTCATGAAGCGGAAGCACCAAGACGGACCTCCATGAAAATGTTAAATTTTCATTTCTTCCGCCTGTGCTTCACACGCCCCCTTCTCCCTTTACCTTTCTCATGGTGGCCGTCCACCTTACATTACCGTAATACAGGTAATAGATACGGCGCACCGTTTCATTGGGCGCGCGGCACATTTAAAAAAAAAAAAAAAGAATTTTATGTGCGCCTTATGGTCGCGAAAATACGGTAACCATTCAATTCAATTCAATTTTTCAATTCAATTTTATTTATATAGCGTCTAATACAACAGAGTTGTCTCTAGACGCTTTACAGGGACCCATACCCAGAACATGACCCCCGAGCAGTTATTACATAAACAATGGCAGGTAAAAACTCCCCTGGTGGGAGAAAAACCTTAAGCCAAACAGTGCCAAGGAAAAACTCCCCTTTAGGAGGGAAGAAACCTTGAGCAGGACCAGGCTCATCAGGGGGGACCCTCCTGCCGAGGGCCAGACTGGTGGGTCAGGGACGGCAACAGCACAGCAGGCAGGTGGAAGCAGCAACGGGATGACCGGGGGTGGGGACCGCAGGCCAGCACGCAGCTCCCGAAGCTCCGGCCCAATCAGCAAGTCCCAGGTTGGGGTGCAGGGTCAGGAAAAGACTTGTGCTCCGTAATGCAAGCTACAGCCACCCACGACCACCTGCAGGACAAAAGAGAGAAAAGGGAGGAGAAGGGGGGGCCAGCAACGGGATGACCAGGGGTGGGGACCGCAGGCCAGCACGCAGCTCCCGAAGCTCCGGCCCAATCAGCAAGTCCCAGGTTGGGGTGCAGGGTCGGGGAAAGACTTGTGCTCCGTAATGCAAGCTACAAGCCACCCACGACCACCTGCAGGTTCCGGTGTCCGGCAAAGGATGCTGCAACATGGACAAAAGAGAGAAAAGGGAGGAGAAGGGGGGGCCAGCACAAGAAACTACAGGAGCGACTCTGACACACTAAAGTTCCATCCTGGTCAATTCAGCACACCTGATTCTAGTTAAACTATTAGCTTGTCTGATTAACATCTAAAACATGCTGGATAGGGGCTCTCAAGGACCAGGATTCGGCACCCCTGATATATATCAACTTTTAACTTTATAGGACGTGATTGGTTCATGAGTTTTAGGATGCGCCACCATCTGTCATGCCGCACTCCTGAAGCAACCTCTCTCGGAAGAGCCACTGCCTTTAATAGGCACAATGTGGGGGAGTTCTTCGATAACCTCACTTCAGTGATGGACAGGTAACATTATGATTGATAGACAAGACCTACCACATAAACTGACTAAATCTGCAACCTCAAACTGCTTTAAGCTTCTTTGATTAACAGCACTAATTTTGAATGTTATTTCAGGTACAGTTTCCCTCCACACATGATCTATAACATGGATGAAACTGGTGTTACAACAGTGCAGACACCGAAGCAAATTGTAACAGAAATGGGGAAGAAGCAAGTGGGTTCTGTAACATCTGCTGAAAGAGGGGAGCTTGTCACTGTGGCCTGTGCAGTAAATGCCACTGGCAATGCAGCCCCACCCATGTTCATCTTTCCCCGTGTCCGTTTCACGGACCACTTCATCAGGGGATCCCCAGCAGGATCCATAGGTCAGGCAACACAATCTGGATGGATGAATGAAGAAGCCTTTGTCATCTTTCTGGAGCACTTCATACGTCAGACAAACTGCTCTATTGATCACCCAGTTCTGCTGATTCTTGATAATCATGAATCTCACATTTCACTGAAGGCTGTGAAAACTGCAAAGGAAAATGGTGTTGTCATCCTCACTCTGCCACCTCACACCTCCCATCGCTTGCAACCCTTAGACAAAACAGTCTATGGACCACTGAAGACCTACTACAATAGAGCCATGGATGGTTGGATGCGTACAAACCCTGGTAAAACCGCAACAACATATGACATTCCAGGACTTGTGAAGGAAGCATTCATGTCAGCAATGACACCGAGGAACATCATCTCAGGATTTAAAACAACAGGCATATTCCCTTTTAGCAGGGAGACCTTTCCAGATCAAGATTATGCCCCATCCATGGTCACAGACAGGCCAAATCCCGAGGAGCCAGCAAACAGAGCTGACCTGCCTGTAAAATCAACTCATGCCATGAGTCCTGATTGCTCAGCAGTTCCAGACCTAGAGATGCACCTGCTACTTTATCTGAACCATTGAACAGAATCATCAGTCCTGAACACTCGTCCACAAGTGATGCTACTGGTTCTCCTGCCCATTTGGGGTATGTGTCCCCAGAAGACACACTTCCCTTCCCTAAAGGCACACCAACTAAACCTAGAATAAAAAGGAAGAAAGTGAAAACAAAAATCCTGACCGACACTCCAGAAACCCTGGAGCTGCAGAAGGCACACAATGACAGAGCAAATAAAAAGTCTGAAAAGCAGAAGAAAAAGACTCTGAAAGGGTCGAAACAAATCAGAACCAAGAAAAAAACTGTTGTCTGCAGTCGCTCAGATGATGATAGTGACAAGAATCTGTCTGCTGGTGACTTTGTCATTGTGAACTTTGCAGGTAAAAAAAAATCCTATAATTACATTGGAATGGTGGAGAACGTTGAGGGCACTGACATCAGTGCAAAGTTTCTGAGGCGAAGTTGTGGTGGTTCTGTGAATGAAAAGCCCAACTTCACATTCAAAGAGAATGATGAAGGACTCATCCCTAGAGGTGATGTGCTCATGAAACTCCCAAAACCGCAAAAACTTGGAGGAACAGCCAGAAGGGAGAAGACGTTCGTATTCCCGTGCAGCATTGACAAGTGGGATGTTGAGTAGTAGCCTTGAAGTTCATTTTTTTCTTCATTGTTAACAATAAAACATTTAAGGAGTCATTTAGTGTTGAATTTGTCTCGCTTTGATATGGCATTAAATGAGGTGAAAATGTTAAGTTTTACTTCAACATAATCAGTGGCACAATTTACCCCCCTGTGGCTCAACTTATCCTCTCCCTAGGCTCAACTTACCCCTCACCGGGGGCAAGTTCAGCCAAGAGACCACTTTTTTTTTAAAAAGTCATATTTTGAAAACAGTTAATTTTAGATCAAAGGTGATTATTCCCATGGATGCACCACATCCTGAAATATATGTACATATTTTAGTTGGAGACATTACTGTCATGCCCTCACTTTAAAGATGCCTTAAGTAAAAACTGGCTCAATTCACCCCGCTCTCCCCTATTTGGCGAAAATTGACCATTGTGGATTCTCCTGTGGTTTACTGGTGTGATGAGTGATATGTAAATATTGTAATCTTTAATTACCAACTTCATATAACTAATGTTTTTAATCTAACTTCGGTAGTGTGAGATATTATTTCAATGGGAAACTGCACACAAACCCAGCGGCAGTTGGTGTTGTTTTTCCTAGGGGAGGACTCTACCAGACTACAAAATAGATATATACCAAAAAGCTGTAAAATCATGTTCTAAGGTATCATATCCGTGTATTTGAATTAATGCCATTAATAATAGAAAACTTTGTGCCTCAAGCCCCACAATATGGTTTGACGTACATGCACGAAAATCGGTACACACCTGTATCATGTCGTAACCATATTTGATAGTTCTTACTTTCTGCCATAACTTTTGAATGGTTTAATATAAAGAGTCGTGGGTGGTGTCATCGGACTCGGTTTTGAGTCCTTCACCTTTGACTCCTTCACCTTCATTGGCCTTAGCTCCGCCCCTTCTTCTGATTGGTCGATATCTGATAGATCCTATTTTCTGCCATAACTTGAATGGTTTGATATAGAGAGTCGTGGCTGGTGTCATCCGCTAAATGTCCAGCCCTGAAGAATCTACATGCAAGTCATACAAGCGCTTCCACTTCAGGACGCCTGAACGTGCACAAGGGTGCCAGGGCCCGTTCATCGCTGCTTGCAGCTTTAATTCTTTTTATGATTATAAAATCAGACAATGAAATGTAATTGGATTTCACATCTAGCCTTGCCATTGCTCTGAAGGGTTTCAACAAATTGGAAAATGTCATGATTGACTATAAAGACAATGTGAACAGAAGGAATAATGTAACTCCTTCAGCATGTCATAGTATCATGTGTGGTGTCCAGCAAGATTGTGCTCAAAAGTACAACACATGGGAAAAGAATCCCTTTGCATTTTTTCTACGGTCATTAAAATATAATACTGTTACCAAAACCAAGAAGGAGAACAACTGTCGGACTAGCAGAGGTGTGCAGCTGTTGTAGGGAGCGCAGTAAAACTCATTAACCTCCAGTAATGAGATCTCCAGTAAAGATTTTCACACCCTCTGCCTGCAGGAAACCCGCCCCTTCGTTGGGTTTCTTTGTGTTCATTTTTAAATTACACAGATGGGGCTGGAGGCTTAAAGTCCAGAGTTCTGCTTTCCCAGCCCATCCCATTCCCGCTGATCCCTCGTAGAATGTGAGCAGTGTCTGAAGAGTGCACACATGACATGGGGAGAGCGATATTTGTCTCCCCTTGTTTCCTTTGTATGGTAAACACACTTATGGAGTGACTGAACGCTTCAAGCTCGCACGTCATGTCAGCTTACTTGTCCGGGCAAATCCAGGATGTGGACATCCTGGCATGTTACATGCTTCATAAAACACATATTTTAGCTCTTGTTTCAGCAAAGCTCAAAGTGATCTATTGTGTCTTTTGAATGCCAAAAATTTATGGCTAGTTTAACATTTCTTTTTACAAGCTGGATTAACTCGATCCTTCTTATCCTCTGTCTCAGTGACAGGCCAAAGCATTCTCATAATTCATTACAGAGCTGAATACCTTTGATTATCTCCCAACAATAGTGCAACATGTCTTTGGTTTCAGGTATTCAGACCTGCGCCACTCTTTTTAATTTTGTAACAGTAACAGGAATAGAGGAGTTCGCTGTAAGGCAAACAAATTTGAAATTTTTTCCTCCCTGGATGCATTTGCACCACAGATATCAATATAAACATCAGCCAACAGCTTGTAGGAAGTAAGTCCTCTGCTACATAACAGCGTAATTAACCCTCATTAGTCCACTCCACGTGTTTTATTTCATTTCGTATGTATTGTTTTAGGAAACTCTTGCAAGCATGTGCAATATTCTATAATTATTCTCATGTCTGCATCAGTTACCATACAGTTAAGCAACAGAAAGTTCATCCTAGGAAACCTCCTACACCGAGGCAGAAGCTAAAAAAGAACCCAAACAGTTCTAACAGGTTATGTCTTGCAGCAATGTCTTGAATTTTATGGTTCTGATGCTACCAGTTTAATGTGATCCTTCTAGAACAGGACCACGAGGCTGCCCAAGAAATCTGACGTGAACGTGAAGAGAGCAAAGCCCAGTTTGGTGTGGAAATGTGATTTGAAAAAGAATTCGCTGTAAACCTTGCGACATCGACATCCTCTAAGCTGGAAGCATGGCTTCCTGCCGGAAGCTGGAAAAACTTCAACTAGTTTCAGTGTAATCCAATTAAATTCTGGATACACATCCCCGTGCCAGCCAATGAAATCATATATTGGGACTGTTCCAAAACATCCTACATCAAACATTCATGGACGCTCCTGTGTGGGCGCAGTTACGCTGGTGGCAGACAAATCCTTGTACACGCAGATGTAAAACAGTCTGCTTTTGTTCAGTCTTTTATTGATCTAAGGCAGGGCCACGGAGGTTCTGATGGGGGTCCAACAATTTAAAAAGAAACAAAGGCAATTTGAACCAAAATAATTTGTGAGAGTTAAAAACAAAAAAAAAATAATAATAGTAAGTAAGTAAGTAAGTAAGTAAGTAAGTAAAGTTTATTTATATAGCACCTTTCACAGATATAAAATCACAAAGTGCTTTACATTAAAAGAAGGCACACAAATTAAAAGAGATTAAAAAGAAAAGATACCAATAGTATACATATATATAAAAACCTAGATAAAATTAACAAGGTTTCAATTCAATTCATTTCAATTCAATTTTATTTATATAGCGTCTAATACAACAGAGTTGTCTCTAGACGCTTTACAGAGACCCATACCCAGAACATGACCCCCGAGCAGTTATTACATAAACAATGGCAGGTAAAAACTCCCCTAGTGGGAGAAAAACCTTAAGCCAAACAGTGGCAAGGAAAAACTCCCCTTTAGGAGGGAAGAAACCTTGAGCAGGACCAGGCTCATCAGGGGGGACCCTCCTGCCGAGGGCCAGACTGGTGGGTCAGGTACAGAAAACAGCACTGGGCTGGCATGTTAAAAACATAGTCGCAACGCAGAGACACAATAAATGAACGGTTAACCAAAAGCCTGTCTGAATAAAGACGTTTTCAGCTGCTTCATAAAGCCATCACAAGAGTCTAGAGAACGCAGTTGTGAAGGGAGAGCATTCCATCATTTTGGCGCAACAGCTTGAAAAGCACGGTCACCTCTGGATTTATAATGAGTTTGAGGGACAGACAGTAACGATTGGTGTGCTGATCTAAGAGCCCGATTTGGCGCATAAGGTAGGAGGAGGTCAGCGATGTATTGTGGTGTTTGGCCATGCAAAGCTCTCAAAGTTAGCACCAGTATTTTAAAATGGATGCGAAATTTAATGGGAAGCCAGTGAAGAGAGGATAAAATTGGCGCCCCCACAGAAATTTTTTGAGCATAATGCATTTAAATGCATCAATATGGTGCACTTTGGAAAGCTAGAATAACAATAATAGGGTGTCTGCTGCCTTAACTTACCTTGGAAACATATCCTCTCCGGAGCTTTTCTACCCGGCTAAACTTATTATCCCCTCCGTTTGTGTGAGCACAGAGCATTCACAGCCTTCACCGCTGATTGGCTGTTTCCCGTGCCTGTCTCTGTGTGAAACCAATCAGGTGGAGCTGTGGGCGGGACATTGCTGCACAGTGACTGCAGGCAGAGACACGGCGCATCAACCCCAAAATAACGCCGTTTTAAATTGTACAAACACAATATTGGTATCGTTGGAAAGGGAAAAATGTCCTCTTAATTTTGGGGGGGCTGAGATCAAATTATGGGGGGCTTCAGCCCGTTTTTTTATTTGTAGTGAGAACATAATCCACAGGAACCGACACAAATCCATTCATGTGTATGTGTCCGCGGCGCAAGGACCACACTGATTGTGCTGCAGCTGCCCTAATCGCCGCTTGTTGCTTTTCTGATTCGTTTTGAAGAATCATGCAACTCTTCCTTCTTTTTGAAAAAAGACAGTAAATTCAACTGTCTTTTTGACATGTTTGCGTTGCTCGCTGCTGGCTCCCCAGATCCAGCAAATTTCCAAAGTTTTTTTGGTCAGGGGCGTGGTTTGCTGGCCCATCTTTTCATTGCATCAACAAATCTCCGACTCTTTCAAATGACGTTAAATCTTTATAAACAACATGAAACGCTTGGGATTTGTTCTGTAAACGAATTTATGCATATTATTATTTTTTATACATTAAAAAAAATTTTTTTTATATTATTATTGTTTTATATATATATTAGAGGTGCCGGATCTGCCCAAATAAGTCCCGGAACGCAGGGAGGCCAAAATCGAGAGGTGCCGGATCTTGTTCCGGCAGGATCCGGCACAATTCAATTCAATTCAATTCAATTTTATTTATATAGCGTCTAATACAACAGATGTTGTCTCTAGACGCTTTCCAGAGATCCAGAACATGAACATAAACATAAACATAAACATAAACCCCAGAGCAATTATTATATAAACAATGGCAGGTAAAAACTCCCATAGTGGGAGAAAAGCCTTAAGCCAAACAGTGGCAAGGAAAAACTCCCCTTTAGGAGGGAAGAAACCTTGAGCAGGACCAGGCTCATAAGGGGGGACCCTCCTGCCGAAGGCCAGACTGGGGGAGTCAGGGACGTCGACAGCACACAGCAGGCAGGTGGAATGAGCAGCGGGATGACCAGAGGTGGGGGGGGGGGGGCAAATTATCAAATTAAAATTAAACCCTGAGTTATATGTCATAATATTCTAAAAATTATTATGTTATATTAGGATATTACTATATTACTATACTATATTTATAATATATTGTGCTAAACCACTCTATATGATAATTATTAATTTGTTTACTTATTTATTCTCAAATTAATATTCTTAATTCAAGTATTTACTTTCATCATCTTATTTACACGCACACACACACACACACACACACACACACACACACACACACACACACACACACACACACACACACACACACACACACACACACACACTTAGACAAGAAAGTTAGACACAAGAAACGCTTACAAGATATTGAAATAGAGATTTCTAAGCTTGAAGTGTCATACAGAACAACTAATGATGATCATACATTAAATAACATACTCAAACTGAAATACGAATACAACACAATATTGTCTAGACAGGTCAGCGATCAAATCCTCCGACTTAGACAGCAGCACTTTGAGCTTGGAGATAAACCGCACACGCTTCTTGCTCATCAGCTTAGAGGTCAGCAGGCCAGCAGGGCCATCCTTAAGATAAAATCAAGCACTGGTGACTTACTCACAGACCCAAAGTCGATTAATAACCGCTTTAAAGAGTATTATGAGAAGCTATATGAATCTAAGGCCAAAGGTGACGTTGAAGCATGGTTGGATGGATTAAACATCCCAGAACTTGACATTGACTCTCGTAAGGCACTTAACGCCAGCATATCTCTTACAGAAATCATGGGATGGCATAGGTATTGAGTTTTTTAAGAAGTTTGCAACACAGATTTCACTGTTTTTACTCCCACTCAATTGAATCGAAAAAAAGCTTCCTCCATTGCTTTACAATGCTCACGTTGCACTTTTATTGAAACAGGACAGGGATGAAACTAATCCCTCATCATTCAGACCGATTTCTATGCTTAACACTGTTTTCAAAATCTTTACTAAAATATTAGCAACTCGGCTTAACAAATGTATTGGCACCATCATCCACCCGGATCAAACAGGTTTCATCCCTGACAGGTTTTCTTTTTTCAATGTAAGGAGAGTCATGAATCTGATGTATCATAAATTTCCCAAATCTTCAAAACAAGCTATTATTTGTCTTGATGCTGAAAAAGCATTCGACCAGGTTGAGTGGGAGTACCTTCTAAAAGTCTTGGCAAAATTTGGCCTAGGCAGCAATTTTATTTCTTGGGTTCGTCTAATATATAACACGCCAACAGGATCCATCCCAACTAATCATGACAAATCAACCCCCTTTCCACTTCTTAGGGGCACGAGGCAGGGATGCCGTTTGTCTGGACTTCTCTTCACGCTTGCCATCGAGCCGCTGGCTATCAGTATAAGGGCACATAATTTAATTAAACCAATTAGGCTGGGAGGGGTTGATCACAAGATTTCACTTTACGCT
This sequence comes from Cololabis saira, assembly GCF_033807715.1. Lineage (NCBI taxonomy): Eukaryota > Metazoa > Chordata > Actinopteri > Beloniformes > Belonidae > Cololabis > Cololabis saira. The sequence continues at coordinate 38,839,271 of NC_084606.1, forward strand.
GACGGCATTGTACTTTTCATTTCCGACCCGGAACAGTCTACCCCGCATCTTCTTCAGCTTGTTAAATACTTTGGTGAGGTCTCTGGGTACACCATTAACTGGCAAAAAAGTGATTTTACACACTTATCCCCAAATTTAGACTCAACGTTTTTATCTGCACTGCAATTCAAGTTAACCACCAACTATCTTAAGTATTTGGGCATTAAAATATCTAAAAAACCAGGTGACCTTTTTAAAATAAATTACCCGGAAAAGCTAGACAAACTTGAAGGTGATATAGAAAAGTGGAGAACATTGCCCCTCTCGATGATCGGCCGAGTAAACGGGGTCAAAATGGTTTCCCTGCCTAGGTTTTTGTACCTTTTTCAAAACGTTCCCGTTTTCATTTCTAGTTCATTCTTCAAAACAATAGACTCTCTGGTTATGCCATTCATTTGGGGCTACAAAGTACACAGAATCTCAAAAGTACACCTTCAGAATCCCAGAGATTCTGCCTAGGGCTTCCACGCTTCTTACATTACTATTGGGCAGCTAACGCTAGAGTCTTGACCTTCTGGCAGCAAGGTTATAATGTAACAGACCAGTCAAACCTACCTCCTTGGCTGGCGATTGAAATTAGCCTAACTTCCAAAACATCTCTCCCTGCTATCCTTTTTTCTGCTCCTAGGCTTCCCATGATTTCTTGCTTCTAAATTCAGATAAAACAGAGGTTATCATTCTTGGTCCAGAGCATCTTAGGAAGGGATTAGATGGTGTTGCGATGGCTTCCAGTGCAACTGTGAGAAACCTTGGTGTTGTTTTCGATCAGGATTTGTCGTTTAAACCATATGTCAATCAGGTCTGTAAAATAGCGTTTTTCCATCTCCGTAATATTGCAAAAATTAGGAAAATCCTCTCGCAGAGGGATGCAGAGAAACTAGTTCATGCGTTTGTATCTTCTAGACTGGATTACTGTAATGTGTTGTTAGCAGGATGTCCAAGTCATTTGCTGAATAGGCTCCAGCTGATCCAAAATGCAGCAGCACGAGTACTGACAGGAATTAGCAGGAGAGACCACGTCTCTCCAGTGTTAGCGTCGCTCCATTGGCTACCTGTAAAATTCAGAATTCAATTTAAAATTTTATTACTTGCATATAAAGCCCAAAACGGCTTAGCTCCGCAGTATTTACAAGATTTGATAGTGCCTTATGTTCCTGGCCGAGCTCTCCGCTCCCAGGGTGCAGGTTTACTCGTAGTTCCTAGAGTATCTAAATGTAGATTTGGAGGGCGGGCGTTCTGCTATCAGGCACCATTACTTTGGAACCAACTTCCAATCTGGGTTAAGGAGGCTGACACCACCTCCACCTTTAAAACTAAACTTAAAACCTTTCTGTTTAGTAAAGCTTATAGTTAGTGTTAAGTAAACCTCTAGCTGGTGTTGGTAAATCTCTAGGTAGTGTAAACTTTAGTGTGTTAGAGTCAGTAGTCATTGTCGCAGCTATAGAACAAAACTATAATAGTTAGTCTCAAATATAGCTTCGCGGTAGATATGCTGCTATAGGCTTATGCTGCAGGGGGGCACCGACATGATCCGCTGGGCGGTGCCTCTCACCCTTCTTCTCCTCTCCTTTTCCCTGCCTCTCTTCTCCATTACCATTTTTATTTATTATAAATATCTCATAGCTATCATTTTTGTCCATTGTTCCTGTAGTTTCTTGTGCCGGCCCCCCTTTTTTCTCTTTTGTGTATGTTTGCAGGCCGGAGCCTCAGGAGCTGCGTTCTGGCCTGTGTTCCCGGCCCTCCCCCCCCCTCTGGTCATCCCATTGCTTCTTCCACCTGCCTACGTGGATGTCTGCTGTTGCTGCTTCCGCCTGCCTGCACCCCCCCCCCCCCCTCTGGTCATCCCGCTGCTGCTTCCACATGACTGTTGTGTGCTGCTGACGCCCCCCCCCCCCCCCCCCCACCTCTGGTCATCCCGCTGCTGCTTCCACATGACTGTTGTGTGCTGCTGACGCCCCCCCCCCCCCCCCACCTCTGGTCATCCCGCTGCTGCTTCCACCTGCCTGCTGTGTGCTGTCGACGTCCCTGACTCCCCCAGTCTGGCCTTCGGCAGGAGGGTCCCCCCTTATGAGCCTGGTCCTGCTCAAGGTTTCTTCCCTCCTAAAGGGGAGTTTTTCCTTGCCACTGTTTGGCTTAAGGCTTTTCTCCCACTAAGGGAGTTTTTACCTGCCATTGTTTATATAATAATTGCTCGGGGGTTTATGTTTATGTTTATGTTTATGTTTATGTTTATGTTCATGTTCTGGATCTCTGGAAAGCGTCTAGAGACAACATCTGTTGTATTAGACGCTATATAAATAAAATTGAATTGAATTGAATTGAATGATGTACTCGAAAGATCACTTTGTTCTGTCTAACACCCAGAAAGTCTGGAACCAAATCAAGAAAAAATGCAGACTCCTGGACTCTATACACTCCCCAATCTGGCAAAATCATGCTTCTCCACCCTCCATGACTGATCCCATATTTAAGGAATGGAGCCAAGTGGGCATGACCACTATAAAAGATCTTTACATTGATAAACTCTTCCCCTCTTTTGAACAACTACAATCAACATTTTCACTACCCAGTACTCATTTTTACAGGTATTTACAATTGAGGGATTGTGTGAAACAAAATATTCCATCATTTGAAACATTACCGAAGGATCGCCCTATGCTTAAATCCTTGTTGAGCTCTACGGAGTCGAAAAACACTTGGTTTCAGTTTTTGTCGGCATTTTCTGTAGAGAATTAGACACAAATACTGACTATATAAAAAAGTCTTGGGAAGAAGAATTAAATATTCAAGTTAATGATGACACCTGGAGTAAAGCCTTGGAGGGTATAAAGTCTTGTTTGGTTAATGCTAGGATTCAATTAATCCAATACAAGGTAGCCAACAGGTTACACTACTCTAAGGTCAAACTTCATAAAATGTTTCCTGACTCTTCACCTCTATGTAGCAGATGTAAAGGCGCCGATGGCACACTAACACATCTATTTTGGTCGTGCCAGAACCTTCATAACTTCTGGTCTGATATTTTTCTATGGTACTCAACTGTCTTTAATGTGAACTTATCTCCGGACCCAGAGACTGCTGTTTGTTCGTTGGAGCAACTGGACACTCACGTACGCATTGCCCTAGTGAATGGTATGATGATCTCCAAGAGGTGCATTCTGAATCTGTGGAAATCTGTCTCTGTTCCTAGCTTTAAAACTTGGCTCATTGAACTGACAGGTATTTTACACATGGAAAAACTGAGATATAATTTGTCTGGGAATCCTCAAAAGTTCCTTAGGATATGGAACTCAGTTCTGTTACACCTGAGGATGTGATGGACACTTGCTGTTCAGAGTAACATCTGTCTGTCCTGGCAAATGTACGGTTAGAACTACCGTAAAGCAGTGGAATCTTAACATCTAAGCAGACCACTTTTCCTCTTGTCTTAGTTTTTGTTTTTATATTAGTTCTTTTATTTTTTTATTTTTTTCTGTCCTGTGTGAATTCCTTGTCTCATGGGTTGGGGGAGGAAGAGGGAGGGATCTGTATATTGTCTTGTCTTACTGATTTTGTACTTATAAGTTACTTACTGTACCTGTATGTATGTATGTATGTATGTATGTATGTATGTATGTATGTATGTATGTATGTATGTATGTATGTATGTATGTATGTATGTATGTATGTATGTATGTATGTATGTATGTATGTATGTATGTATGTATGTATGTATGTATGTATGTATGTATGTATGTTTAAAAAAGTGCTATAAATAAAATATTCAAAAAAACATATATATTCCGTAAGCAAGACAGTCGCTACTGGGTGAAAGCCGGGTACAAATAAACACAAATACTGTATCTCCAGCAAGTAGAGAAGAAGAAATAAAGACACATCAAATCTGATTATCTGCACAAAACAGATGTGTTCAGATGCAGGTGGTCGCCGTGGTAACCAGCATCAACACAGAGGAAAAAAACTTAATGGGGCTCTTGTGTTTTGAATTGAGTCTCTTACTGAGTCCAGATTGGTCTTGACTAGCCGCTGCCAGCGGGCCATGAGGCCTTAAAAGAAGTGAAGGGTTGAGCTTCACGAGCGTCCACCAGCTAATGTTTTAAGGTTGGGACATGGATGGATTTACCTTCTCCCCTCTCACTCCACCACACACAAGCTGCCTACATTCCCCCACCGATGCTCGTCCAGGTTTACACCCCGGAGCGGATTACAGATAGGAGAGATGGATCCGTCTGCACTTTTCTCATTATTTTTCCGGATGCCTGCCAGGAGCCCGTGATGCCCAGGAAGCTCCTCCTGTTTTCTACCATGAGGACACAGAGGTGTCAAGTAACGAAGTACAAATACTCCTTACCTTACTTAAAGGAGCTGTATGTAAGAGCAATAATAAAACGAATCATAAAATGACCCCGATATGTCAACAGACATTTAAAAATCATGTTCATTTCAAATACTTATGTCACTGACAACAGCACTCAAGCCAGGATATTCCAGTTTAAAAAGAGGAGTTGCAGCCCTCAACCGATGTTTATGTTGTCATTTTTTGTTTTGGCCTGAAGCTCCACCCTCCACCTATCTCCCAATCACCAAGTCAGTATTGTTTCTGAAGCTCCACCCTCCACCTATCTCCCAATCACGAAGTCAGTATTGTTTCTGAAGCTCCACCCTCCACCTATCTCCCAATCACCAAGTCAGTATTGTTTCTGAAGCTCCACCCTCCACCTATCTCCCAATCACCAAGTCAGTATTGTTTCGGCATCCGGGTTGCCAGCTCGGCTCTAATTATCGCAGCCATGGCAGCCTACGTTCCTGCTGCATTCTGCAGCCTACCTGGCAACCTCTGGTCGGGGGGAGGAGGGGGAGGGTACACGCCGCTCAACAATATTTTGAAAGTGACTGCAGTTTTGGCCATTTCTTACAGACGGCTCCTTTAAGTAGAAATTTTGGTTATCTATGCTTCACTGGAGTAATTATTTTTCAGACGACTTTTTACTTGTACTCCTTACATTTTAAAAACAGCCTCGTTACTCTATTTCATTTCGGCCTTTAATAAAAACTATTCAGTTAAATTGCTCCATCCGGATAGAGTGAATTTGGTTGTGGTTGTTTCAGATGTTCTTGTCCAGTTTTGTTCTTACATCCGTTCCCTCAGATTCCTGCAACTAAACTTGGATGTACATTCCAATAAAGGTTAGGATAAATGATAACATGCCTCTGAAGTTTGACTTTTTGCACCATTACAATACTTATAGGCAACTAGTCATCATATCTCCTGCTCTCTGAAACACATGTTAATGCTCAATAGTACACATATATGGTTCTTTAATATATTTGCATTATACTAAGATGCATTCATTTTCAAAGTCTTTTGTCCTTAATGGCTTTTTTCCCCCTTACATTACTTTTACTTTTATACTTTAAGTAGTTTTGAAACCAGTACTTTTATACTTTTACTTGAGTAAAAAACTTGAGTTGATACTTCAACTTCTACAGGAGTATTTTTAAACTCTAGTATCTATACTTCTACCTGAGTAATGGATGTGAATACTGAAGACACCTCTGTGAGGACGATGTAGCCGCTGAAGCAGCAGCTCTGCAGGGCTGCATGTTCAACGCTGGAAACTGCTGAGGAGAAACATTCCATACGAGAAAACTACAAAGCTACACCACAAATCACGCCCTCATTAACGAGCCTCGACCTCTAATATCCTCAAACGCTGACGAGCTCTGTGGTTGTCACGGCAACACAGCTGTTCCGCTGACAGAGGCCACCGCGACGTTGTTCAGTTCTCCTCACGCAGCGGAGATTTGACACAGATAAGGCCTGAAACCGTCACCCATCACATTCTCTACATCTGCTTTGTCTTATTCGGGGTCACTGTGGTTTTTCTGGAGAGTTTCAGAAGTTTCCCTGTTCCAACCGGCCAGAGAAGAAGAGCAGAGCTGTGTCTGAAATTCCACTCTTCCACTCTAATGTACGTGGCCGACAAGGGCCAAACGCACTGCAACGGCTTAATGCTTCTCAGTTAAGGAAAACGGCTTCAAGTACGGAAACGATTCAAATTCACAAACTCAAAACGAGGTACAAAAAGAGGAACGTGGTGCAAATGAAAAAACGTGCTGCAAAAAACAAAGACAAATGCAGCATCATCAAACGTGCTGCAAATAGAGAAACGATGCAAAGCACAAAACCATATAAAACAAGAAACCATCTTCAAAAGAAAAACGCTTCATAAGCGGTCACTACAACCGGAAGTGCTCCAAACCTGCAGGGGGCGCTCTCGGCGTAACAGCTCAATGGACAGACACACAGGATGTAGAGAGAGACCAAACAGCTGACTGTAACGTTAAAATATAATAAAGAAACGTCTCGTAATGTGCAGCGTTGTACAGTGATATAAACATCGTATATAAATATAGTCAGAAAAAAATCACATTACCGTTCCAGCTGTATGTTTAAACCATGGATGTAAACACTGTGGTTCAGTCAGCTGTTTGGTCTCTGTTACGCCAACTTTCAACTTCAAGTCCGTCCCGTCTTATTTCATTCACTATCAAAACAAATGCAGCGACGGGGACAGGTGTTTTCCGGCAGTACGCGCTGGTGCTCATGGGAAATGTAGTTCTTTCTGGTAAAGCACTACCGCTTTTGTCCAAAGGAGCCGCCAAACTCAACAAAAGCTGAAAGTTACATTGTGCTGCTTTAATGCATACTAATGATATTTGCCGAACTTAAGTATACAGTTTGAGTATATACTGTTTAGTATGGCATTTGGGACGCACCGCAGGTGAGTGGATCCACCCATTGGATCCAGGTATGTTGGAGCAGTGAAATATCTGAACCATCCAGGACTCGGGTACCTGGGGTCAGGTACTCCCAGTACCTGAGGTCAGGTACTGGGAGTACCTGAGGTCAGGTACTCCCAGTACCTGAGGTCAGGTACTGGGAGTACCTGAGGTCAGGTACTCCCAGTACCTGAGGTCAGGTACTGGGAGTACCTGAGGTCAGGTACTCCCAGTACCTGAGGTCAGGTACTTGGAGTACCTGAGGTCAGGTACCGGGAGTCTCTGGGAGAGAGCGGTAACAGACGTGGGGATCTTTACCTGCCGGTCATCAGCTGGCTCCTGGACGGGCTGCAGAGCGGCTGGACGTAGTAGTTCTCCAGCTTCACCCCCTGCGCCGCCAGCCGGTCCAGGGTGGGGGTCTTGATCTCGGAGCCGTGGTAGCCCACGTCCCGGAAGCCCTGGTCGTCCACCAGGATGAAGACGATGTGCGGCTGAGAGCTCGGCCTCTCAAATTCCTCGCCTCCGTTCCGCTGCCCGGCGTTCCAGCTCTCCCACGACATGTGAACGCCCCGCGCCGGAGGAACGACCAGGCCGAGGAGCAGCAGGCCCGCGGGGACCCACGCGGGGAACATGTTTCACGCCCCCGGTGTTCTGACAACTTCTGCTGCTTTGCCAAAAAATGCTCCCTAATGGTTTTCTACCTTTGTGCCAATTACTGCTGCTTTGCCAAAAAATGCTCCTTTGTAGTGGCTCACTAACAGGACACTGTTTAGTTTCAGTAGGTTAGAATTCACAAGAATCTAGCCGTTATTAATGATGACGATGAGTTTTCAGTTAGTGTTCTGTTACTGTTGGTGACGAGAGACTGAAATAAACTCACGTTTTTTCCTTCTTCCAACAAAAAGCCTTTTTCAGCTCTTTTCTTCTCAAACTCCTACACCCTAATGATTTTTCTACCTTTGCAGAGCTACAATTTTACTGTGTTTTACTCCCTAAACCACTTCCTTTCCCCACCAAGTGCTTGTCCTTGTCTCTTGCAAGGCCATCATTGTAAATAAGAATGTGTTCTTAAAGTTATTACACAGTCAGAACACACAGTCATATTGAATAACTGCCAGATATTGAAAGTTGAAGTTATATTGGGAAATAAATGGACAGGAGCACTGATTCTTTGCACATTTGACAATTCTACAGCCATAAAATCATAATAAATCCAGGCGGCCTGAATGTAATTACAGTAGTAAGGAGGTTAATGACCTGCCTGGGTAAATAAAGGCTGAATGACTGAATGAATATCAAATAAAGCGCTAGAATTGGGTTGTTTTTTTCTCTTTATCGTGTAATGTTCACAAAGTGTAATGCAATTCATGTCATGGGTAGTGTATTTTAAAGGATCAAATACTCAACATCCCATATATTATCAATTTAGCGTGGCAAATCGACTGTGCGCATGTGCAGAAGCAGAAAGTAGGATTTCTCGGCAGGTAGCAGAAATTGGCAGAACACCGGTCCGAGCGCGCATGCGCGGGGGGAGCAGCAACGCGTGGGAATCGGGTTCGCATCGTTTTCCCCTTGTCCTCTTAGTTCCACGGAGTGTGTGGAGGCGCTGAGTGGATTCCCCCTGAAACGGAGCTCCTTATTCACTCCTCACGGGGACAGGTCACGTCCACAGTCCGAGAAAAAAGCCCGAACCCACTCCGGAGGGTCGTCAGTCACCGTGGAGAGTCACTCATGATTCCAGCTGTTTAAGCTGCAGGATGAAGTTTGGAAAAAAGTGGAATTTCCGTGCAATGACACGCAGGGATCGTCCCGCAGATGCGTGTCCATCCTTGTCACGGTCACGCTGTTAGTGCTTTCCCCACGAAGACCCACTCGTGTTCTGGGGGGAGGCAGGTTCTGCGTGGACTTCCCTCCCCTCTCACCGGGACTGAAGGCTGATTTATGGTTCCGCGTCACACCGACGTAGAGCCTACGGCGTAGGTTTACGCGGCGATGCACACTCTACGCCGTAGGCTACGCTGTCGGTTTAACGCGGAACCATAAATCCAGTTTGAGACACACTTATCATGACGCGTTCACAGACTGCTCGGAATCTGCAACTTTCTTTTTGCTGGTGAAGTCATAAGGTGCAACTTGCACTGATTAAATACAGGACTGTCTCAGAAAATTTGAATATTGTGATTTTCTGTAATGCAATTACAAAAACAAAAATGTCACACATTCTGGATTCATTACAAATCAACTGAAATATTGCAAGCCTTTTATTATTGTAATATTGCTGATCAGTTTACAGTTTAAGAAAACTCAAATATCCTATCTCAAAAAATTAGAATATTCTGGGAATCTTAATCTTAAACTGTAAACCATAATCAGCAATATTAAAATAATAAAAGGCTTGCAATATTTCAGTTGATTTGTAATGAATCCAGAAATATTACATTTTTGTTTTTTTAATTGCATTACAGAAAATAAAAAATAAACTTTATCACAATATTCTAATTTTCTGAGACAGTCCTGTAAATAAATTAGTGCTGTCAGGCAATTAAAAAAAAATCAAATTAATTACAGGATTTTTAATTAATTAATCTAATTAATCACATTTTAATCTCATATCTACGGAAGAGAATTAGGGCCAGACAGGAGAAAAATAAAAATAATATTTTAGAGGAGGAAGATTTTTTTTTCATTATGCACTTTGAGAAAAAAGTCGAAATGTCGAGAATAATGTTGAAGTACAATTTCGACAAAAAAGTCGAAATGTATTTCAACTTTATTCTCGAAATTCCGACTTTATTTTTGAAATTGTATTTCAACATTAATTTCGACTTTATTTTTGAAATTGTATTTCAACATTAATTTCGACATTTCGACTTTTTTCTCGACATTTCGACTTTTTTCTCGAAGTGCACAATAAAAGAAAAAATCGTGTCTGTCTTTGACTGTCAAAGGAAACATTATTAACGTTTTCCTCAAAGTTGAGCTTCCGGAGGCCTTTATTAAAAACTTGCCATGTTTTGGTACAAAATAAATATTATAGATATGGAACAATAGCTTCCCTTTCAAGCGTGTTGTTTTAGCTGTGTTCGTTGTACAGATCCGTCCCAGGTCCGAGGGCCGACGCAGGAGTCCCAACCTCTCGTTACCAGGTCTGCTACTCTCATCAGCTGGAATAGACACATGTACACACATAGGTTATTGATTTATTTACAACTGCCAGCTTGCTGTGTTCACATGTACCAAACCAACCGATCTTTAGGGGGAAACGCTCCCTGTTTCGGAACAACTGCTCCAAACGGGACAGGCGTGAAATAACCCTAAGCTATACATTTGGACTGGAACCTGGTTTTCAGACTTCAGACTTTTATTGTCATTGTACAATGAAATTAAAGCAGCACGGAGTTCTACAGAACAGTAAATCATTTAACCCTTGTGCTGTCTTCGGGTCAAGGAAGGAGGAAGAGAAGAAAGGAGGAAAGAAGGAAGCAAGGAAGGAAGGAAGAATGAAAAGATGGAAAGAAAGAAGGAAGAAAGGGAGAAAAGAAGGAAGGAAGGAAGGAAGGAAGGAAGGAAGGAAGGAAGGAAGGGAGGAAGGAAGAATGAAATGACGGAAAGAAAGAAGGAAGAAAGGGAGAAAAGAAGGAAGGAAGGAAGGAAGGAAGAAAATAAGGAAGGGAGGATGGGAGAAAAGAAGGAAGGAAGGAAGGAAGGAAGGGAAGAAGGAAGGAGAGAGCAGCAAAAAAGAAGGAAGGGAGGATGGGAGAAAAGGAAGGGAGAAAAGAAGGAAGGAAGGAAGGAAGGGAGGGAGAAAACAAGGAAAGAAGGAAGGGAGGGAGAAAAGAGGAAGGGAATAAGGAAGGAGAGAGCAGCAAAAAAGAAAGAAGGAAGGAAGAGAGGATGGGAGAAAAGGAAAGGAGAAAAGAAGGAAGGAAGGAAGGAAGGAAGGAAGGAAGGAAGGAAGGAAGGAAGGAAGGAAGGAAGGAAGGAAGGAAGGAAGGAAGGAAGGAAGGAAGGAGGGAAGGAAGGAGGGAAGGAAGGGAAGGAGAAAACAAGGAAAGAAGGAAGGGAGGGAGAAAAGAGGAAGGGAATAAGGAAGGAGAGGGCAGCAAAAAAGAAAGATGGAAGGGAGGAAAGAAGGAAGGAAGGGAGGGAGAAAACAAGGAAGGAAGGAAGGAAGGAAGGAAGGAAGGAAGGAAGGAAGGAAGGAAGGAAGGGAGGGAAAAATAGGAAGGGAGAAGGAAGGAGAGAGCAGGAGGAAAGAAGGAACAGGAGAATTGGGTTATTTTGACCCAAAGACAGTACAAGGGTTAACAGAAAAACATTTCATATACTTTTTGTATATTGAAAACATTCAATATACTGTATAAAATTAGAACATTGTATTCTGTAGAATCTTTTCTGAACAAACAGAACATTTTTGACATCAATAGGTCATGGGATCTGAATTTTAGTGGGTGGTAAAGCCTCTCCTGACCTCATGGGGGCGTTTACAACGTGCCACTGACAATCCTGCACTCTTAGAGGGAACAGCACGTCTTGTAACTCCACCGTGTTCCCATTACTGCATAGACTGGCTTCAAAACAGGAAAATCCCCATGTAAGAATGGGAAGAACATGCAAACTCCACCCGTACATTAGATTCTATTCAACCTAATTCTGAGGTTTGTAGGAGAAATAACAACTGTAACAAAGAAAGCTGGTGACAGGAATGGTGGTTTTAACCCTGGTACTGTCTTTGGGTCAAAATGACCTCATTCTCCTGTCCTTCTTTCCTCCTGCTCTCTCCTTCCTTCTCCCTTCCTCTTTTCTCTCCTTCCTTCCTTCCTTCCTTCCTTCCTTCCTTCCTTCCTTCCTTCCTTCCTTCCTTCCTTCCTTCCTTCCTTCCTTCCTTCCTTCCTTCCTTCCTTCCTTCCTTCCTTCCTTCATTCCCTCCTTCTTTCTTCTTTCCTCCCTCCCTTCTTTCCTCCCTTCCTTCTTTCCTCCTTTCCTTCTTTTCTCCCTTTCTTCCTTCCTTCCTTCTTTCCTCCCTCCCTTCTTTCCTTACCTCCTTCTTTCCTCCCTTCCTTCCCTCCTTCTTTCTTCTTTCCTCCCTCCCTTCTTTCCTCCCTTCCTTCTTTCCTCCTTTCCTTCTTTTCTCCCTTCCTTCCTTCCTTCCTTCCTTCCTTCCTTCCTTCCTTCCTTCCTTCCTTCCTTCCTTCCTTCCTTCCTTCCTTCCTTCCTTCCTTCCCTCCTTCTTTCCTACCTCCCTTCTTTCATCCCTCCCTTCTTTCCTCCCTTCCTTCTTTCCTCCTTTCCTTCTTTTCTCCCTCCCTTCCTTCCTTCCTTACCTCCTTCTTTCCTCCCTCCATTCTATCCTTCCTTCCTTCCTTCCTTCCTTCCTTCCTTCCTTCCTTCCTTCCTTCCTTCCTTCCTTCCTTCCTTCCTTCCTTCCTTCCTTCCTTCCTTCCTTCCTTCTTCTCTTCCTCCTTCCTTGACCCGGAGACAGCACAAGGGTTAAATGCACCCGTCCTCGTCAACACTGCGTTATCATTTCCAAATTCTCTGCTACCTATTGGCAGCAACTCAACTGCTGGTTTGGCTGAAGCGCTTTGGTAAACGATTTACACTCCTGAAATCAGACATGTGATTTATGTGTTGGTCCTTTAGGAAAAGCACATAAATGACAAAAACAGAGCAAGAGAGATGCGTTTCACATCTTCCTCGCTGGAGTTTTAGCACCCACGAGGGGAGGCTTGGAGTTAAGCTTGCAGGGCCAAGTTTTTGTGACCATTACGAGCTGGTCTCATAAAAGCTGAAGTGACCACAGACCACAGTCATAAAAAAAGAAACAAAAAAAAGAACTCTCATTGTGATTTTTCAAAACACTAAGAATTCACTCCAGTATCAGAATCAATGATACTTTATTGATCCCCAATGTGAAGGACAGAACGTGCCACATGAATCCAGTCATGTTTTTCAGAATATGTCATGTTTTCAACGATTTAAGCAGCTGTTATTTCTGACTCTGGATTCAAGGAAATTCTTTTTGTAGCATTTTACACATGATTTTAAATCTTTTGATTGCACCATTCAAATCCTCTGAAGTGATCAGGTCTTCCTTTTGGCAAAAGCCTGTTCTGCCCAGGGGGCAGATGATGGCTGAAACCCAACAGGAAGTCAGCCATTTTGAATTTATTCATTTTGGCAAAATTTATGCCATTTCTTCAGCCGCTTCAGAGCCTCAACCGTAACGTGCACCCAGGTGTGTTATACATCAAAATGTGCGTCTCCATCCTGCGACAACGCGCATTACTTTTCTCAGTCAAAAGCCTAAAAAAAAAAAAAGGAACGTCCATGGCGACGCTAGACGCCAAAAAGCGCGCCCACTTTTCATCTGATTGGTTCAGACAGAAAAAACTTTGTGCCTGAAGCCCCACAATACGGTTTGACGTACATGAACGAAAACCGCTACACACCTGTATCATGTTGCAACTTAAAGAAAAGTCTCTTGGCGCCATGAACGAAACCGAACAGGAAGTCGGCCGTTTTGAACATTTTGAATTAATCATCGTCATTTTGGCGAAATTTATGCCATTTCTTCAGCCACTTCAGAGCCCGAACTGTAACGTGCACCCAGGTTTTTTATACATCAAAATATGCGTCTCCATCCTGCGACTATGCGCATTACTTTTCTCTTTCAAAAGCGTGCCCCCCCCCTTCATCTGATTGGTCCATATTTGATAGTTCCCCAAATGTCACCAAATTTTGCACCAAGTGCGCCTGGTGATGAATTTCATATTTAATGGTTAGCATTAATGGGCGTGGGTGGAGTCATCGGACATGTTTTGAGTCCTTGGCCATAATTGGTGCAAATTTGCCCCGCCCCTTCTTCTGATTGATCAATATCTGATAGTGTGATAGATGTCATCTGGAGCGAACAGCACACTGACCCTGGATTCACACTGAAAGCGCCACATAGGCATCCGGCTGCCATTCATTTTCTATGAAAGCGCTGTGAGAAGCATTGGAGGAGTACAGAGCAGCGCGATGGAGGCGTCCAGAGCGTCAATTTGAAATTGAAAAATCTCAACTTCATGCAAATGAGCAGCGTTGACGCCGAGGCAGCGTCCAATCACAGACCGGGATTCCTGAAGCAAGAAGTCTCAATGCAGATTGTACTTTCATGTACACACAAACGTACACTCATTCACATGCGTACATGAGCAGAGCTGTGCACTAACAAACTTATTTAATCAGGAATTAATATATTTCATCCAGCAAACTGACATTTTTGCTGATTTGACTGCCGTTTTTACCTGAACTTTATTTTCTACATCGATCCAACGCAAAATAATTAAAAAACGCGCTTATTAATCTCAAAACACAGTTTAAACAATATGCCCAAATCCGCTCCGACCCAGTGTGTCAGTGTTCACCGCAGACTGCAGCTTCACCGGGACCAACGATGATGGTGATCCAGGACCAACCTGGTTAAGGAGCATCAAACTCACTCTTATCTACGCAGAAATAATGCTGAAATATAAAGAAGGCTTCCCAAAGTGCGATGGTGATATAGGAAACTGAAGTTGTGCACGCTAAACATAGATATATGTAGACTATATGCACTTTGTTCCTTGTTCCTTTGTGTTGCGGTTTGGTATTTCAAGGACCCAAGTGCAGGAGAGAGAGGGAGGCTGGAGGTAGGAGTTCTCAAAAAACAAAGGGTTTTAATCCAAAAGAGCAAAACATAAGGCGCTGCAGAGCAGGATAAACAAAAACCAGGAACAGGAAAAGACAACGAGGAGACATGGAGGAAGAACCAGTACGGACCGACAGGGAACCAAGGAATGACAAGACAAGATATACTGAGGGGATAACGAGACACAGGTGCAGACACAATCAGGGCAGATGGGACACAGGCGGGGCAAGACAGAAACTGAAAGTCAAACTGGGGGAAGTGTCAAACCCTGACAGTACCCCCCCCCCTCAAGGGACAGATCCCAGATGTCCCAACAGTCACCCAGGGCGGGTAGAGGGGGCCTGGAGGAGGGCCCAGGCCACACACGGGCAAAGTTCCGGGGGCCGTCCTCGGGACTGGGCAGACCGGCGAGACAACTCGGGGGGGCGTCCCCGAGGCCTAGGCCTGGGTCTTGGCGGGGGGCGTGACGGGGACTCTTGGCTGGGCTCGGGGACTTGGCTGGGCTCGGGGACTTGGCTGGGCTCGGGGACTGGACAGGGCTCGGGGACTGGACGGGGCTCGGGAACAGGACGGGACTCTGGAACAGGACGGGACTCTGGAACAGGACGGGACTCTGGAACTGGAGCAGACAGGATGCGGGGAGCCGGAACAGGAGCAGACAGGATGCGGGGAGCCGGAACAGGAGCAGACAGGATGCGGGGAGCCGGGACAGGAGCAGACAGGATGCGGGGAGCCGGGACAGGAGCAGACAGGATGCGGGGAGCCGGAACAGGAGCAGACAGGATGCGGGGAGCCGGAACAGGAGCAGACAGGATGCGGGGAGCCGGAACAGGAGCAGACAGGATGCGGGGAGCCGGAACCGGAGCAGACAGGATGCGGGGAGCCTGAACCGGAGCAGACAGGATGCGGGGAGCCGGAACCGGAGCAGACAGGATGCGGGGAGCCGGAACAGGTGCAGACAGGATGCAGGGAGCCGGAACAGGAGCAGAGAGGATGCGGGGAGCCGGAACAGGAGCAGACAGGATGCGGGGAGCCGGAACCGGAGCAGACAGGATGCGGGGAGCCTGAACCGGAGCAGACAGGATGCGGGGAGCCGGAACCGGAGCAGACAGGATGTGGGGAGCCGGAACAGGTGCAGACAGGATGCAGGGAGCCGGAACAGGAGCAGAGAGGATGCGGGGAGCCGGAACAGGAGCAGACAGGATGCGGGGAGCCGGAACCGGAGCAGACAGGATGCGGGGAGCCGGAACAGGAGCAGAGAGGATGCGGGGAGCCGGAACAGGAGCAGACAGGATGCGGGGAGCCGGAACCGGAGCAGACAGGATGCGGGGAGCCGGAACCGGAGCAGACAGGATGCGGGGAGCCGGAACCGGAGCAGACAGGATGCGGGGAGCCGGAACCGGAGCAGACAGGATGCGGGGAGCCTGAACCGGAGCAGACAGGATGCGGGGAGCCGGAACAGGAGCAGACAGGATGCGGGGAGCCGGAACAGGAGCAGACAGGATGCGGGGAGCCGGAACCGGAGCAGACAGGATGCGGAGAGCCGGAACAGGGGGTGATGCGTCCAGGACCACTGCTGGAGCCAGAACAGGAAGAGGTGCGTCCAGGGCCCCCACCCGAACAGGCTGGGGCTGGCGCTGACGCCGTCGTCGTAGCCTCCCCTGAGCCTGCAGGCTCCTGGGCCCACCCAGAGCCAGGCGTGTTCCCCAAAAGGGGTCCCAATACTCCCCCTCCTCGGCCCGGCGCAAAAACTCCCTTAACGAGAGGCGCTCTCCCGCTGGGTCCATGTTGGTCGGTCCGTTCTGTTGCGGTTTGGTATTTTAAGGACCCAAGTGCAGGAGAGAGAGGGAGGCTGGAGGCAGGAGTTCTCAAAAAACAAAGGGTTTTAATCCAAAAGGGCAAAACATAAGGCGCTGCAGAGCAGGATAAACAAAAACCAGGAACAGGAAAAAACAACGAGGAGACATGGAGGAAGAACCAGTACGGACCGACAGGGAACCAAGGAATGACAAGACAAGATATACTGAGGGGATAACGAGACATGACGAGACACAGGTGCAGACACAATCAGGGCAGATGGGACACAGGCGGGGCAAGACAGAAACTGAAAGTCAAACTGGGGGAAGTGTCAAACCCTGACACTTTGTTCACTTTGATGCAGGCGTGTTGCAGGCATTTTGCAGGCGTGATGCAGGCGTGATGCAGGCGTGTTGCAGGACTGATGCAGGCGTGATGCAGGTGTGATGCAGGCGTGTTGCAGGACTGATGCAGGCGTGTTGCAGGCGTGTTGCAGGACTGATGCAGGCGTGTTGCAGGCGTGATGCAGGTGTGATGCAGGCGTGATGCAGGTGTGATGCAGGCGTGATGCAGGTGTGATGCAGGCGTGATGCAGGCGTGATGCAGGCGTGTTGCAGGACTGATGCAGGCGTGATGCAGGCGTGTTGCAGGCGTGATGCAGGCGTATTGCAGGCGTGTTGCAGGCGTGATGCAGGCGTGTTACAGGCGTGATGCAGGCGTGATGCAGGTGTGATGCAGGCGTGATGCAGGCGTGATGCAGGTGTGATGCAGGTGTGATGCAGGCGTGATGCAGGTGTGATGCAGGCGTGATGCAGGTGTGATGCAGGCGTGATGCAGGCGTGATGCAGGCGTGTTAAAGGCGTGATGCAGGCATGTTGCAGGCGTGATGCAGGTGTGATGCAGGTGTGATGCAGGCGTGATGCAGGTGTGATGCAGGTGTGATGCAGGCGTGATGCAGGCGTGATGCAGGCGTGATGCAGGTGTGATGCAGGCGTGATGCAGGCGTGTTAAAGGCGTGATGCAGGCATGTTGCAGGCGTGATGCAGGCGTGTTGCAGGCGTGATGCAGGCGTGTTGCAGGTGTGATGCAGGAATGATGCAGGCGTGTTGCAGGCGTGATGCAGGCGTGTTGCAGGCGTGATGCAGGCATGTTGCATGCGTGATGCAGGAGTGATGTAGGCGTGATGCAGACGTGATGCAGGCGTGTTGCGGGCGTGATGCAGGCGTGATGCAGGCGTGTTGCGGGCGTGATGCAGGCGTGATGCAGGCGTGTTGCAGGCGTGATGCAGGCGTGCTGCAGGCGTGATGCAGGCGTGTTGCAGGCATATTGCAGGCGTGATGCAGGCTTGTTGCAGGCATGATGCAGGTGTGTTGCAGGCGTGATGCAGGTGTGATGGAGGTGTGATGCAGGTGTGATGCAGGCGTGATGCAGGCGTGTTGCAGGCGTGTTGCAGGCGTGATGCAGGTGTGTTGCAGGCGTGATGCAGGCGTGATGCAGGTGTGTTGCAGGCGTGATGCAGGCGTGTTGCAGGCGTGATGCAGGCGTGTTGCAGGCGTGTTGCAGGCGTGATGCAGGCATGTTGCAGGCGTGTTGCAGGCGTGATGCAGGCGTGTTGAAGGCGTGATGCAGGTGTGTTGCAGGCGTTATGCAGGCATGATGCAGGCGTGTTGCAGGCGTGATGCAGGCGTGATGCAGGCGTGCTGCAGGCGTATTGAAGGCGTGTTGAAGGCGTGATGCAGGCGTGTTGAAGGCGTGATGCAGGCATGCTGAGCCACCACATTTTTGACGCTTTCAGTGTGAATCCAGCATTAGGAGTCTGTATAATGTCTGTGAATGCTACAAGAATCCTATTATGAATCTTTACAGTAAATGGTTAGAATTAAATGTATTAATTTCCTTGTATTTCTTAGTGACGGTAAATGAGTGAAATCCAACTCAGAAATGGGAGCTATTAGGCCAACTCCAACATGTGAGCGCCGATTCTCTGACATCCCTGAGGAGTTGTGTGAGCTCATCGTAACTCCCGGCTCATTACTGTGGCCAACTATAACAATGTATGAGCACAGCGAACAGGGAACAAGGGATTCAGTGCTCGAACCAACGAATGCCAGGACATCCATTTTCCCAATAAATCCTTTGCTTTGTTTAATGAGCAGGAAAGTGCCCACATCGTCTCTTTCCAACTCCCACCGTACCACAGACAGAAGCTCCCAAGATGTAGAACGGTAATGCTCTGGCCTCTCTGTGCATACCTGGGAATTATCTTCCCTGCAAATGCTGCGTTGTTGCAAGCTATTTCGATGAGAGCGGTGGTGAGGGCTACTCAAAATACGTTATTTGATGACCAGCTATATGAACAAGTAAACTCAGACATATAACTGCTTATTTAACCATTGCAAGGCACGAAGGCCTTTGCTCTTGGGTTATTTTGAACCTCAGTGCCTTCGAAGGCTTAAAACTGGGACTGATTAAAGCCCCACAATGTTTTTAACCCTTGTGCTGTCTTCGGGTCAAGGAAGGAGGAAGGAATGAAGGAAGGAAGGGAGAAAAAAAGGAAGGAAGGGAAGAAGGAAGGAAGGGAGAAAAGAAGGAAGGAAGGAAAGAAGGAAGGAAGGGAAAAAAGAAGGAAGGAAGAAAGGAAGGAAGGGGAGAAGGAAGGAAGGGAGAAAAGAAGGAAGGAAGGGAGGAAAGAAGGAAGGAAGGGAGAAAAGAAGGAAGGAAGGAAAGAAGGAAGGAAGGGAGAAAAGAAGGAAGAAAGGAAGGGAGAAAAGAAGGAAGGAAGGAAGGAAGGAAGGAAGGAAGGAAGGAAGGAAGGAAGGAAGGAAGGAAGGAAGGAAGGAAGGAAGATTGAAATGTTGAGAAAAGTCGAAATGTCGAGAAAAAAATCTAAATGTTGAGAAAAAAGTCGAAATGACGAGAAAATAGTAAAAATTTCGAGAAAAAAGTTGAAATGTCGAGATTAATGTTAAAGTAAAATCTTGAGAAAAAAGTCGAAATGTCGAGATTAATGTTGAAGTATAATCTTAAAAAAAAATGAAATGTTGAGAAAAAAGTCAAAATTACGAGAAAAAAGTAGAAATGTCGAGAAAAAAGTCAAAATGTCGAGGAAAAAGAAGAAATGTTGGGAAAAAGCTGAAAAAAGAGAAAAGGAAAAAAAGAAGAAAAAAGAAAAAAGAAAGAAAGAAAAAGAAGAAAAAAGGAAAAAAAAGGAAAAAAAGAAGAAAAAAAGGTCAAACATTTTTGAAAAAGCTCCAGGAGCCACTAGGGCGGCTCTAGAGCCCCGGGTTGCCGACCCCTGACGTAGAACAAGTAGAAACAAAACAAAGACAAAACAAAAGACCTCACCAACTACTATTGCATGTCGCCATCACCGGCGCCATTAGACTACGTTCACACTGCAGGCCTTAATGCTCAATTCCGATTTTTTCCCATATCCGATTTTTTTGTGTGGCTGTTCAGATTATCTTTTTAAAATGTGTCCTATATCAAACTCGAGTGTGAACGCATCACGGCCTGAACTGACCTGCATGCGCAGAGGAACAATAACAAAGACATCACACGCAGCACACCTTCATACGGCGGTAAACATGGAGGCAACAGAGGTGAGCGTACATGGGTATATTTTGAAGATGTTGTGTGGTGGAAGCCGACGAAACTGTGAGCAAGTGTTAATGAAGAGGAGAAGGAGGAGAAAGAAAGCCGCATTTTTAATAATGGCTTATTGGAGCGATGGCTGCCTCGTCTGTAGAGTGGTGTGTGTGGATGCGGACTCGGAGTCAGGAGTGGTGGGATCATGATGTGATGAACATCTTTACAGAGACAGATTTCATCCAGAATTTCAGGATGTCGAGGGCTACCTTCCAATACATCTGCCAGCGCCTCTCCACAAGACTCTCAAGACAAGACACTCAGTTCAGGCGACCCATCTCCCTGAGAAAGCGTGTAAGAGTTGGGTTATATTGGCTGGCGACAGGGGCAGGTTACCGGACTATCTCCAACCTGTTTGGCATTGCAAAGTCCTCCGTTTGTCTCATTGTCCACGACTTTTGCAAGGCCGTTCGCCATGTCCTTATGCCTGACTACATCAAGCTGCCTCAAGGAGACGATGTCATGGTTTCCCAGTGTAGTTTTTTAGTTTTACTCACTCCCCTGTTTTTCCAGATCCTGCCACCCTAATCAGCCAGAGATCCACTCATTCCCTTCACCTGTGCCTCCCCACCCAGCTCCACACCTGGTTTCCCTCATCAGCAGTTCCCCTCATATACCGGCCCATTTCCACCTTCTTGTTTGCCAGATTGTCGTGTGCTTTTGCTCCGCTTTCCAGCCTTCCTGATTTCTGTCCTGTTCCTGCCTGCCTGCCTGTAACCCTGCATGACTCCCGGTATGACTCCCAGTTTTTGATTTTTGCCTGCCCCCTTGGACTTGTTTGCCTGATCTGCCTGTCTGCCCGGTTTTGACCCCTGCCTGCCTTGGACCCGAATAAAGCCTCTTGGACTCTGATTCTGCCTGGTGTTGTGCATGTGGGTTCTCTGTCCTGTCTGAGCCGTGACAGACGATCTCTGGGACGTCCTACAAGGCTTCCGACAGAGGTGGGGTTTCCCACAGTGCGCTGGAGCGATTGATGGGACTCATATCCCCATCATTGCCCCCGAGGACAATCATGTGGACTACTCTAATCGCAAAGGATGGCACTCTGTTCTTCTGTAGGGGGTTGTGGATCATCAGTTCTGGTACGTCTATTATGAAATAATATCTCTTCCACGTCGTTTTGTCATTCTACTAGTGCTACCATCATTAATTGAGTAATCAGTGTTACATGTAAAGTGATGCTGCACTGTGATACAACCAGTCGTGAGACAATACATTTACTGAAGTACTGTACTGAAATACTATTTTAAGGTACTTGTAGTTTACTTGAGTATTTCCATGTGATGCTACTTTATACTTCGACTCCTACATTTCAGAGGGAAATATTGTACTTTCTACTCCATTACATTTATTTGACAGCTTCAGTTACTTTTCAGATGCAGATTTGACACAATGGATAATATAACAAGCTTTTAAAATATAACACATTGTTAAAGATGAAACCAGTGTTTTTTTTGTCTTTTGACGTCTTAACTCACTGGTATTAGATCTAGTTGCTTCTTTGTTTTTGTTTTTACACTCATTGATAGTTGAACATTTGGCCTACAAAATTACTTAAATGTTATATCATAGTGCACTATTGCCTCAAAGATGAATCATTGATTGGTACTTATTTTCATAATTGTTTGCATTGGTCTAAGTATGAAATGTTCAATTCATTCCATGTCCCCTCAACAGTTTCACCAACATCTACACTGGATGGCCTGGAAGTGTCCACGATGCCAGGGTTCTCAAGAATTCCCATATCTACGCAATGGCAGAGAGAGGGGAGCTTTTTCCACCAGTGACTTTTTTCTGAAACACAACCCCTCCCCTCTATTTGGAGACAAAGCACATAATGTCACTTTAACGTTGCAGTTTGTGACAATATAGGGTGAATAGAAATGGGTAGACTTACACATTATAATATCCCTGGTAAATAAATTAAACTTATTTTATATTTCCATCATCTAAGGACACCGAAGAGATCAACGGCGTCCAAATACCAATCATGCTGCTCGGTGACCCTGCTTACCCCCTGCGACGCTGGCTGCTCAAAGGGTACACTGACGCAAGGGCCCTGACAGATGTGCAAAGATACTTTAATGAGCGCCACAGCACGGCCAGAATGACTGTTGAGTGCGCGTTCGGCCGACTAAAGGGGCGGTGGAGGTGCCTGGGGAAACGCCTAGATGTGGACATCTCTTCTGTCCCCATCGTCATAAGTTCATGCTGCACTCTTCACAACGTGTGCGAGAAGCCCGGTGAGGCCTACGAGGAACCTGGTGAAGCTGTTCTTCAGGACGACAGAGGGGCAGAAGGAGGGGCTGCACAAGATGTTCAGCCAACGAGGGTCAGAGAGGCGCTGACAGAACTTTTTTACAGCCAACGTTGAGCCACAAAACCACTATTTTCCCTCAGTTCAAGGGTAGGCAACCTGCGGCTCTGGAGCACATGCAGCTCTTTATCCCTTCTTCAGTGGCTCAGAAAAAAAAAATATAGAAATGAGTAATGATTTTTTTTTCTTTAATGAAAACAGTCAACATAAAAACTGTAACAATGCTCTGTATTTACAACTCTACATGTTCATGTACACCTGCGATCATTGTGGAAAATGAGATATACAAAACAATTTGTCACAAAGAAATGGTGTTCTGTTACGAAAAAAAAACAACTAATTAAATAGTTCTCCATAGAAGGGATTACATATATTCTTTAGAAATCCTGCTTGTCCCTCAGTTCTGCTCTGGAATGGCTAACTCAAGTTCAAAATTAAATGTAAAAATTTAACATGTTTACATAGTGCAATTCTTATTATTGTAGGTGTAATAACATTACAGAGCAACATCAATACTTCCAAGGTAAAATAACTGAGCAAAACTTTATCCTTCTGCAATACTGAAAACATTTCACAATATTGTGATTATGAAAACTAGTGATTTAGTTATCCTCATCCTCGGTCGGTGGAATGGAGGATGTGCTGAGGCCTGAATGAAGGGTGCAGGCTGAGGCAAATGTTGAGGGTGTGCTGGCGCCTGGCTGAGGGCCTGTGCCAGATCTGGAGGATGTGCAGGAGTATGCTTGAAGGGTAGAGGTTGAGCCAGATCTTGCAGGAAAACCTGAGGCTGGTTGGATGTCTCGGGGAATGACGGAAACTGAGGTGAAGCCATGGGCTGTGGAGGGGCCACGGTGAAGTTATGGAAGGAGTGTTGAGGCAGCCGTTGACTTGGGTTGTAAAGGCGTTGAGGTTGGACTGGTGTCTGGTAGAAAGGTGGACGTGTGGATTGGTTTGACCTTTCAAGAAACTGTGAACATTGAGAACAGTTTGAGCTCATGCTTATGTTGTGCTGCTTGCATCTTCAAGTGAAGATCAGTGTCGTCTGATCTTTTCAGCGAAGACTTCAAGGGTTGTTTCCATTTTGGTCTTTCTTTTTCTGCTCTTTGCAGATGTAGCTGTAAAAAAGAGAGCAAGTGTTTGGTAAAAGCTACTGTAGCAGAATTACAAAAATAAATACCTAGGCAAGCAATGGAGGGTAGAAATAAATAGACGGGTTTGCAGTGATACAGTGCAGTAATAAGAGGATACAGTAGTGTACAAAACAGTCATGGATGGATCAGGTAAGGATCCCCCTAGACATGTATTAAGGTGTATATCAAACACTCTACTTTGAAAAATAATGTGTCTGATGTGATTTTTCCACAAAAAGTTCAATTATCTTGTTAAAATCATTGCAATTACATATCCTTCATTATTAAAAAATCCAGAATATATACTACGCAAATATTTTCCATTTCAGAAGTTTAACTGCTGGACACACGATATTTCCTACTTCACTGTAAAGTCCACTCTCAATGTTTGTACACTATAGGCTTCAAGTTTCCACATCATACTTATGTAAATTGAATATCTGATCAGTATTAGCTCCAATCTATCTGTGATGTCACAAATAATGTTCATGGCCCACTCTATTAATATCCGATTTTAATTTAGCTCAGAGAAAATTTTAATTTTCAGCAGATGAATGTGAAAACAGATTCTGCATATCATTCTGCACAGTGAAGCTCAAACATTCAACTGTAGGAACACACATTTTTGAAGGGGGAGGGGGGTTAAGCATTCAGCTCAGCAATCAACGGTTTATTAGTGATTTCACAACTTTAGCTTTCTTACTTCCAGAGAACTTGGTGGCTGTTAATTCCTTTCCACTGGTCTCTGTAGCAGGCACAGATGATGAGCTTTCTCCAGATGTCGATGGGAGTGACTCGGTGCCCGTATTACCTACAGTATATATGTCATATTACCAGGATAAAAAATAATCGCTTTTTTAGTTGGCTACAAACAGCTGAGAGACAGCTAGGTTCATTTCCTGTTTCATCATCAAATTCAGAGCTGTATGTTGGGCTAAAGGTAGCTCCGCTCCCCGGAGTGTCAGCTCCGCTCCCCGGAGTGTCAGCTCCGCTCTCCGGAGTGTCAGCTCCGCTCCCCGGAGTGTCAGCTCTGCTCCCCGGAGTGTCAGCTCCGCTCTCCGGAGTGTCAGCTCCGCTCCCCGGAGTGTCAGCTCGGCTCTCCGGAGTGTCAGCTCCGCTCCCCGGAGTGTCAGCTCCGCTCCCCGGAGTGTCAGCTCCGCTCCCCGGAGTGTCAGCTCCGCTCTCCGGAGTGTCAGTTCCGCTCCCCGGAGTGTCAGCTCCGCTCTCCGGAGTGTCAGCTCCGCTCTCCGGAGTGTCAGCTCGGCTCTCCGGAGTGTCAGCTCCGCTCTCCGGAGTGTCAGCTCCGCTCCCCGGAGTGTCAGCTCCGCTCACCGGAGTGTCAGTTCTGCTCCCCGGAGTGTCAGCTCCGCTCCCCGGAGTGTCAGCTCCGCTCTCCGGAGTGTCAGCTCCGCTCCCCGGAGTGTCAGCTCCGCTCTCCGGAGTGTCAGCTCCGCTCCCCGGAGTGTCAGCTCCGCTCTCCGGAGTGTCAGCTCCGCTCCCCGGAGTGTCAGCTCCGCTCTCCGGAGTGTCAGCTCCGCTCCCCGGAGTGTCAGCTCCGCTCTCCGGAGTGTCAGCTCCGCTCCCCGGAGTGTCAGCTCCGCTCTCCGGAGTGTCAGCTCCGCTCTCCGGAGTGTCAGCTCCGCTCCCCGGAGTGTCAGCTCCGCTCTCCGGAGTGTCAGCTCCGCTCCCCGGAGTGTCAGCTCCGCTCCCCGGAGTGTCAGCTCCGCTCTCCGGAGTGTCAGCTCCGCTCCCCGGAGTGTCAGCTCTGCTCTCCGGCGTTTCAGGCTCCTCTTCGCCTGTGTCGACAGAGCTATCCAGCAGCTCTAGCGGCTGACAGCTGGGTTTATCACCTAACACACGCCCAGTTCGTTGTAAAACGGGCAGGTTATGCGACCACGACCGCTTCGCTGATTTGAATCCTTAGCTTCTTTGAATCCTTAGCTTCTTTGAACTTAGCTTTCAGTCTCTTTATTATCCTCTGGCACTGCAGCCACGTCCTTCTGTAGCCGCGCTCGCACATTTCTTTTTGATATGCTCTCAAATACGGACCGGTTACGATAAGACCCCTCTAATTTAGCTTGTATAGTAGTGTCCCCCCCAATACTTATAAGGTCCACGACCTCACTGTCCCTCCCCTGATTAGCTCCGTCGCCGCTATCCTCCATGTTTGTCTTGACCTTTTCCGATCGCTTCCGAGTGACTCCCGCCCCCGCCAGGGCAGTATTACGACAACGGTCGCTCTCAAGTGACGTCAAAGTCGCATTAATTCCGACCTGGCTGTTCACACTGAGGTCGCATTGCAAAACATCAGACCTGTATCCGATTTAGAACCACATATGGAAGCGACCTGAATCTGATTTGAAAAGATCAGATTCCATGTGACTTGTGCTGTTCACACTGTCATAAACAAATCAGATCTGAGTCACATATGAGCAAAAAATCGGATTTGGGTCACTTGGGAACTGCAGTGTGAACGTAGTCTTAGAGTCCTTTATGTTTGAGGGGAAAGCTGTTCTTCAGGATTTCCAAAGTCTCAATATTATTTGTTGGGACTGATGAGACCGGGGGCCAAACGGCTAAACTATAAAAAATTTTAGTTTTATCAGAAAAGACTGTTTTAAGTTTTAGCTTGGAGATATGGATAGTGTCTATCTCCTGAACCGTGTTGAAAAAAGTGGGAACTGGTTCCACTGAAGAAGAGGCTGAGATTTCTAAATTTGGAAACTCCAGGAACCACAACAAGCTGGCAATCTGAGAGAGATGCAAAAATATTTTGAATACCTTTTTCAACCGAGAAATGTCAGTTCACGTCAACAACTTATATGAATGCAGGTGCACCAGATGAAAACAGCAGATTAAATCATTTCCCTTTGCCAGTAGTAGCATGGGGCAAAGATGACAAAGACGCAGTAACACATGTAACTATCAAGGACTGTGCAGGGTGACAACATGACGGCACAAGAAGCTACAAGCTGTTTCCTGAAGAGAATGACTTTCTGACATCTGTCAACGCTTTTTATCTGCGGGTTTGCTGCCAAACATTTCAGGGCTCGTCCACGTGAGACGTCACAACACAAATATTAAAACAACTGGAGCTATGTCTCATTTTTGCAGCAGCTTCACTGACAATAAACACGTGCACCCGGGCATTCCTTTACCGTCAGTGAACGAACCTGGATGTAAATGGAAGAAGATTCCTTCCATCCTTCCTTTGTTAATTCCTTCCTTCTTTTCTCCCTTCCTTCCTTCTTTCCTTCCTTCCTTCTTTCCTCCCTTCCTTCCTTATTTTCTCCCTTCCTTCCTTCTTTCCTTCCTTCCTTCCTTCCTTCCTTCCTTCCTTCCTTCTTTTCTCCCTTCCTCCCTTCCTTCCTTCTTTTCTCCCATCCGTCCTTCCTTCCTTCCTTCCTTCCTTCCTTCCTTCCTTCCTTCCTTCCTTCCTTCCTTCCTTCCTTCCTTCGTTCTTTTTTCCTTTCTTCCTTCTTTCCTCCTCCTCTCTCCTTCCTTCTTCCCTTCCTCTTTTCTCCCTTCCTTCCTTCCTTTTTCCCTTCCTTCCTTATTTCCTTTTTTTCCTTCCTTCCTTCCTTCCTTCCTTCCTTCCTTCCTTCCTTCCTTCCTTCCTTCCTTCCTTCCTTCTTTTCTCCCATCCTTCCTTCCTTCCTTCCTTCCTTCCTTCCTTCCTTCCTTCCTTCCATCCTTCCTTCCTTCCTTCCTTCCTTCCTTCCTTCGTTCTTTTTTCCTTTCTTCCTTCTTTCCTCCTCCTCTCTCCTTCCTTCTTCCCTTCCTCTTTTCTCCCTTCTTCCCTTCCTCTTTTCTCCCTTCCTTCCTTCCTTTTTCCCTTCCTTCCTTCTTTCCTTTTCTTTCTTCCTTCCTTCCTTCCTTCCTTCCTTCCTTCCTTCCTTCCTTCCTTCCTTCCTTCCTTCTTTTCCCCCTTCCTTCTTTTCTCCCTTCCTTCCTTCTTTCCTTCCTTCCTCCCTTCTTTTCTCCCTTCCTTCCTTCCTTCCTTCCTTCCTCCCTTCCTTCCTTCCTTCCTTCCTTCCTTCCTTCCTTCCTTCCTTCCATCCTTCCTTCCTTCCTTCCTTCCTTCCTTCTTTTCTCCCATCCTTCCTTCCTTCCTTCCTTCCTTCCTTCTTTTTTCCTTTCTTCCTTCTTTCCTCCTCCTCTCTCCTTCCTTCTTCCCTTCCTCTTTTCTCCCTTCCTTCCTTCCTTCCTTTTTCCCTTCCTTCCTTCTTTCCTTTTCTTCCTTCCTTCCTTCCTTCCTTCCTTCCTTCCTTCCTTCCTTCCTTCCTTCCTTCTTTTCCCCCTTCCTTCTTTTCTCCCTTCCTTCCTTCTTACCTTCCTTCCTCCCTTCTTTTCTCCCTTCCATCCTTCCTTTTTCCCTTCCTTCCTTCTTTCCTTTTCTTTCTTCCTTCCTTCCTTCCTTCCTTCCTTCCTTCCTTCCTTCCTTCTTTTCCCCCTTCCTTCTTTTCTCCCTTCCTTCCTTCTTTCCTTCCTTCCTCCCTTCTTTTCTCCCTTCCTTCCTTCCTTCCTTCCTCCCTTCCTTCCTTCCTTCCTTCCTTCCTTCCTTCCTTCCTTCCTTCCATCCTTCCTTCCTTCCTTCCTTCCTTCCTTCCTTCTTTTCTCCCATCCTTCCTTCCTTCCTTCCTTCCTTCTTTTTTCCTTTCTTCCTTCTTTCCTCCTCCTCTCTCCTTCCTTCTTCCCTTCCTCTTTTCTCCCTTCCTTCCTTCCTTCCTTTTTCCCTTCCTTCCTTCTTTCCTTTTCTTCCTTCCTTCCTTCCTTCCTTCCTTCCTTCCTTCCTTCTTTTCCCCCTTCCTTCTTTTCTCCCTTCCTTCCTTCTTACCTTCCTTCCTCCCTTCCTTCCTTCCTTCCTTCCTTCCTTCCTTCCTTCCTTCCTTCCTTCCTTCCTTCCTTCCTTCCCTTCTTCTCTTCCTCCTTCCTTGACCCGAACACAGCACAAGGGTTAATGGGTGTCAGCAGATTAACAGTTTCAGCTACAGACCTATTATTATTTTAGCTTATACTTTCTGACTAAAATTTCAGTAGCTTAGCTGCTGGTTTTATCCCCTTAGAAGAGTTGGGGTTGTCACAGTTTTTTTTTAAAGGAGCTGTATGTAAGAGCAATAATAAAACGAATCATAAAATGACCCCGATAGGTCAACAGACATTTAAAAATCATGTTCATTTCAAATACTTATGTCACTGACAACAGCACTCAAGCCAGGATATTCCAGTTTAAAAAGAGGAGTTGCAGCCCTCAACTGATGTTTATGTTGAAGCTCCACCCTCCACCTATCTCCCAATCACCAAGTCAGTATTGTTTCTGAAGCTCCACCCTCCACCTATCTCCCAATCACCAAGTCAGTATTGTTTCTGAAGCTCCACCCTCCACCTATCTCCCAATCACCAAGTCACTATTGTTTCTGAAGCTCCACCCTCAACCTATCTCCCAATCACCAAGTCAGTATTGTTTCTGAAGCTCCACCCTCCACCTATCTCCCAATCACCAAGTCAGTATTGTTTCTGAAGCTCCACCCTCCACCTATCTCCCAATCACCAAGTCAGTATTGTTTCTGAAGCTCCACCCTCCACCTATCTCCCATTCACCAAGTCAGTATTGTTTCTGAAGCTCCACCCTCCACCTATCTCCCAATCACCAAGTCAGTATTGTTTCTGAAGCACCACCCTCCACCTATCTCCCAATCACCAAGTCAGTATTGTTTCTGAAGCTCCACCCTCCACCTATCTCCCATTCACCAAGTCAGTATTGTTTCTGAAGCTCCACCCTCCACCTATCTCCCAATCACCAAGTCAGTATTGTTTCTGAAGCTCCACCCTCCACCTATCTCCCAATCACCAAGTCAGTATTGTTTCTGAAGCTCCACCCTCCACCTATCTCCCAATCACCAAGTCAGTATTGTTTCTGAAGCTCCACCCTCCACCTATCTCCCAATCACCAAGTCACTATTGTTTCAGCATCTGGGTTGCCAGCTCGGCTCTAATTATCGCAGCCATGGCAGCCTACGTTCCTGCTGCATTCTGCAGCCTACCTGGCAACCTCTGGTCGGGGGGAGGAGGGGGAGGGTACACGCCGCTCAACAATATTTTGAAAGTGACTGCAATACTTTCCTACTCTTCTCTCCTTCCTTCTTCCCTTCCTCTTTTCTCCCTTCCTTCTTTCCTTGTTTTCTCCCTTCCTTCCTTCTTTCCTTGTTTTCTCCCTTCCTTCCTTCTTTCCTTGTTTTCTCCCTTCCTTCCTTCCTTCCTTCCTTCCTTTTTCCCTTTCTTCCTTCTTTCCTCCTCTCTCCTTCCTTCTTCCCTTCCCCTTTTCTCCCTTTCTTCCTTCTTTCCTCCTCTCTCCTTCCTTCTTCCCTTCCCCTTTTCTCCCTTCCTTCCTTCCTTTTTCCCTTCCTTCCTTCTTTCCTTTTTTTCCTTCCTTCCTTCCTTCCTTCCTTCCTTCCTTCCTTCCTTCCTTCCTTTCTTCCTTTCTTCCTTCCTTCCTTCCTTCTTCCTTCCTTCCTTCCTTCCTTCCTTCCTTCCTTCCTTCCTTCCTTCCTTCCTTCCTTCCTTTCTTCGGGTACACGCCCCTCAACAGTATTTTGAAAGTGACTGCAGTACCAGTTTTGGCCATTTCTTACAGACGGCTCCTTTAACTATATGTAGAAAAGTAAACGTTTTAGTTCAACAACCAGTGTAAAAAGCTTTACATTGGCCAGAGTATCTCACAGTTTCAATAAATGTCTCCTAGAGTTTAAATGGATCCACTGGAACAGGGGTCGGCAACACAAAATGTTTTAGATCCATATTGGACCAAAAACACAAAAAACAAATATGTCTGGTGCCGCAAAAAATTAAGTCTTGTCTAAGCCTTAGAATGAAGACAGCACATGCTGCATGTTTCTATGTTAGTTAGAACTGGGGGAAGATTTTTTTTTCATTATGCACTTCGAGAAAATAGTCGAAATGTCGAAAAAAAAGTCGAAATGTCGAGAAAAAAGTTGAAATGTTGAGAAAAAAGTCAAAATTTCGAGAAAAAGTCGAAATGTTGAGAATAAAGTCGAAATGTCAAGATTAATGTTGAAGTACAATCTTGAGAAAAAAGTCGAAATGTTGAAAAAAAAGTCAAAATGTCGAGAAAAAAGTCAAAAAATTTTGAAAAATTCAAAATGTTCAGAAAAAATTCGAAATGTCAAGGTTAAAAAAGGATAGGAAAAAGGAAGAAAAAGGAGAAAAAAAGGGAAAAAAAAGATGAAAAAGACAAAAAAAAAGGGAAATAAAGGTCAAACATTTTTGAAAAAGCTTCAGGAGCCACTAGGGCGGCGCTAAAGAGCTGCATGCGGCTCTAGAGCCGCGGGTTGCCGACCCTTGCGCTGGAACAACCCAAGAGTGGATAAGAGCTCCGTGTTGACATGGAGGTTCTAGATTTCCCTCCTGGTCTTTAGCTCTCACCCAGGCTGTTATTGTGAAAGCATTCCTGAGAAATCTGATGGAGAAGGAGGAGGAGCATATCTGCAGAAACCCAGAGTCCTGATGTCCCAGTGTAGGTTCTGATCAGCTGATAGGAGGTGAACGTCAACTATGAAATGTTAGATGTTTATCTGGTTAGGACACACCTACCTGGCTGTCTTCTGTTTCTCTAGAAATAATCTCAACAAAAGATCCCTAGTCTCATATCTAAATACAAACTGCTTGCTGTATGCAGTTTGCTGGTGACAAAAAGTTCCCCGAATGAACACTGAATAAATGTTATTTATTAGTGTTATTTGAGCCACTCACAGCTAGGGATGGGAATTGATGAGATTTTTTCGATTCCGATTCCATTTTCGATTCTGCTTAACGATTCGATTCTTTATCGATTCTCTTATCGATTCTCATTTGGAAAAAAGTGAGAAGAAACAATTTTAGTATCAACTTTGTTTTAATAAAACAAAGTTGATACTAAAATTGTTTCTTTGTTTCAATTTCTTTGTTTCTCTGATCTTTTTTGTTCAAAGATATAAAACTTTTATATCTTTGAACAAAAAAAATATAATGAGGTCTTAAGACGCCCCCAGCCTTGGGCTCCTCGATGGTGCCAGGGGGTCCCCACAAAATGATTTGTAATATACAGTAAAATATGTATTTAATATAAAATAATAATAATAAAAATTCTTCTGTAGAAATTAACTAAAAACAACAAATTATTTTGTAGCAATTACACAAGAATGTCCAGTAACATGTTCAACACCACAAACTTAGTCACTGCTGGTGACATTCATCTATTCTGGCCTGATACTCTTCCCTGCCTTGATGAAAGGAGAAGCTAGCAGTAGAAGCTCTTTAACTTCTCTAACTCCATAGATGAGCTGACGAGCTGCAGCTGTGTCAGGAGCGCCCGGCACATCCTCGTGTCCGAGAGCGCAGCTCTTCTAAAGCATGAATTATGGTTACGCGTTAAATCGACACAGAGCCTACGGCGTAGAGTACGCGGCGATGCGGGCCGTACGGTGCATGTAACCGTGAACCCTACGCCGTAGGCTCTGCGTTGGTGTAACGCGGAACCATAAATCAGCCTTACCACACGCCGGCTGACTCCGTGCTCCCAGCGCATCAGCCGGCCGAGTCCTAACAGTTTCCCCCCTTTGTTGAAATGTCCACATTGCAAGTATTGTCGCCCTGTTGTCATCCTTTTTGGTAAAATGTAACCAAACTTTCGAGTGTTTATGCCGTTTTGTCCCCGTGTTTTCCTGAATTGAAACACTGGGAACCGGTTCTCAACAAGAACCGGTTCTCGATTCCCATCCCTACTCACAGCTACTATCGTTGCTCTAACCTCAATCACATACTTGATGCGTGTGCGAAAGGTGAAATAGCTTGTGCAACGACAATGATGGATTTGCATCTAACTTACGGTCAGGTGACCTATGAACTGTCAATTATCCATCAAGCTCCACAATGATCATGTAACATTAAATCAGATAGATTTGTCTGGACATTTCTCTTGCGGGACGAGAGAAGACACTAAATCAAAGGATCTCTATTATTGTGCGGGCATGTTATAAATGATATAAACACTGCGGGAGCGGGATGAAGAAAACAGTCCCGTGCAGGGCTTTAGACTGGGGTATAGGTGGCCATGAGGGTAAAAAACGTGCTGGGGCAAAGTGAGGTCTCTGGCATTGTTCAGGGGGCCGGGTGAAATGTGGAGGCAGGCCGGGTGCGGCCCGCGGGCCGTAGTTTGGGGACCACTAGTTTAAAGGCTTTGATGGAGTGAAGCGAAGGAAGATGGGACTGTAAAGGTTCGGTGTCGTCAGTGGGGCGTATCAGCTGTTGATAGTTCTTGATAGAGTTCCATCTGAGGGAAATGTACGTTGGCTGAGACCCGCCATTGCTGAAGATAAAAGAAACACTGCAAACAGAAACAAACACTGCTGCAAATAAAATAAATGCTTAGCAAGTAAAATAAACACTGCCAATAAAATAAAAAAACGACGCAAATAAAAAAGCCACAACGGAAGTGAATTACCAGGGACACCGGTGCATCAGCAAAAATAGTCCCCTGCCTCCAGTGGCGGAGCGTGGATCTCAGTACAGAGGGGGTCTGACAGCTGTCAATCACACGGCGCTGAAAACTCAGATAATCACGGACTGACTCAGTTCCATCTTTGATACAGCTTAAATACAAAAAAACATAACTGGTCTAAAATTACACAATCTATTTAGATAGATATAGACACAGCTGTCTATAACATCATTTCTGATTCTATAACAGAGAATACACTCTAGTCTAGTTCTATAACAGAGAATACACTCTAGTCTAGTTCTATAACAGAGAATAGACTCTAGTCTAGTTCTAGAACAGAGAATAGACTCTCGTCTAGTTCTATAACAGAGAATAGACTCTAGTCTAGTTGACAAAAACACAGAGCTCATTCAAACAGGCAGGTGGTCAAGAATACCACAACATTCTGATAAAGAAATTATTTATGAAGGTTACGCTGACTCACCAATGGCAGTTGACTCTTCCATAAAACTTTGTACATGCTTAGTCCTCTTTTAAAGTTTAACGCTCATCTCCTTCATGGCTGCAAATTTGCTGAGTCGGCAAATTGGCTGTAACTGTTAAGGTTGATTTATGGCTCCGCTTTACACCAACGCAGAGCCTACGGCGTAGGGGAACCGGCGATGTGCATGTACAATGCGCTTCGCCGCGTACCCTATGCCGTACCCTACGGCGTAGGCTCTGCGTCGATTTAACGCAGAACCATAAATCAGGCTTTCCAGCCAATCAGCGTTTGCTCACAGCCCTGATGCGTTCAGGATGCGTACAGTTGTAAAGTAAGAATAAGCCTACACTGGCCGCACAATGCACATTTTATCGTTATTATAGCCTACAATTTACGATTATATATGAACGTATCACACAAAACGGGGCCCTATCATTGGGCCCTATGAGCTTGTGGGCCCTGGGGCGCCCGCCCCCTCACCCCCCCTCTGGCTCCGCTACAGCCGGTAATTCACTTCCGTTGTGGCTTTTTTATTTGCGTAATTTTTTTGTATTTGCAGCTGCTTTTATTTTATTTGCAACGGGGTTTCTTTATATTTGCAGCGTTTCTTTTATTTGCAGCGTTAATTTCATTTGCAGCGGCGTTTGTTTTTATTTGCAGCGTTTATTTTATTTGCAAAGCGTTTATTTTATTTGCAGAAGAGTTTCTTTATATTTGCAGCGTTTCTTTTATTTGCAGCGCCGTTTGTTTTTATTTGCAGCGTTTATTTTATTTGCAAAGCGTTTCTTTTATTTGCAGCGGCGTTTGTTTCTGTTTGCAGCGTTTCTTTTATTTGCAGCGGCGTTTGTTTTTATTTGCAGCGTTTATTTTATTTGCAGCAGTTTCTTTATATTTGCAGTGTTTTTTTTATTTGCAGCGGCGTTTGTTTTTATTTGCAGCGTTTATTTTATTTGCAGCAGAGTTTGTTTTTATTTGCAGCGTTTATTTTATTTGCAGCAGAGTTTCTTTATATTTGCAGTGTTTTTTTTATTTGCAGCGGTGTTTGTTTTTATTTGCAGCGTTTATTTTATTTGCAAAGCGTTTCTTTTATTTGCAGTGGCATTTGTTTTTATTTGCAGCGTTTATTTTATTTGCAGCGGCGTTTGTTTTTATTTGCAGCGTTTATTTTATTTGCAAAGCGTTTCTTTTATTTGCAGCAGCGTTTCTTTTTATTTGCATCGTTTTTCTTTAATTTTCAGCATTGGCGGGTCTCGGCCACCGTAGAAATGGGCCCAGTCAGAGACAAGATGAGAGATAAAAGCCACTCCATCAGCTGCCGGCATCTTGGAATGCAAATTCCAAGGAACAAAAGCAGCGGGTGAAGCGATGACGGTCATGGCGGTTGTTTGGACAGCCCAGGTGAGTGTAGATGAGGAGCAGATAAGGACAACGTGTTGAGAAAAGTAAAAGGTGTTGAAGTGAAGGCATGTGGGCTCAGTGATCCACCTCGTTTCACACTCGACTCCCGGATCCTTGACAGAACTGAACCGTGAGAGCCGGCAGACAAAATAAACGTGAGGAAGAAACAAATCCCAACCAGCTGAGGTAAAGATGAAGTGGAGGAGGGCGCAATGCTGGTTTTTGTCATGTTTACAGTTATCTGATGCTGAGTTTCAGCCTCGCACTGGAGGCTTCAGTCTGAAAGGGAACATTTCAAAATCACTTGCAATCCTGTATAAATCCAAAAATGTACTGAATTCCAACGCCTTGCATTTGATCTACTACTCATTGATTGTTCCCTATTTATCTTACTGTGTGGAATTGTGGGGATCCACCTTTAAAACCACCTTAAATTAAATAATAAAACTTCAAAAACGAGCCATACCTATCATCAATAAGGCTGATTACTATACGCTCACACAGAGACACTTTTTCTAAATTCTCATGTTATTAAATTTTATGATTTGTTTTATTATAAAATCATGCAAATTATGTTCAGAGCAAAATCAAAAATGCTCCCTGACTCAATACAGAGGTTCTTTTCAATCCAGGAGACTAGTTATAATCTTAGAGGTGTCTGCAATTTTACTGTACAAAAAGCTAAAAAAGGTATGAAAAGGAGACGTGCCTCCATTACTGGAGTTACATTCTGGAATGATTACAACATACATTTAAAAACATGTCATTCTCTTTTGGTTTTTAAGAAAAAGGTTTGTAAAGCTATTTTTGAAGCTTATAAGTGCGATTGACTATCTGTTAATATTTCTCTGCTTTTCTATTGCTTCTTTGCCTTTTGTTGTTTCTTTGCTTTTCTATTCTCTTTTTGGTTTTCTGGAGGTCGGTAGCCACAAAAAGAAAGTTGATAATGTAGGTTAGGCTAAGCAGTTTGCATCAGCCTATGCATTCAGTCATTGTTAAACACATGGTTATTGGTTTTGTGTGAAATGTTAATGCTGTGCACAATGTTTTTTGGTGTTGTGTTTTTTGTGTTGTCTTGATAAACTTCATTTATTCATTAATTCAAAAAGAAAACGTATAAATGCACCGGTTCTGAATGACTTGGGTCAGTCGTTCTGTGTTTTCCAAACTAAGATATTACTCTCATTTCCCTTTGCTGCATTATCGTTCTCTGAGTTACCAAATCGGACCGTAGGGCAGTGGAACAACCTCTCTTTATTAGATAAAAATAGGAATATTACTACCTGAAAAGATGTTAAAATTCATGTTAGCAACCGCGGGTCCACTGGCATGCAGATGCAGAGCAGCATTACAGGACTGTCTCAGAAAATTAGAATATTGTGATTTTCTGTAATGCAATTACAAAAACAAAAATGTCATACATTCTGGATTCATTACAAATCAACTGAAATATTGCAAGCCTTTTATTATTTTAATATTGCTGATCATGGCTTACAGTTTAAGGAAAACTCAAATATCCTATCTCAAAAAATTTGAATATTCTGGGAATCTCTGGGACCCCCCCTCTGATCATCCCGCTGCTGCTTCCACCTGCCTGCTGTGTGCTGCTGACGTCCCCGACTCCCCCAGTCTGGCCCTCGGCAGGAGGGTCCCCCTTATGATCCTAGGCCTGCTCAAGGTTTCTTCCCTCCTAAAGGGGAGTTTTTCTTGCCACTGTTTGGCTTAAAGGTGACCTATTATGAAAAACACGTTTTTTCTTGTTTTAACATATATAAAGTGGTCTCCCCTCACCCTGCCAGCACAGGGGAGACAAAATACCATGAAATTCTGCAAGCTCTCTGACCCCCGCCTTTCAGAGTCCCCCAGTGTCACGTGACCTTTTTTTGAGCCATTCTGAATCTGCGCCTATGGTGACGTCACCATAGGCGCTCATTTTCATAGGTTCAGCCTCCGCTGCTGAAACCACGCCCACAACCAGCTCTCTCCCCGGCTGGAGCGGCGCTTCCTTCAGCCAGTCGGACGCGGCGCCGCGGCGGAGCGGATCCAGGTTAAATCATCCAGGTTCCCGGGTGGTTTGGGAGCTGGGTCCTCGGGGGTCTGTCCCAGGCTGGACCAGCTTCACCCTCCGACATTTTCAGGCAAATCTGTCGGTTTGATCACCGGTAACGGGCGATGCGCCGCGGATGCGCTCCGGAGCGGATCTGTGCGCCCGCCGTGTGGTTGCGGCGCCCGTCGCGCAGCATCCGCCGGTCAGATCCGGCTGAAATTCCGCTGGTCGGTCCCCGGGAGTCCCTGCTACCAGTCCAGGCCGGTTCCTGCGGTCCCGGCCGGTCGGAACCGGTCAGATTCCCTGGTTAAAGTCGCGGTGATGCGCGCTGATCCAGCAGCGCTGCTCCCGGGCGCCCGGTGTGGCTCCGGGGCCAACGTTCAGCATCCGCCGGGCAGATCCGGCTTATATAGTGCATAAATGTTATTTATATACAACTCATATTTTATTTTTTTAACAATAAAGTTTCCATTTGTGAAAATTCAGTGTTGTGATAATTTACAGGCTCGGGCTGCTCTGGCGGAGCGAGGTTTATTCTCCTCCCCTCCTACACGTCATTCAGGGAGCCAATCAGCACAGAGCCTCATTATCATAGCCCCCCCTTCCCTAAAAATGAGGCGCAGAAAAAGAGGTTAGAAGCGGTAAAACTAGTGACAGGGCCCACAGGCTGGATTTATGATTTATGTAGAAAAAACAAGCTTTAGATTGTTTTTAAGACATTCAAGGCCTGTTTAAAATATACATTAAATGCCATAATAGGTCTCCTTTAAGGCTTTTCTCCCACTATGGGAGTTTTTACCTGCCATTGTTTATATAATAATTGCTCGGGGGTTTATGTTTATGTTTATGTTCAAGTTCTGGTCTCTGGAAAGCGTCTAGAGACAACATCTGTTGTATTAGACGCTATATAAATAAAATTGAATTGAATTGAGTTTACATGGTCATTTTTACTCGTTTTAAATCGGATTTAATTTTAATTCTGAATTAAAGAGGACTTAAACTTCCCATGTAAACGCCCTCAGTGCCTGGCTCAGCTCCTGTCACTTCCACAGAGGTAATAATGTAACCGTTTGCTCCTGCGGACGTTCCTCTGGGGTTTCTGGTCCCCAGCACGGCGCTGGGCTCCAGGAGCCGGCACTTAACGTGTTATCCAGCCGGCTCCGACGACTGTATCAACAAGACCTGTTTTTACTTGGATCACTTTCAGTGAGTGTTGCCCCCTCCTTCACTAAATCAGGTCCCAACAGCAGAGCAGAAATCTATCTGAGAGGAGAGGGCCCCCCCGGCTCAGGCAGCACAGTCCACATGGAGGCATAAAACCTTGACATCCACCCGAAGAGTAACGGCGGGATTCCAGCTGCCAGATCAATTTCACTCTTGAGGTTTAAGCGATGATTCTGGCATCAGGTCTGTGGGGTTTTTTTGGTACCGTGTCACCAGTACTAGAGTTGTAAAAAAAAATCAGGGGGGTGGTGGATTTTATCATATGGGGACAGATCATTTGAGCTGATTACAAATAATATAATATATTACAAATAATAGCAGTGACCAAAACACCTGCAGAAATACTGCAGGAATGACATAGCAGCAGTTAAATGCAGCCTTCTGTAAGCTTTAAATATCCACTGGGCTTACATCAAATACATCAAAACACAACAATAAAAAACACTTTTCTGAACTTATCAATATGACTCTGTCCTTCACAGGATAAGTAAAATGGATCACTGCAAAAACTCCAAATCTTAACAAGAATATTTGTCTTATTTCTAGTTAAAATGTCTCATTTTAGTAAAAAAATCTCATTACACTTAAAACAAGACTCATCACTGGAAACAACAACAATTTCCACCTGTTTCAAGTAGATTTTCACTTGAAATAAGTAGAAAAATCTGCCAGTGGAACAAGATTTTTTTGCTTGTAACAAGAAGATAAATCTTGTCCCACTGGCAGATTTTTCTACTTATTTCAAGTGAAGGTTTACTTGAAACAGGTGAAAATTGTCACATTTTTCTGGTGTTATTTTTCTGGTGATGACTCTAAATGTTGAAATAGCAGTAAAACCACATTCATTGATGAAATGACATAAGGGATTCAATTCAATTCAATTCAATTTTATTTATATAGCGTCTAATACAACAGATGTTGTCTCTAGACGCTTTCCAGAGATCCA
This sequence comes from Cololabis saira, assembly GCF_033807715.1. Lineage (NCBI taxonomy): Eukaryota > Metazoa > Chordata > Actinopteri > Beloniformes > Belonidae > Cololabis > Cololabis saira. The sequence goes on from NC_084606.1 coordinate 38,878,255, forward strand.
GAACATGAACATAAACATAAACATAAACCCCCGAGCAATTATTATATAAACAATGGCAGGTAAAAACTCCCATAGTGGGAGTCGGAGCTAATGACTCCCGTTTGCCAGTCGGAAGTGACCAGAATGAATATTGTCTCAGTGTGTAACTACGCCAAAAGTATGTCGGACTCCGTAGGTTTCTCTGGCCCCCTCCCCAATCTGATCAGCGATGACATGTTTAGCCGCATGCTCTCGCTCCATCGCTGTTGTATCGGTGGTGTTCAGAAAACGATGTGGCCTTTATTGACAATTGGGAGACGTTCTGGGGAAAGCCCGGTCTGATTAGAAGAGACGGCATTCATCCCACCCGGGCTGGTGCTGCTCTTGTCTCTAGTAATTTGGCCTGTTTCATTAGACCCTCTCCCTGACATCGCAGGGTCCAGGCCAGGATGCAGAGCTGTAGTTTAACACACTTCTCTGCTGCTTCTCGAGGACCAACGCCTGCCAACAAAACTATAGGATTACATGATGTAACTGGTAACTCTAACCAGGTGCCTAGCAAAATAGAAGTGGTTGCAGTTCCCCGCCCTCCACAAGTTCACCAGGTGCTGCGTTATAGAGACGTTAACCAAAATAATCTTGTAAAAATTAAAACCAATGCACATTTGGTACCAATAAGAGACCGAAAAATTCGATGCGGACTACTAAATATACGATCGTTAAGCTCCAAGTCTCTGTTAGTAAATTATATAATTACAGAGAGTAGGAGTGATGTTTTCTGTTTAACAGAAACATGGTTATAGTAGGAAGAGTATGTTAGTTTGAATGAATCAACTCCGCCTGGCTACTTTAATCATCACATTCCTAGAAACACGGGCCGAGGCGGAGGAGTCGCAGCAATTTATAACTCCAGTCTCCAAATAAAAATTGAATCTAAGTCCAATTATAATACATTTGAAAGCCTCACGTCTGAAATTTCCGAGCTGGAAATCAGAGAAGCCAGTTGTGTTAGTGGTAGTGTATCGGCCCCCTGCTGGTGCGTATCTAGAGTTTTTGTCTGAATTTTCAGATTTCCTTTCTGGATTATTGATCAGTACAGATAAATTCATCATAGTGGGTGATTTTAATATTCATATGGATGTTGAAAGTGATAATCTTAAATTAGCTTTCAATTCTCTTCTAGAATCAATGGGTATCTCACAAAAAGTGGATGGGCCGGATGGAAAGGAGGGATGGCAGTTTTACAGGGGGGATGATTTGGACCGTTTTTATTTCAGGGGTGGATGATTTGGACCGTTTTTATTCAGGGGGGATGATTTGGACCGTTTTTATTTCAGGGGGGATGATTTGGACCGTTTTTATTTCGGGGGGGATGATTTGGACCGCTTTTATTTCAGGGGGGATGATTTGGACCTTTTTAATTTCGGGGGGGGGGGAGATTTGGACCGTTTTCATTTCAGGGGGGGATGATTTGGACCGTTTTTATTTCAGGGGGGGGATGCCGTCCCTCCTCATCCCCCCTCAACTCCAGTACTGGGTTTAAGTGATGATTCTGGCATCAGGTCTGTGGGGTTTCTTTTGGTAACGTGTCACACTCTGGAGGCCCCTGCAGAAGAGCTAAAGGCAGGAGGAAAGAAGGAAGGAGAGAGCAGGAGGAAAGAAGGAAGGAGAGAGCAGGAGGAAAGAAGGAAGGAGAGAGCAGGAGGAAAGAGGGAACAGGGGAATTAGGTCATTTTGACCCGAAGACAGTACAAGGGTTAAATAACAAACAAATAGGAAACCAAACTGACTGCATTAGCTCCAAGTGGACCTGGAGGTCCAGATTTAACTGCTGGTGTCCGACATCAGCGTGTATCCATCCAAGGAAAGATCTGTTCTTTGAGCACTTAGTTTGCACATTAGCTCATTTATGTCCTTTTATGTGCAGCTTATCCACAGGGACGTTGCAGGAACTTGCTTCATGACTTGTCTTCATTCAGATGTTATTTCCTTTGCAGCCGGCATCTATTGTTTCCCTGGCATCTGTATTTGAACAGGTATGTGATGTATTTTTTAATTCAGAAATACCTTGAACTTTACCTTATAGGGCCCCGACATACAGGACTGTCAGAAAATTTGAATATTGGGATTTTCTGTAATGCAATTACAAAAACAAAAATGTCATACATTCTGGATTCATTACAAATCAACTGAAATATTGCAAGCCTTTTATTATTTTAATATTGCTGATCATGGTTTACAGCTTAAGAAAACTGAAATATCCTATTCCTACAAGAGGTTAACCCAGAACATCCATGCTCACACAATGAAAGAATAACCTTTAAATGTTTATGGGAAGCCTTTTCTGGAACAATCTCCCCTCTTAAAAACCCTAATAATCACCAGGATTCTGCACCACTCTTTTCAGGGCTGAGACATTAGTTTTGAATCAGTTAAAACTTTTTCCTTTTAGTGTTATGAAGGTACAGGAGTGTCTGGAGCGACTTCGCTCTGAATAGAAAATTAACTTGAAACCGTGTGTTTGGCGTGTCCTTGGACTATGAAAACTTGTGTATATATTTTCTTCACTTCACTTCACTTTTCTGCCGGTTCATTTCCCTTAAAGTCAGAGGTGGGTAGAGTAGCCAAAAAATGTATTCAAGTAAAAGTACTGTTATTTCAGAATAATATGACTCAAGTAGAAGTAAAAAGTAGTCATCCAAAATAATTACTTGTGTAAAAGTAAAAAATACTTGGTGAAAAAAACTACTCAAGTACTGAGTAACTGTTGAGTAACGTCTGATTTATTTTTTTAACACAACCATTCAAACAGACAAAAGTACAAAATAATTATCTTCAGGCAAATTAAATCAATAAAATAATAAAATAAATTAAAATTAATAAAAAATAAAAAATAGCTTAAATTAAAATAATCTTAAAGTAATCGTATTCAAAAACATTTATGGTTCTACTGGGTGAAATGGTCCTTCCATCCTGAGAGTAGCCAGTGAATAATGTGTTCAGAAAAAGGAAAGAAAAAAATCCGACCTCTCTGACAGCTTTAATCCTGTAAAAACTCTGACCAATCTGTTTTTTGCGCTCCAAATGAAACGGATTGGTCAGAGTACCAGATGATTGGCAGGGGGAAAGAACCAATCAGATGCCTTCATTTTAAGTCCCGCCCACGCCCCCCCCCCCTTTCCCAAACGCGCACCTGTCACGTCTCTCTGCTTCCAGCCCCCGTGTCCACATCCCACGGGTCGTCCTCGCTCAGAGTGTCCCAGTGTCCAGGGTCTGCCACGGACCCCCAGTATGGGGTGCGTTCTGGGTTGTGATGAAGCATTCCAACAGCACGTAGCCCCTGCAGGGACAACGATGCCTTGCAGGTTGCCCCAGTCCTACCTCCTGCAGGGTTTTGAACTGGACTCAACACCTTTTAAGTAGCTTCAACTTCCTACCCCCATGACGACACCTTGGAAGTTGGTTCAAACAGACAACTGGACTAAACACCTTTGAGGTAGCTTCAACTTCCTATCACACCTTGGAAGTTGCCTCAAACAGACTTGGAACACTAGAGCACCCCATGGGGTGATTTTCGTCTGTGACCTATTGTCTCACACAAGTTCCGGCGTCTTGAATCCCTGCCGAGACAGGCACCGTGAAAGTGGATTTGACTTCCAGCCCCTGCAGAGACGAAGACCATATATGGACTTCCTGACCCAGGGGGTAGTCCCGAATTGGAAGATCACAGGCTTCTTGTATAAAAACCCTGTTGTAAAATCTCTCGGGGTCGGCATATCAACCAGACTCTGTTTAAAACTCACTATACCACAAAGCGGACTTCTGAAATGGTTTGGTAAATTCCTCAACAGTTGGCACCCCAGGTGAGAGAAATAACAAAGGAAGATGGAAGTGACACGTTCCGGGGGTCTTTCCCGTAGCTAGGCTCAACCAATGAAATTCATTTGCAAAGAACACCTCCCTTTTTGGTATAAAAAGGAACTGGATCGATGACCAGGTGTGCATTTCTCTCCTACCCACGTGGTCTGAGACAAATGTACCTCCGGTCGGAAAACCTTGTACTTGACATATTAAAAGCTTGTATTAATCTTTGATTCTATTCCACTAGTTTTCTTTTGGTTCACCAGACAAAAGAACACATTTCTTTCAACCTGAAATGTCCCAACCTCTCCTGTGGGACCCAATGGGGGCACCATCACGCTGGGGGAAGTGACACTCTCAGCATCAGCAAGGCCTGTCAGAAGAAAACAGATGATGGTGGCAGACAAATACAGAGATCCTGGGTAGTGGTTTTGGAGGTAGCGCAGTTGTTTGTCAGCTGGAAGGTTAGTAGTTTGATCCGTGTCTCTGCAGCCCACATGTTAAAGTGTCCATGACACTGAACTTCACTAGCCTAAGAAAATGTTGTATAACTGAACGGGTGAATGTGGCTGGTCACATAGCACTCTGAGTGGTCAACAAGGCCAGGCCCGGAGTGGCTAATCGGGAGGACCGGGACAATTCCCGGTGGGCCGGTCTGATGTTTGGGCCGCGAGGGCCGGTGTTAAGTTTTTTTTGGGGGGGAGGCAGTGTTCAGTCATTGCACTGGGTTGATCACGTATGCTACAGCATGGATGTATAAGCGCTACCGCTGTCTCTGGGCCGCCTCCGCCTCCGCTGGCAGCTCTTTTTTTTTTTTTTTTTTGCAGACGCACCGTGACGCAAAGGCTGATTTATGGTTCTGCGTTACAGCAACGCAGAACCACGGCGTAGGTTACGCGGCGACGCACACCGTACGCCGTAGGCTCTGCGTTGGTGTAACGCAGAGCCATAATTCAGGCTTAACACGTCGGTGCACTCGGACAGTCGTATTGGAGAGATGGAGAGTAGAAAGAGCAAGGGTGGCGCGGAGAAGCAAATATTAAAAAAGAGAAAAGCTCTGGAATCAGATGCAGCAAAGTGTGCCAAAATTGGCAGCTTTTTCACAAAAGCGAGCTCGCTGACAAATGAGGACAATAAAACGGGTAAGGCAAGATGTTAAACTTTGCCTGCAAACCACCATTGAAGTTAATTATCAAGTCAATGAATTGTGTGGCGTTATGACAAATAACATAACATTATATAATTTAAATAATAGTATGATGCGACGCCACATAACTAGGAAACTTGGTCTTGTAGCCCCTCAGAGTCAGCTGCAAGATCCAGCACCAAGCAGCAGTCATGAGCCCACACCTCCAGAGTGGGCAGGTAGGACTGATCATTGAATGAATATTATGAGAATTCATACAGGACTGTCTCAGAAAATTTGAATATTGTGATCAAGTTCTTTATTTTCTGTAATGCAATTAAAAAAACTAAAATGTCATACATTCTGGATTCATTACAAATCAACTGAAATATTGCAAGCCTTTTATTATTTTAATATTGCTGATCATGGCTTACAGTTTAAGAAAACTCAAATATCCTATCTCAAAAAATTTGAATATTCTGGGAATCTTAATCTTAAACTGTAAGCCATGATCAGCAATATTAAAATAATAAAAGGCTTGAAATATTTCAGTTGATTTGTAATGAATCAAGAATGTACTTTTTTTTTTGTTTTTTTAATTGCATTCCAGAAAATCAGAATATTCTAATTTTCTGAGACAGTCCTGTATAATGAAGAGTATGGTGTAGCCCTGCTCTATATGGAAAGTGCACTGAGATGCTAGATGATTCAGCACTACATTAATGAAACTGACCTGGATTGATCAGAAGGCTTTGTGAAAAGGTGAGATTTGTGCTGAGAATTAAGACCATTTTTAAAATGTGATTTAGTGTCAGAAGCAGAGCCAGGAGCCAGTAGCGAGAGGGGATTGTTCCTGTCTGTATGGAAGGAACAGGTGAGCTGTTGTAACAGAGTGTGAAGAAGCAAGCATTAGTTCCAATATAACCACTTTCTATGCCCAAACAATAGTAGTGACCCGTAATATTTTTTATCATTAAAAGTAAGATAGTAAATACACAAAGCCCACAATTGAAAGGGAATAGGATGAAAGTAATATGAAATAAGCCTGCATATTTTGCTGTTGAAAATATCTTAATTGGTTAAGTCAAAAACTTTGACCCAGAAGAAACTTGAGGTATTCATGCTCATGTGCACTGAGAAATAAATTCTCATGTCTTTGGACAATGATACTGTAATAAACAAAGTCACAGAGACCAGTGCACTGCTCAGGCGTTTATTGATGGTTTAGAGTTGGCCATGTTTCTTTGAAACTACTGTTATGCTGAGGAAAAAAAGATAATGCCATCATGAGAAAGTTATGTTATACTGTGAATAACAAACTTGCAGAGAACAGTGTAATAATTATCTTATTATTTAATCACAGGGATTAGATATCTGTGAACACTAATTTGCTTGTTGTTTGATATTGCAGAAAAGGACATTCTGATGTTGTAAAGAATAGTGTTGGAGATTTGCCCTTTAACTCATGTTCTCATTTGTGAAATCTAAGTTGTGACGGATCTGTTTCCATGCAGAGGAAAAAGATATCAGTGTTGTGTTGAAATAAATCTACATTGTGAAGCAACTCTTACTTGCACTGAATTATTTTAGAAAAATACACAGAATTACAAGGCTTTACAGAACAGTGCACTATTGTATACTTAATATGTAAGGTTATAATTACATGATTTTAATAATAATAGGTCGTGATCTAAAGTGGGCCGGTCTGAGGCATGAAACTCCAGGGCTGAAAATGAGTCCCACTCCGGCCCTGAACTACTGTCCGGCTGTAGAACTACTGTACCGTGTAAAGAAAACGTTATCTAGTAAGGAGAGAGCTGAGACCGAGGCAACACGTTTTATTGAAGCAATCTTTGGAGCCAAGTGGAAATCTGCTCGAGCTCCAACTGATCCCCCAGGGGCACTCTGTTCCTTCAGGCTAGCTTTGAGAGTCAACCCTAAGTCAGGTCCTTGTCTGAGACTCAAAGCCTAGCTTGTAACTGTCAATTAACTTAACTTAATGTGTTATTTAGAGTATAGTATTTTCATTTGCATGTGTAAGTAGATTTTATTTATGATGATTTGAGCTGTAGGCCACGTTTACACGTAGCTGGGTATTTACAAAAACGGATATTTTCCCCTTTACGTTTTCAAAAATATCCTCGTTTACACGGACCCGATGAAAATGCTGTTAACGTCATGCCAGCCAATCAGAATCCTGGAAAAAACATCAACAAATGACACGTGTAACTTCCAGTTAAGGCTGATTTATGGTTCCGCACTACACCAACGCAGAGCCTACGGCGTAGGGTACGGGGCGATGCACACCGTACGGCGCGCATCACCGCGTCGATTTAACGCGGGACCATAATTCAGGCATTACTTCCAAGACGGACCGAGAGTCTTTCGTTTGGAGTGACAGAGAAGTGGAGTTACTTTTAAGTGTGACTTTAGAATATAAAACAGGTAAAATACAAGAAAATATTGACGATGGCCAAAATAATTGTAAACACAGGTCGCACACATGACGCTGGTGAGTTTCTGGTGCATATGTGATGTTCTGAAGCTTAAATCTCGTTTTCCTCTGTTTTCCTCCGTTTCCCTCCGTTTTCCTCCGTTTAGACGCAAACGTGAAAACTGAGTTTTTGAAAATCTCCACTTTGGCCGGAGTTTTCAGAAATGATTGTTTTTGGGGGCTTTGAGGCGCGTTTTCGTGTAAACGAACGGCCAAAACGCATGAAAACGCCTCCGTTTTTGCTACGGAAAACGGGGCCGTAGTCACACCTACTGCATGGTTGGCATGAACAATGGTGTAGTGCAGAGTATATGCAGGTATCCGGAGAATACTCATTTATTTTTTTCTCTGCATTTGATATACCTACTTCTCAAATCCCCTCTGATGCATATCATTCAGTGGTGTTCAGCAAGCTAAATCGCCCAATGTTCTTTCATAGGACGGTGAGGGCATCACCCACTCTATGCTGCCTACAATTTGCTAGTACTCATTGTCTTCATTAATTAAATTAATTGAGTTAGTCATGCCTTGGAAGACAAACATTGCCTACTGGTAATTTTGTTAAGTTTCCTTTAAGTTATTCAAAATATGTTATTTTAAGTTATTTAAAAAACCTCCACTCACTCCACCAGCGCTACTCGGGAGAACACACAGCGAGAACTGCAGGTCACGTACGTGTTCAGTGTCTTTTTGAGAATGTGCACGTCGACGCGTCAAATGAACGCAGGATACGCGTGGCGGCCATGATGCGTACGAGGTCTGAACTGCAAGTATATCTCAGGCTTTATCCATGGGACACATAGTATAAAAAAACAAACTAAAAGCTAACGATAAACAAGGACAGTGCTACGGAGCGACTGGAGTGGCTGCCGGAAGTATATAGTCTAACATGGCACTGTTTACAAAACAGATGTTTATCATTTGCTGTGTGGGCTGCTTCAAAAAGGGCATGGATCAAAAGTATACCCACATCTTGAGGGACCACTGCACCACTAGGCACGATCATGTGATTATCCCCACCAACACACTTGGAAAGTGTTCATACTTCCCTTTTGGGGGACTGCAGTGCAAGGAATTTTAGCAGCTCCTCAGACCTAGGGCCGGATTCACCAATATGTTCTTAAGAACAATCTTAAGAAATGTCTTAAGATCTAAAATTAAGAAGTTTATATTGAAAGTTCTTAAGTGCAATTCCTCAATATTTTCTTAAGAACCGTCTTAAGAACTGTCATTTCTTACGAATTTCTTATTTTTGCTACTTAAGAACTTCTTAAAATATGTCATTGCATTGCACGTGTAGAGAAAATCCTTTTTGGGATCTCCACAGTAATTCTAAGTTTTCCATTACTCCAAAATCGTCTAAGTTTTTCCTTCATCCGTGGACTTGAAGAAAACACAGGAGTCAAGTTTCGGCTGGTATTCGTCCAAAAAATATTGTGAAGGTCCTTTATTGCAAAAAAAAAGTACAATTTAACAAGATGTTCACAGGAGCTGCCGGTCCCGCGGTCCACAAAACTCTGAAAACTTATCTCCGGACCACGGCTTATATACCCAGTCTGAGATAAGATACGACATTTTCTGTACTTTCTAGGCACCGATTTGATACATTCGCCAGAAATTTGTTATAAGTCATGATGTTACAGCTTCCCAGTTTGCCTTTCACCTTTGCCACAGTCACTCAAGGCCACGGGCTGCAGGTGTAGCGGACTTCCCCCTCCCTCACCCGTGTGTCTCAGGCCAGTGTTTTTTTCCCACTCTCTCTCTCTCTCTCTCTCCACTCTCAATATTAGTCCTAGTTAAATGTTTTACTTAGGTGTTAAATGATTATCAAATATTCACATAATTATATAAAAATATCCTCAACACACGCGCCAACAAACAACATTTATACAGGTAGTTTGGTCTTAACCGTCAGTCACTCACTAAACATGGAGAAGGAGAAAAAGAAATGCAGGAACTTTTCAAGGTTATGGTGGATGAGATTAATGTGCGAAAAAAAATACTATTGGGGAAAATTAATAATAATTAACTACCACGCTAACTAACATGCTTACAAACAGTTAACAGGCTCTTTGTGTAATTAATTACAAAGTATATCCTCAAACTATGACCTACTAGTTTAAACTTGTCTAAAATGTGTTGAAAAAGGTGATATTAGAGTCTTACCTTTTCACAGAAGACATTTTAAGACAGGTCAAGGTTGTCTTAAAGTCAAGAACACATTTCAGAACTTTTATTTCAAGAATACCATTTATTCTTAAGTTTTTTCTTAAGAAGAAACTTAAGAAGAAAGTTGAGAAAATACTTAAAAACTTTTTTGGAGAATATGACTTCTTCTCTTTTTTCTTCTTAAGACTGAACTTAAGAAAAAAATGACACTTAAGAAGATTTTTTTTCTTAAGAATGTTTTGTGAATCCGGCCCCTGGTTAGGAGGCTCACATGGTATGTTATGTAATTTTGCTATGTATATCATGCTGGTGTTGTAGCTGTCTAATTGTGGGACTTTTGGATTTATATGTTTTGTCCTTCACTTTCAGTGCCAGATCAGCAAAAACAAACAAAAAAAAAAGAACCCTGCTCTTTGTGACAGAAATGTTAGTATACAAACCCAGTCATCCAGAAGGGCTCTTATTCTCTGCTTTGTTAAAAAATAGAAGTTGGTGTTATTTTGTGTAATCACGGTTACCACATTGTAAATTTTTGTCATTCCCGTGGCCAGCGTAGTGTGGAAGCCATGCAGCTTGAGCTTGACAATGCTGTTACAACGCTGACATGAGGGAAATATGTTCCAAGATGATTCACTTGCCCCTTTTGCCTCCCGTTTCTTTCAAAATATCATACTGTGCTCACAATTTCTAACTTTTTGTGGCATCAGGGTTTTGAATCTACTTGTGCAGTTTTCTGCCAATAACACAGATTGCTGTTTTTCGAGGCTCAGCTAAGAAGGTAGGTACATGTGTTTTGCATTTCCATCGTTAACTACATACCACTGACCTCCACTCATTTCCTTTTGATGACCCATAGTGCCCCAGGTCAAATGTAGCCAGAATGTGTGGGCAACAGATGTTGCTGGCACATTCCTTCCACAGCTCTTCATTCTTTCCATCCAGGTCCCCCTGCTGTCATTGTGGTAAAACAGAAACCTGGAATCTGATAAACAACTATTCTTTGTCACAATTTACTTCATCGAGACCCATGTTGATTAGGGTTGCCACCTTTCAGAAATAGAAATAAGGGACGCCCCGATTTCAGCAGCACAGGCGCCAAGAAAAAGCCCCAAAACTTCTAAACTGCAAAAAAATGTGTTTATTTTATATGAAAAAAACAAAACGCTTTGATTTAAAGTTTAAAGTGCTTTAATAGCATTGAACTTGCATGACTGTATAGAAAGACAACCGTACTAGTAACTGAAATATCCTCCTATGCTCTGTATGTCCACATCAGCCCAGATGTAGAATATAGATACAGGTGAAGAATATGGTGTAAAAGTTAATTTAGTTCAATAATTCAACTAGAATATGGTGTAAAAGTTCATTTATTTCAATAATTCATCTAGAATATGGTGTAAAAGTTCATTTACACAATCAAAGATTTTGCTGGTCTTAATGTTTTCTGTGTTTTATTTTGTTCATTATTGTTAAATTTAGTGTTGATGTGTGTGTGACAGACGTGTGTATGGGGCGTTAATGAAAATACAGGACAAATTGCGGCCCGTATTAGTTCAATACGGGACGCAACATTTTTTTCTCAAATAAAGGACAATTCCGTATTTTACGGGACGGGTGGCAACCCTAATGTTGATGGTTGTGTATTACCATTTTTCACATGATCACTGAACAATATGGCTCAAAGAAGTTGGGAAATGGGCAACAAAAGGTTGGCAAAGTAAGCGGTGTGAAAAAGAAACGTGGGGGAACATGTTGGGAACTACCTAAGTTAATTGGCATCAGGACAGTGAGAATATTAGGTATAAAAATAGCAACTTAGAGAAACAAATCTGTTCACCAATCTGCAAAAACTCTGCACAAATGATGAAAGAATTTCAAAATAAGGTTCCCCAGAGAAATATTGCAAATGACTTTGAATACCTCATCCATAAAGGAGAGCACGTCAAACCGGCGGTAACAACAATTAACAAGTTTACATGACACCATTGGATGATGTAGGAGATTATAACATTGCTTTGGTTGCGATCTCGGCAAAGGAAACGGTGCCAGCGACCTCCGTGTCGTCACTTGTAAGTATCTCATAGCCATCATTTTTGTCCATCGTTCCTGTAGTTTCTTGTACTTACTTTACTTACTTACGCCTTACACCCCTGCTGGGGTATAGGCCGTCGACAAGGGACCTCCAGAGTACACGGTCACAGGCGTTCTTTTCTATCTGCGACCAGGTGCATCCCAGTCTCTTGGTGTCTGCCTGGAGATCCTGCCGCCAGGTGTTTTTAGGCCGGCCTCGACTTCTCTTCCCCTGAGGGTTGCAGGTCAGAGCCTGTCTGGTGGTGTTAGACTCTGGTTTGCGTAGCGTGTGCCCGATCCATCTCCATCTTCTTCGTCCAATTTCGTCTGCTGCTGGGAGTTGTTGGGTCTTCATCCAGAGGTCGTTGTTACTGATCTTGTCCGGCCAGTAGATTTTCAGGATTCTTCTGAGGCATTTGTTTGTGAAGGTTTGCAGTTTGTTTATTGTAAGCTTAGTAGTTCTCCATGTCTCAGATTTAACATTGGAGTTTAATATTCTGATTTTTGTTGCTTCCCGTATCTCTCTAGAGCGCCAGATGTTGTTGAGGAGTAGAAATGATGTTCTTGCCTTACCTATCCTAGCTTTCACATCAGCATCTGTACCACCCTGACTGCTGATGATACTCCCCAGGTAGGTGAAGGACTCTACATCCTCTAACATGGTGTCACCTAGAGAGATTGGTTGTGTGCTGGTTGTGTTTATCCTCATGTTTTTAGTTTTTCCCTCATGGATGTTCAGTCCTGCTTGTGCGGATGTCTCTGAGAGTTTTGTCTTTTCTTGCATTTGGTGGTGATTATGAGACAATAGTGCTAGGTCGTCTGCAAAGTCTAAATCATCCAGCTGTGTCCACAGTGTCCACTGGATTCCGTTCTTCCTTTGTTCTGTTGTTGTTCTCATAATCCAGTAGTTTCTTGTGCTGGCCCCTTTTTTCTCTTTTGTGCATGTTTGCAGGCCGGAGCTTCGGGAGCTGCGTGCTAGCTATTCCTCTGCCTCCAAATGTCTTCCTGTCAACTTAATCAACGATTGTGTCAAAACAAATGGATTCAGGTAGAAAAACTTATAACATCCATGTTCATGAACTACCATTATATAACACTGTGTGATTGATGCTTGTTGAAGGTTAGCCTGAAATGCTAGAGAGGGTGTTTTTTTCTAAAAAGGTGGCTGTGGGGTAAAATGAGACAAATGCTCTGAGGTAAAGTGATACATGTGTCACTTTACCTCATCATGAAGTTAAGAGGTTCAGTTCAGTCTGAAAGATATTTTAAAGTAATATTACATTACATTTGTTTTATTCTTTATGTTATAACCATTGTAGAGAAGCCATAATGCCAAGAAAGTACACCAGAAAGACACCCTGGGGCAAAGCATCCTTTGAGGAGATGGAAAAGGCAGCTGCTGAGGTCAAGGCAGGAAAGAAGTCCTTAAGGGACTTCAAGGATTGGAATATAGACGACTGGCTGACCAGTTTAATGGCCTCAATCCACTCAAGTGCCGCCAACTGGCAGTTGAATACGCAAATAAAAACAATATCCCTGTGCCTGACATTTGGACAACAAACCAATGTGTAGGTCGGCTACGGTATACAAGAGATCAATCATGTGATCTTCCATCTTTTCTCCCTTCCTTACTCCCTTTCCTACTTCCTTCCTTTCTTCCTTACTTCCTTCTTTCCTCCCTTCCATCTTTTCTCCCTTCCTTACTCCCTTTCCTACTTCCTTCCTTCCTTCCTTACTTCCTTCTTTCCTCCCTTCCATCTTTTCTCCCTTCCTTACTCCCTTTCCTACTTCCTTCCTTTCTTCCTTCTGTCCTTCCTTCTATCTTTTCTCCCTTCTTTCCTCCCTTCCATCTTTCCTTCCTTCCTTCTTTTCTCCCTTCCTTCCTTCTTTTCTCCCTTCCTCCCTTTCTTCCTTCCTTCTTTTTTCCCTTCCTTCCTTCTTTCCTTCCTTCCTTCCTTATTTTCTCCTTTCCTTCCTTTTTTCCTCCCTTACTTCTTTTCTCCTTTCCTCTCTTCTTTTCTCCCTTCCTTCCTTCCTTCTTTTTCCCTTCCTTCCTTCTTTCCTTCCTTCCTTCTTTTCTGCCTTCCTTCCTTCTTTCCTCCCTTCCTTCCTTCTTTTTTCCCTTCCTTCCTTCTTTTTTCCCTTCCTTCCTTCTTTTCTCCCTTCTTTTCCTACTTCCTTCCTTTCTTCCTGACTTCCTTCATTCCTTCTTTTCTCCCTTCACCCTCCCTTGACCCAAAGACAGCACAAGGGTTAAAAACAATCATATTTCCACTGCCCTTTGTCCAGAAAACATTCTGACTATTTATGTTGCTAGAAAACATCCTGAACTAATAGGAAATGTATTGATATATCATTTTAGTTTGCCTGAGGGGAGGAAATGTAAAAAGTGTCTCACTCTCATTGCCTTAGAAACTAAAAGCAGGCTACAGTACCTATCACTGCAAAATTTTACATGCTTTAGTCAGTAATTCAGTTCCTCTCAGACGCAAGCAGTACTGGAGTTGAGGGGGGAAGAGGGGGGATGACATCCCCCCCTGAAATAAAAACGGTCCAAATCATCCCCCCCTGAAATAAAAACGATCCAAATCATCCCCCCCCTAAAATAAAAATGGTCCAAATCATCCCCCCCTGAAATAAAAACGGTCCAAATCATCCCCCCCTGAAATAAAAACGGTCCAAATCATCTCCCCCTGAAATAAAAACGGTCCAAATCATCCCCCCCTGAAATAAAAACGGTCCAAATCATCCCCCCCTGAAATAAAAACGGTCCAAATCATCCCCCCCTGAAATAAAAACGGTCCAAATCATCCCCCCCTGAAATAAAAACGGTCCAAATCATCCCCCCTGAAATAAAAACGGTCCAAATCATCCCCCCTGAAATAAAAACGGTCCAAATCATCCCCCCTGTAAAACTGCCATCCCTCCGTTCCATCCCTTATGTCATTTCATCAATGAATGTGGTTTTACTGCTATTTCAACATTTAGAGTCATCACCAGAAAAATAACACCAGAAAAATGTGACAATTTTCACCTGTTTCAAGTAAATTTTCACTTGAAATAAGTAGAAAAATCTGCCAGTGGGACAAGATTTATCTTCTCATTACAAGCAAAAAGATCTTGTTCCACTGGCAGATTTTTCTACTTATTTCAAGTGAAAATCTACTTGAAACAGGTGAAAATTGTTGTTTTTTCCAGTGATGAGTCTTGTTTTGAGTGTAATGAGATTTTTTTTACTAAAATGAGACATTTTAACTAGAAATAAGACAAATGTTCTTGTTAAGATTGTGAGTTTTTGCAGTGATCCATTTTACTTATCCTGTGAAGGACAGAGTCATATTGATAAGTTCAGAAAAGTGTTTTTTATTGTTGTGTTTTGATGTATTTGATGTAAGCCCAGTGGATATTTCAAGCTTACAGAAGGCTGCATTTAACTGCTGCTATGTCATTCCTGCAGTATTTCTGCAGGTGTTTTGGTCACTGCTATTATTTGTAATATATTATATTATTTGTAATCAGCACAAATGATCTGTCCCCATATGATCAAATCCACCATCCCCCCCTGATTTATTTTTACAACTCCAGTACTGGGAGCAAGTATACCTGGACAGAAAAAGATTCCAATGCCCTCGTCAAGCTGTAGCTACTCCACTATGTTGTGCATGCAAATGTCCTGACTGAAGCGTTGCAGTGTGCAGGATGACTGACAGTCTGCAGGTGAGGGTGAAGGGCTGAGGGCTGCTGGGTAATTACACCTCCCCTCTTTTAATAACATGCAAGCGATCTCGTACAAAGGAAGCTCACAGAGGAGCCGCTGGGCTGTTTTTAGCCTCAGCAGTGCACGCTGTTCCAGGCTAAAGGTGTCTTACTTGTAGCTTATATGACTGTGTGTATGTTTAAAGACATGTTAGTCGGGTTTCTCTGGCGCAAATAAATGAGCAGTGTTTTTCTGCAGTGCAGCACACTGACTTCCTTTCTCCATACATGAACTGAGCTGAACAGAGCTTGTTCACTCTCGCTCTGGGCCCGGGGCCCGGCAGGGATAACACGGCCTTGTGCGTTCCTCACATCACCATGGATCTGTGGAGATGTGGTGGAGGTGCTGGTCAGACGTCGGTCTGACATATTTGATTTGATTTGATTTCGTACAAAAAAATACATCCTAAAAAAAACTCCTCCAAAAACTTCACTGTACAAAAAAGGATGTTAACTTGATGTTAACCTGATGTTAACCTGATGTTAACCTGATTTTAACCTGATGTTAACCTGATATTAACCTCTGCCAAATGCAGCTTTTGGATCTGAGGTCTCTTGGATAAACAGTCATACAATGAAAAGGCGTAAGGTGTTTATAAAAGAAAAAAATGAAGAAAATGTGTAAGGTGGTCTAATTAATTCTTATTTTTTATTTATTTATTAAGTTTATTTGTGTCAGGGACAATGTACAAAATGACATTAGTCTCAGAGACGAGAAAAGAGGCTTTGTACCAGAATTTAGCTTACTAGCTACTTTCCATCCGTAGTCCTTGGGCAGGTTTATGGATAATAAAAGGTAAGAGCGTCAAATACAAAACAAATCATATATACATGTACATACACACATCCACCCACACATCAACACATCACTCACACACTCATGTACAAAATATATTAGGTATACGGCTGAAGAGCTCACTGAACGGAGGACAGAGTGCGTGCACAGAGATGACGTCATGAGTTCAGAGGTCTTGTTTACAAACGGATTTATTTGTTACACACAAAGCCCCGGATGTAAACAACAGGTCCTGGAAGCAGATCTAGTGATTCATAAAAGAAATGAAGAGTTTCGCGGCAATCATGTGTTATTTAGACGCTGCATCGTCTATGTCCCGCTGTGCCCCGTTCACTACCGTTATATGGAGAAGCGGCTCGCAAAAAAACCCCTAATATCTTCCGAAGGACTCCAAATGACACCAAACTTGCCTGGGTGAGTATACGACCATAAAAAATGCCAGAAATAAGGTCCAGGTTGTAAAAAAACGAACTTTCCCTTTAACTCAATCGAAAATGTAATAAAACCCAATAATCTAATAACTTCCCCAATAATGTAATAAATGATCCTGACTGATATTGTAATAACATTTTTTATTATGTTATTGGGAATTTATTACATGGTACTCAAAGTCTGCAATTTAAGCCAATAGTCATTCTGGTGTTTTTTTGTGTTTTAAGTATCTAAGAATGTTATATACGCTGGACTTGAAACACCTGGCTATATAATATGGACCAATCAGATGACGGGGGGAGCGCTATTAGGCGTCTAGCGTCGCCACGGTAACGCTTTTGAAAGAGAAAAGTAATGCGGGTCGTCGCAAGATGGAGACGCACATTTGGCCATTAGGCCACGCCCATTAATGCAAATCATTAAATATCCAAGGACTGGCTTGCGTGCAAAATTTGGTGACTTTTGGGGCAAAGGAGGGCGGCAAAAAGGCCCTCCTCCTTTCGTCGGAAAAATAAAGAAGAAAGAAGAAAGAAAGAATTCCTACAGATACAATAGGGCCTTCACACTGTAAGTGTTCGGGCCCTAACTAGAAAATTTCAGGAAATTTTGATATGGGCATTCCCTACTGCCCATTCGTCCCCTCTTGCTGCTTTGGGGCTGTATAGTCTAGGCAGAATTTCTGAAAATGTGCTTATTTAACGTGCTGAAGGCATTTTCTGAATATTTATAATATACAACATTTCTAGGGGTATTTGAATATGGCATCAAATTGCCCATGTAGCAAAACTTACAAAAGCAGTTTTACTTTATGTTTGTACCTTGTTTATTCAAAAAGATATAGCCTACTGAAAAATAGATTTCAGCCTGGTAGTGGCGGCCATGTTGGATTTCTCAATTCTGAGGCATTTTGGGACATTTTTGAGCTTCATATACAGCAGAATTTGATTCAGCACCCCTTAATACCCATAGAAATGTTGTTAGTTATAAATATTCGCAAAATGGCTTCTGGGTTCTGATTTTGTGAAAAAAATCTACCCTGTCTAGTAGTGTTTGTGTTCAGGGTGGTTCTATGTCAGTTTGAGGTGTTTACGGTTGTATTGCATTCATTCCTGTGGGTGGGGACCGCAGGCAGGTTGAAGCAGCAACGGGAAGACCGGGGGTGGGGACCGCAGGCAGGTGGAAGCAAAAAATTGATGACCGGGGGTGGGGACCGCAGGCAGGTGGAAGCAGCAGCGGGATGACCGGGGGTGGGGACCGCAGGCAGGTGGAAGCAGCAGCGGGATGACCGGGGGTGGGGACCGCAGGCATGTGGAAGCAGCAGCGGGAAGACCGGGGGTGGGGACCGCAGGCAGGTGGAAGCAGCAGCAGGATGACCGGGGGTGGGGACCGCAGGCAGGTGGAAGCAGCAGCGGGATGACCGGGGGTGGGGACCGCAGGCATGTGGAAGCAGCAACGGGAAGACCGGGGGTGGGGACCGCAGGCAGGTGGAAGCAGCAACGGGAAGACCGGGGGTGGGGACCGCAGGCAGGTGGAAGCAGCAACGGGATGACCGGGGGTAGGGACAGCAGGCCAGCACGCAGCTCCCGAAGCTCCGGCCCAATCATCAAGTCCCAGGTTAGGTTCAGGGTTGGGGAAAGGTTGAGAAGGGGCAGGGCCAGGGAGAGGAGTCTTGAGGGACAAATCTCTCCCCTGCCTGCCGAGCCGTTACCCTGCCCCTCTCACTCCCACGCTACAGGTTCCGGTGTTGTGCATTCAGAGGAAAGTAAAAGTAAAAAAAAGTAAAAAGTGAATATAAAATGGCTTTCGCTGACCGACTTTAGATAGCTTTTATTTAAAAGTGGAGAACAGTGCAGTTCTCATCAATTTACAAACATTTTTTAAAAACCATGGCAAGACCACGACCACGGCCTGATAGGCGTGGAGTCCCTATGTAGGAACATTCAGCAGGGCAGAGTTCATTTAAATGGACAAATTCCATATTTCGTTGCCAAGTTTCAGTAAGTAATAGGAAGGCCAAGTTTTTGCTGTTAAATAAGTCATTTGTTTGCCACAGCGCATGCATTTATCAGAGACATTTTGACTGAGGTGAGCACAGTATCATTATCAGCACAGGGGGATTTGGAGTTCATGACACACGCACCGCGACGCTTCAGGCTATGGCGCGTGGCTGAGAATGTAGGTGGGTGATTGTGACTGGGATGTGTATCAAAATGGGGACTAGCGGGGTAGAAGTAGTACACCCATCTAGCCAAGAGGGGGCGCTTGCATGGGCTGTAGGGGATGGACAGATTTGTAGGTGAGGACCAGAAATGAGCTGAGGTGGGCAGACGTTTGAGGCCCGTCAGGATGTACGAGAATTACAAACGGGGCAGAATAAGTTGTCGGTTAAGGACTGTGAGCCCAGCCTATTTGGGTGAATGCCATGCGGACAGAAAAAAGATGGACATTACTAGAAGAGATCACAAGTATCCACAAAGAAAATCTAAAAATCTATTACTAATAGAGGGTTCTGCTTTCATACGGACCTGTGACATACAGTTACAGCACCGAAATAATGTTTCATGGTGATCAACTTCACATGAGCGGAGTTTGTTTCCGCCGGGAAGGTGAACATCTTTCCTGACAGATCTGGAGAAAGGAAAAGAAAAAAAAATGAAATTAGTTGTTTCACATTTTTAAATAATTTAAACGAAAACTTCAAAGCAGTGGACAAATCACTACACATTTATACGTTTATCACAGTTCGTACACTATTACGCTGTTTACACGAAGAGGAGCAGCTCGGATTTTCAATTTTTGTCACTATTTTAATATCAAATCTGTAAAAGTCATTAAATATCTCTCTTACAACTAAAAGTATAATTAAATCCAGTTTTAGTTTTGAATTATTTCAAATTCAACTAAAATCTAATTCATTTAGGGAACTAGCCATTCATAATTATAACCATTTATGAGGATTATTTTTAACATGTTGATTTGTAAGCAGTTTTTTCACGTTTTTTCACTAGTTCTACAATTTTACTGAAAGCCAAAGGTTAAACCAAACATTAGATAGTGTCTTTAGTAATTAGAATGACAAGAAAAGACAAATAATTCCTTCAAAGTTCCTTCACTTTTAAAGTTTCCTTTAGATCTCCTTCTAAGGTGAAACAGACAAAAGCACCACCTTCAAGAGCTGCAGCACACCCCACCAACATCGCCAGTAGAAGGAAACACCTCATCTGAAAATAAAGGATTAAACATGTTCACATTCGGTGCATACAATACATTTTTTCAATAAATGTATACTACATTTACAGTTTATTACAATAAAACACATGACAAGTGAAAAAAGAAAAGTATGCAAATAAACTATTCATTTTATAATTTGTTTTTAATTTTCCCACAAACTGAACGTTGGGATCTCACCTTGAAATCTGCGTTTGCTCCGATGAAAAGTCGTGTTCTCACTTTTTGAATCAGTGTTCTTGTGTTGCCTTTTATCCTCTTCTTCACCTCCCTGCTGCAACACACACACACACACACACACACACACACACACACACACACACACACACACACACACACACACACACACACACACACACACACACACACACACACACACACTCTCATTGACGCTTCTTCAGAATTTCATCTATTTATCCTGGTCAACATTTACATCTGTTAACATCCTTGTTCCACCTGAATAACTAATTTATACAAACACACACATAATCTGATGAAACTATTAACGCTAACACAACACAGTTCGGTCAATATTCAGTCTGCAGGTTATAATGTCAATAATTTAAATTTTCACTGTTAAAGGACGTCCGTTTGATAAGCAGAGGGATTAAATCTCCCGGCTGGCCAGGGAACATCCTGGCAGGCCCGGTTCTATGAGGATGCATCCGCATTGCACCCTCAGTTTATGTGTTTGCATGCTCAATTGAAAAGACGAAAAGAAAACTGACAAATGTGCACACGTTAAGCCTGATTTATGGTTCTGCGTTAAATCAACGGCGTAGGATACGCGGCGACACGCACCGTACGTTCGCGTCCCCGCGTATCCTACGCCGTAAACTCTGCGTTGGTGCAACGCGGAACCATAAATCAGCCTTCAGTGTCTGTCACTGATCTGCGTCCAGCAGTTTCCTGCACCAGCAAGACTCTGCTCTCTGCTGCTCCGTTAACACAAAGTTACGATGGATATTCGGAAGTGGTTCAAGCACAACCACGCAAGCAAGTTTACAGGACTGTCTCAGAAAATTAGAATATTGTGATAAAGTCCTTTATTTTCTGTAATGCAATTAAAAAAACAATTAAAGCTGCAAGCAGCGATGAACGGGCCCTCGCACTCACGGCCACCGTCCCCCATAAGCATATCAGAAATGACACCACCCACGACTCTCAATGTCAAACCATTCAAAAGATATAGTCAGAAAATAGGGCAACCAATCAGAAGAAGGGGCGGGGCTAATTTTCACCAATGAAGGTCAAAGACTCAATACCGAGTCCGATGAAACCACCCACGACTCTTTATGTCAAACCATTCAAAAGTTATGGCAGAGAAAAGTATTCTAGGGGGCGCCATTGAGCCGTTAGGCCACGCCCATTAATGCAAACCATGAAATATCTAATTTTTCGCCAGGCCTGGCTTGCGTGCAAAATTTGGTGACTTTTGGGGAACTATCAAATATGGACCAATCAGATGAAGGGTGGGCGCGCTTTTTGGTGTCTAGCGTCGCCACGGTAACACTTTTGAAAGAGAAAAGTAATGCGTGTCGTCGCAGGATGGAGACGCACATTTTGATGTATAACACACCTGGGTTCACGTTACGGTTCGGGCCGTATTAACTGCCGAAGGAATGGCATTAATTTTGCCAAAATGACTCTATTAATTTAAAATGGCCGACTTCCTGTTCAGTTTTGGCCATGGCGCCAAGAGACTTTTCTTTAAGTTGCGCCATGATACAGGTGCGTACCGATTTTCGTGCATGTACGTCAAACCGTATTGTGGGACTTGAGGCACAAAGTTTTCTAGGGGGCGCTGTTGAGCCGTTAGGCCACGCCCATTAATGCAAACCATTAAATATCACATTTTTAGCCAGGCCTGGCTTGGTGCAAAATTTGGTGACTTTTTGGGCACGTTTAGGGGGAAAAAAGGCCCTCATTTCGTCAGAAGAAAGAATAAAGAAAAAATTCCTACAGATACAATGAGGCCTTCGCACTGTCAGTGCTCAAGCCCTAAAAATGTCATCCATTCTGGATTCATTACAAATCAACTGAAATATTACAAGCCTTTTATTATTTTAATATAGCTGATTATGGCTTACAGTTTAAGATTAAGATTCCCAGAATATTCTAATTTTTTTGAGATAGGATATTTGAGTTTTCTTAAACTGTAAGCCATGATCAGCAATATTAAAATAATAAAAGGCTTGCAATATTTCAGTTGATTTGTAATGAATCCAGAATGTATGACATTTTTGCATTACAGAAAATAAAGGACTTTATCACAATATTCTAATTTTCAGAGACAGTCCTGTATATTTATGGTTATATTTATTTTTGTTTCTATGTTTTATTTTCTGTTGCTAGATTGTCTGACCAGACTAAATGTAGCATTTTCTTTGTTCTGCAGCGATATTGCTGCAAGAAAGCATTTGAAATACACTTTAAATATTCTTGTTTTGCTAGTATCATTCCGCTTGAAATTATGGGAAAATGCATAATTTAGTGTTGAATAACGTGCCAGGCATGTGCCCCCCCTCTGATCTGAGATGCAGCCTAGTCATCATTTTCTAGAACCGGCCCTGCATCCTGGTCCTCCTGGAAAAGCTGATGGAGGTTCATGGATGATACCTGTCTTTGGAGGCTATTAATGATTATTTTAAACAGAATCTCTTCCCCCAACAGTAACATATATTCTACAGTGACACTACATGGCGGCTGGTTGCAGCAGCTGCAGTAGCTCAGATTAACTCAAATCTCTTGTTTAGTGTTGGTGGGTGATTGATTATGACGGACACAATTTGCGGACTTTCTTGCTTGTACATGCCTACAAACTTTCAACATGCCTGGGGTTCGTACTTTGTGATGTTTCACTACAGGCAGCTGTCAGTATCGAAGTCTTTATGAGCTTCTTTGGCATAAAAAAATCATCAAAATTAAAGGAATTCAACCAGGCTCCATCGGCCTGCGGCTGTGGGCATTTCTTCAGTGAACGGTGCCCCTCGCCCTTCCTTCTCTCCTCAGTCCCGTTTTAGACTTTTTTGCTGAGTTTCCCCATGAAAAAAACAAACAGGAATAGAAAACTCAAAAGGGACATGTTTAGGGGTCTTTCTTGGTGTCTGGCTCAAACAGATAAATGGGGCTGAAGACTTCCACTCCTAGAAAAAATAACTCCTTTTTTGGGTATAAAAAGACTGTATGAACAGTTCTGAGTGTGCATTTCTCTCTCACTTTTAGTTTCAGACAAATTTACCTCTGGCCAGAAAATATTGTGCATCATATAATAAAGCTTGTATTGACATTTCATTTTGTTACGACACAGCAGACAGAACGCATATCTTTTAGTGTCAACTAATGCTTTTATTGTGTATTCAATACCATATATGGTGGCAAGGTGGTATTATGATGATCGGTCAAACACAACTCTTAGCCAACTACATCTACAAATCTTAGCGTAACAAACACATAAAGGTTAGAAGAGTCCAAACTAACTGAGGCATATTTCCACTGCTATAAGTCAGGTTAACCGAGGGTGTGGTTGGTTAGCGTGCATGAAGCCAAAATGGCAGACAGTTAAGCTCCGACCTCTCCTCCATATTAAATAGCAAAAAGACACACAGCTACGTTAAACACACGGATATATCATTCAGGTCAAACAAATGACAATATTTGGTATGTAATTCACACTATCTACAGCCGTTCCGCACTGCTTAACTGACACACCTAATGTCACAATATTACACGAACCGTCACACCCTTAACAACACTGAACAGATACCTACGTGTACATCAAACTTAAAAACCAAGGGGGAAAACTCTTATACGATAATCTAACAACTTTGGTTTCTTTTTCTACAGGCTTCTGCAGATTTTACTACAGTCTTAAAGGGGACCTATTATGGCATTTAATGTATATTTTAAACAGGCCTTGAATGTCTTAAAAACAAGCTTTTGATTGTTTTTTTCTAAATAAATTAGAAATTCAGCCTCTGAGCCATGTCTTTATCTTCCCATTCTCTAACCTCATTATCTATGCAGGATTCTAAGTGGGCGGGGCTATGTTAATGAGGCTCTGTGCTGATTGGCTGCCTGAATGACGCGATACACCACTACGAAAAAATGGAGGAAGCTCCGGCCGGCGGAGTTACACCGTGTCATAACTGCATGCGATGGGAGTGAGCGGCGAAAAAATCAATTCCATTGCTTTATTTTCTATTGGACTGTCCTAACGCAGCAGCGTTTTGAGCTGGACATTTGTCGGACGCCCTGCTTCTATTTTCTTCCTGTTGCTCGCGTTGAAAGCCGGTTGAAAGCGCTGTAGGAAACAGTCATGATGAGGAACGGCTGATCCAGTTAGTTGAAATGAGAAGTTATCTCTATGATTCCTCCTCATTTCACTACAAAAACCTCAATAAAGTGGCAGCTGCTGGAGGGAGATGGACAGAGAGACGATGTCACGCAGTGCTACGATAGTCGGACACTCGCATGCAGTTAGGACACGTGTTTAGTTGTGGGTGTGGTTTGCATTTTGGTTACGTAACAAAAATGCGCAGAATCTTATTGGCTCGTAGATCCACATCACACTGGACGGATCATCCGGGCGGCTGTACAGACACTGCAGAATTTGGTTGCTTTCCTCCTTCTCTGAGTTGGCAAGCTGAGGGGACACCACTTTTATATATGTTAAAGCAAGAAAAAAACCCTGTTTTTCATAATAGGTCCCCTTTAAACTAACTGATAAGATTCAGGTCTGAGTCCAGAACAAAAAACAATGGATGAATCACAAATTGTCTCTAGGATCTTTCCAAAGACCCAAAACATAAACCCCTGAGGAATTATTACATAAACAATAATAATATAGTAATAACTCCTAGTGGGCAAAAAACCTTAAGCCAAACAGTGGCAAGGAAAAAAAGGGCAGCATGCAGCTCCTGAGGCTCTGGCCTGCAAACATGCACAAAAGAGAAAAGGGGGCAGGGGCACACCAGCACAACTATATGGTTATGAGATTTGTCACAACCCCCAAAGGGATACAACATACCAACCATCGAGGAATGAAGACAACATGATATTCGGAAGATTAAACAATGTTTATTAAAAGTCTTGGAAAATACAATTTTAGCTGCTTTTACCTGTGGGGGAGGAAGGGACAAATGGTTGTGCAAAATAAAGGAAATAAACAGAACAAAACCAAGCTCAACTACTAACTGTATGGAGAAATCAAATAACAAAAGACCTAACTAACTGATCCACACATGGAGGTCAAGTTGCTTTTACAACACTGTTCATGAAGACTTATCCTCACTCTTTATATCCAAGAGTTATCACAAAAGGTGAGTTGCCAACAGAGGTCCCGGAGCTGCCATTTTTTTTTTGTTGTTTGCGCATCCGTGTCTGCGTGGCATTCCGTCAGGGTTGAGTCTGGGGAAATGAATCACAGACAGCCGACAGGCATAGAGGATATCAGGGGGAAAACACTGAAAATAAAGAATTGTTCATAAGTCCAAGTCGAGTCTGAAGTCCCCATAAAATGCGACTTAACTGGAGTGCAAGTCCCAGACTTGAGTACCTATCTCTGTTACATGCATTTACAATAAAGGAATTCTGTTCTCACATATAAAACTTAAAGAGTCTTTCCACAGTAACAGCAGGGCTATATCAATAATGGTGTTTGATATCTTGTGAAAGCAGTGTATTTTGCATAACAGCAGTGACCAAATGGCCTCTATTATCCCGTTAAATGTATTTCTAAAGCATGCTATCATTAGTTGTTGTTACTGGCCGAATGTGGGCACTTTACAGACTCTCACGTTGATCCAAAGCAATTATCAAGTAATGGCAGCACAGAGACAGTAACCTACGTGGAGGCGGCGGTAATAAGAGCCAGCTGAGTGCCCTCACAGTTACAACAGCGCTGCACGAATAGGGGAAAGACAGATGTGCTGAAGGAGGGGTGGCATCCGCTGCAAGTCTGAGATGAGAGAAGCACAGGAAAACATAGAATGGGCACACAAGCCTTTGAAATCTGTGAGAGAAAACAAACAAACAGAAACGGGAACAGGCAGAGACACATACAGCAACCATTCCAGGTCTCTGAAACTAAATCAAGACTAGGCTACTGCGATTATCTGTCCCCCAAAACTGTGGTGTGTATGTGTAGTTGGTCTGGGATAGCCACTAATTATAGTTATCACAATCAATGATCAACTTTGCTGTCGTTTCATCTGACCTTCGGCCACATGTCTTGGACACTCGGGTGAAGAGAGGGGCTGAGCTGTCAACTGATCACCACCTCGTGGTGAGTTGGATGCGCTGGCGGAGGAGGAGGTTGGACAGACCGGGCAGACCCAAACGGATTGTGAGGGTCTGTTGGGAACGTCTGGCTGAGCCCTCTGTCAGGGACATCTTCAACTCTCACCTCCGGGAGAGCTTCTCTCTGTCAGGGACATCTTCAACTCTCACCTCCGGGAGAGCTTCTCTCGGATCCCGGGGGAGACGGGGGACATCGAGTCCGAGTGGACCATGTTCTCTGCCTCCATTGTCGACGCGGCTGTTCGGAGTTGTGGTCGCAAGGTCTCCGGTGCCTGTCGTGGCGGCAATCCTAGAACCCGGTGGTGGACACCGGAAGTACAGGATGCTGTCAGACTGAAGAAGTAGTCCTACCGGGCTATGTTGGCCTGTGGGACTCCTGACGCAGTAGATAGGTACCGGCAGGCCAAGCGAGCCGCGGCTCGGGCAGTCCTGGAGGCAAAAACCCGGGTCTGGGAGGAGTTCGGTGAGGCCATGGAGGAAGACTTTCGGTCGGCCTCGAGGAAATTCCGGAGGACCGTTCGGCGCCTCAGAAGGGGGAAGCAGTACTCTGCCGGCACCGCTTACAGTGTGGGTGGGGAGCTGTTGACCTCGACTGGGGACATTGTCAGCCTGGTGGAAGGAATACTTTGAGGATCTCCTCAACCCGACTGACATGCCTTCCACTGAGGAAGCAGAGAGTGAGGACTCTGGGGCGTGCTCATCCATCACCCAAGCCGAGGTCACTGAGGTGGTTCGTAAGCTCCTCAGTGGCAGGGCACCGGGGGTGGATGAGATTCGCCCTGAGTACCTCAAGTCTCTGGATGTCGTAGGGCTGTCTTGGTTGACATGCCTCTGCAACATTGCATAGAGGAAGGGGACAGTACCGCTGGAGTGGCAAACCGGGATCGTGGTCCCTCTGTTTAAAAAGGGGGACCGGAGAGTGTGTTCCAACTATAGGGGGATCACACTTCTCAGCCTCTAAGAAAGTCTACGCCAGGGTACTGGAGAGGAGAATACGGACGATAGTTGAACCTCGGATTCAGAAAGAACAATGCAGTTTTCGTCCCGGTCGTGGAACACTGGACCAGCTCTACAACCACCGCAGGGTGCTCGAGGGTTCGTGGGAATTTGCCCAACCAGTCTACATGTGCTTTTTGGATCTGGAGAAGGCATTTGACCGTGTCCCTCGTGCCATTCTGTGGGGGCTCGGTGAGTATGGAGTCCGGGGCCCTCTGTTAAGGGCTGTCCGGTCTCTGTATGATCGGAGTAGGAGTCTGGTTCGCATTGCCGGCAGTAAGTCAGACTTGTTCCCGGTGCATGTTGGACTCCGGCAGGGCTGCCCTTTGTCACCGGTCCTGTTCATCATTTTTATGGACAGGATTTCTAGGCGCAGCCAGGGGCCGGAGGGGATCCAGTTTGGGAACCTCAGGATTTCATCTCTGCTTTTTGCGGATGATGTTGTCCTGTTGGCTTCATCGGACCGGGACCTTCAGCATGTGCTGGGGCGGTTTGAGGCCGAGTGCGACGCGGCAGGGATGAGAATCAGCACCTCCAAAACCGAGGCCATGGTTCTCCATCGGGAAAGGGTGGCGTGCCTTCTCCGGGTGGGTGGAGAAGTCCTGCCTCAGGTGGAGGAGTTCAAGTATCTCGGGGTCTTGTTCACGAGTGAGGGAACAATGGAGCGTGAGATTGACAGACGGATCGGTGCAGCGTCCGCAGTAATGCGGTCGATGTACTGGACCGTCGTGGTGAAGAAGGAGCTGAGTCGAAAGGGGAAGCTCTCGATTTACCGGTCAATCTACGCCCCTACCCTCACCTATGGTCATGAACTTTGGGTAGTGACCGAAAGGACGAGATCGCGGATACAAGCGGCCAAGATGAGTTTCCTCCGCAGGGTGGCTGGACGCTCCCTTAGAGATGAGTTTCCTCCACAGGGTGGCTGGACGCTCCCTTAGAGATGAGTTTCCTCCGCAGGGTGGCTGGACGCTCCCTTAGAGATAGGGTGAGGAGTTTGGTCACCCGGGAGGAGCTCGGAGTCGAGCCGCTGCTCCTTCACATTGAAAGGAGTCAGCTGAGGTGGCTTGGGCATCTGTACCGGATCCTCCTGGACGCCTCCCTAGGGAGGTGTTCCAGGCATGTCCCTCCTCCCTAGGGAGGTGTTCCAGGCATGTCCCTCCTCCCTA
Source organism: Cololabis saira (assembly GCF_033807715.1). NCBI lineage: Eukaryota > Metazoa > Chordata > Actinopteri > Beloniformes > Belonidae > Cololabis > Cololabis saira. The sequence continues at coordinate 38,906,628 of NC_084606.1, forward strand.
GGGAGGTGTTCCAGGCATGTCCCTCCTCCCTAGGGAGGTGTTCCAGGCATGTCCCTCCTCCCTAGGGAGGTGTTCCCGGCATGTCCCTCCGGGAGGAGCCCCCGGGGAAGACCCAGGACACGCTGGAGAGACTATGACTCTCGGCTGGCCTGGGAACGCCTCGGACTCCCCTGGAAGAGCTGGAGGAAGAGCTGGAGGAAGAGATGGAGGAAGAGCTGGCGGAAGTGTCTGGGGTTAAGGAAGTCTGGGCATCCCTGCTGAGGCTGCTGCCCTGCGAACCGGGAACGGATAAGCGGAAGAAGATGAAAAGAAGATTTCTTTTGTGTATTTTTCTTTTTTTTTTACAATTTGAGCATAATTGTTCTCCTCTGCCTTTCACCACAACTTTGAGGCACCTCATTTTAACCCTTGTGCTGTCTTCGGGTCAAGGAAGGAGGAAGAGAAGAAGGGAGGAAAGAAGGAAGGAAGGAACAATGAAAAGAAAGAAAGAAAGAAAGAAAGAAAGAAAGAAGGAAGGAAGGGAGAAAAGAAGGATGGAAGGAAGGGAGAAAAGAAGGATGGGAGGAAGGGAGAAAAGAAGGATGGAAGGAAGGGAGAAAAGAAGGATGGGAGGAAGGGAGAAAATAAGGAAGGGGGGATGGGAGAAAAGGAAGGGAGAAAAGACGGAAGGGAGGAAGGAAGGAAGGAAGGAAGGAAGAAAACAAGGAAAGAAGGAAGGAAGGGAGAAAAGAGGAAGGGAAGAACGAAGGAGAGAGCAGGAGGAAATTAGGAAGGAAGGGAAAAAAGAAGGAAGATAGGAAGGAAGGTAGGAAGGAAGGAAGGAAGGAAGGAAGGAAGGAAGGAAGGAAGGAAGGAAGGAAGGAAGGAAGGAAGGAAGGAAGGAAGGATAGAGCAGGAGGAAAGAAGGAACAGGAGAATTAGGTAATTTTGACCCAAAGACAGTACAAGGTTAAAAAGTCTTGCCTCACCCGCCAGCAAAGTAATCATACTGCCTTTTAAATCCAGCTGAGACCAGGCCTAGTTTTACTTAAACATCCTCAACGCAGCTCTAACACAGCAACACCCAACCCTGCTGCACGAGACATTTCTGAACTCTAACCACCCCTGGAGAGATGTTTACGTTTGTAGAGAGGAGTTACTGCCTGTCGCTTAAACACAGGTGCCCTAACAATGTCTGAGTAAGTATGTTCACATCCCAACCTACATTCATTACATGTAGTTTACTCTGGATGGCTTTCTGTCTGAGGCCGGGACCAGCGTGTTTAGACTGGACTCTGGTGGGATTGCACGTCAACACATAAATTTACTTCTAAAAGGAAGGAGCTGCGTCTGTATGAGACAAACACAACCAGTGAGTTTACAAGGAACACTCTTTATGGGCTATAAGAGATGAATTCTTCCAATTCTTCCCATTTAATTTTTCCAAAGCCGGGTTCTCTTTTAATTTCAAATGTGCTTTCCTAAGTAGGAAAGAATGTATTTCAAATTAAAAAAGAGAAAGACAATCATGTAATAAAATGTACAACCACTTCTTTCACTGGTGCACACTGACAGAAACAAACAAAGAGCGTCTCATCTGCCTCTCTGTATGCTAATCATAGGCTAGAAATATAATAATATTGGGTATAAATGTTCAGGACTGTCTCAGAAAATTAGAATATTGTGATTTTCTGTAATGCAATTAAAAAAACAAAAATGTCATACATTCCGGATTCATTACAAATCAACTGAAATATTGCAAGCCTTTTATTATTTTAATATTGCTGATCATGGCTTACAGTTTAAGAAAACTCAAATATCCTATTTAAAAAAAATAGAATATTCTGGGAATCTTAATCTTAAACTGTAAGCCATAAACCATAAAAAGCCATAAAAAGGGAAAAAAGTTTCCCTTTTCTTATTCCACACGCTTTTTCCGTCCGTTAATACGGCCCGAACCGCAACGTGCACCCATGCATGGCATACATCGTTAGATGCGTCTCCATCGTGCCTCGATGGGCATTACATTTCTCAGTCAAAAGTGTTACCGTGGCAACGCTACAAGCCAAAAAGTAAAAAAAAGGCAAAAATTTGGACGCTTATTGCTCGACTGAACTTAATCGTAGAGACATCGTTCAAATTTACAAACACTCGGCCCGATTGGCACTAACGGCCCGTTAGTGCCATGCCTTTGTACCACCTCATCATGCTAATTATTGACGATATTAAACTTTCAATAAAAAAAAAAATGTCCATTTGACTTTGGACGCTTGTTGCTAGGCAACAGGTTATCGTAGGGACATGATTCAAATGATTTCAAAACTCGCCTCGCTGTGGACTACAACATATTCAAATTTCATGAAGCTGTGATTTACATAAATTTTAAGTCAAAATGCCTGCCAAATGGCCCCATCCCCAAAGGTTTATTAACAACCCTAAACTACTTCTTGGCCATTATTAATCACCCTAAACCACACAACCCCGAAGCAGGGGCTGTGGTTTATTAACAACCCTAAACAACACCCCCTCCGCACAGGAATGAATGCAATACAACCGTAAACACCTCAAACTGACATAGAACCACCCCGAACACAAACACTACAACCATTACACAACCACTACAGCCTTAAACACGACCACTACAGCTCCAAACCAAAGCAGCAAGAGGGGACGAATGGGCAGTAGGGCATGCCCATATCAAAATTTCCTGAAATGTTCTAGTTGTTATTATTATCATCATTATTATTATTTGGGATAGGTTCTAACCCCTGTGACCCTCTAAAGGAGGAAATGGTCCGTGCCCATCTCCGGTCCCCCCTCACTGCCCTTGCAGCTGGGCACGCCTTTGGCTCTGGGGTTCCCGCTTTCATTGGTGCGGGTGCCGGCCGACCGGCGTTGACGGTCGGGGTGGCTCCGTCTCTCCACACAGCTACACAGACATACACACCTGCTCACTCACCTACATACTCACTCCACAGTTTTGGGGGACAGTTAATCGCAGCAGCCTAGTCTTGACTCAGTTTCAGAGACCTGAAATGGTTGCTGTTTTTGCTTCTGCCTGTTCTCATTTGTTCGTTTGTTTTCTCTCTTGCAGATTTCAAAGACTTGTGTGCCCGTTGTGCGTTTACCTGTGTTTCTCTCATTTCAGACTAGCAGTGGCACTAGCATGCCACCCCTCACCCCTGTTACACGTTAAAAGAGTAGCATCTTGATACTGTGCATGTTCCCGGGAGTTTGATGCACAACAGCTGGAGACGATCTATCTTGTCTCATTCATTTTCTTTTCCACAGAAACAGACATTCCTAAATGCTTGCCTATATTTGGTGGTACATTATGTAGAACCACTTAGACTGTTCTTTTTTTTAAAGTGGCTAATGATGGCAAATGTTTGGCACAGAGGAACAATACCTGAAAACTGAGACATATTTAAAATGTCTGAAAGCCCCAAGGCCATACAATGTGCAACCCTCTTAAAGAAACCTGTTGCCAGAGTATCAAGGCAGCAAGTGGTGGAATTCAGGTGGTGTATGATGTCAGCCTGGTTCTTATGAGTAATTAGAAAGAATTGTGTCCAGGTTTCTGTCATTGGACACAAAGGTGGCACATATCCTGTGTCCACCATTAAAACACTGACTGACTGTCTGATTTTCTGAACTTTGTCGCAGAAATTAATGTACTCTGCAATGCAGTCAGTCATCGAATTGATGTTGTTTCCATGGAGATCGTCCCAATCTAACACAGTCTCACAGTCTAGGAATTTAAGAAATGTTTCTCCTTTATGCTCCAATACTTACTTGCAGCAGACGTGTTATTGTGTTCTATTTCGTCCCTTGATGACCGCCAGGCGGTGCTGTAAGCACTGGATATCTCCGCTCGCACATGCACATGTTGAGTACAAATAACAACAATGTCAAGTCACCCGTGACCCCTGCATGACCCCCGGAAGGGTATATCTTCCGGCGTCGGTATGGGATCGGTTCCTCATTCTTTTTGCTTTGCGCGTCTGAAGTACAGGACGGAAATAGAAGGTGTCATGGTCACAGTTTCATTGGTTTTTTTACTGTGTTACTGACTCTCCTGTCGTCTGGATCCTGCCACCCTCATCAGCCTCATTCCCTTCACCTGTGCTTCCCCGGCCCAGCTCCACACCAGGGGCCGGATTCACCAATATCTTCTTAAGAAAATCTTAAGAAATGTCTTAAGATCTAAAATTAAGAAGTTCGTAAGAAAGTTTTTAAGTGCAATTCCTCAATATTTTCTTAAGAACCATCTTAAGAACTGTCATTTCTTACGAATTTCTTATTTTTCTACTTAAGAACTTCTTAAAATATGGCTGTATCTGAAATCACTCAATCAATTCAGCAGCCGCTCCAGCAGACCGTTCAGCAGTAGCAGCCAAGTATCCCAGAATGCATTTCGCACCAAAACGACAGCGGAAGCCGAGAGCTAAAAGCAGGCAAAAAGCTGTTTTAATTTCCGCTGTAGCGCTGTTAATATGCAACTTTATTAAGTTTTAATATTTTTTCAGGTGCCAAAGTAAACGTTAAGATCCCCAACCTGGCCTCAGTTTATCCAAATAACGCCTGTTGAGAAATTTGCTCCGACGTTTTCGGGGATCAGAAGAGCCGGCGGCCGCGGGGAGCAGCATTAGCTCACGGCCGGAGGGAGAGACGTGATCGGCCGGTCAAACCGTGCTGTCGTCCCGGGGAGAAACTGATCCAATGAACTGACCTGAAGCTCTGTGGAGAATTGTCGCTGGTTGAAATAAATCATTTAGGAAGATAAATGTTGGTTTAATAGATGAAATCTAACAGTTGTAGCTTCCATATTAGTTTGTCTGAATATTAAGTGAAGCTTCATGTTTTTACTGGAGCCCCAGAAGCAGCTGCTGCTCTGTCTGAACATCAGAGCCGTCACAAATTTTTAAGGTATTAAAATGAACATATCAGTCTATTGGATTTAATTTTGTTTTATTAAGCTACATATGTTTGGGTTTTTATTTATGCACCTCTACGTACTTGGTATACAAAATTGTATGTATTATTCATTTCATTATATTATTATTATTTTTATTAATTTCATTATATTTAGTCGATTCACCTGAAGCGAGACTTCACTACACCAATGCATCGCTCCACAATATTGCGGATCTTTGTTTGTGCATGTGCAAATGTGTTGAAAAAGGTGATATTAGAGTCTTACCATTTCACAGACCAAATCTTAAGACAGGTCAAGGTTGTCTTAAGTTAAGAACAAAGTTAAGAACAAATTTGAGAACTTTTATTTCAAGAATACCATTTCTTCTTAAGTTTTTTCTTAAGAAGAAACTTAAGAAGAAAGTTAAGAAAATACTTAAGAACTTTTTTGGAGAATACTTTTCTTTTTTCTTCTTAAGACAGAACTTAAGAAAAAAATGACACTTTTTTTTCTTAAGAATGTTTTGTGAATACGGCCCCTGGTTTCCCTCATCAGTTTCCCCTTCATATACCGGCCCATTTCCTCATACCTGTTGCCAGATCGTCGTGTGTTTTTGCCTCGCTTTCCAGCCTTCATGTCCGGTTCTGTTTCTGCCTGCCTGCCTGCCTGCCTGCCTGTGACCCTGCCTGATTCCTGGTTTATGGATTTTTGCCTGCCCGTTTTGGTTTTGTTTGCCTGACCTGCCTGACTACCCGGTTTGACCCCTGCCTGCCTTTGACAAAGATTAAAGCCTCTTGGACTCTGCCTGGTGTTGTGCATTTGGGTTCTCTGTCCTGTCTGACCCGTGACAGAAGGCTGTTTAAGCTTTTTCTTTTCCTCCCTACACTGCCGGCCCTGTGCAGCTTCGTGCCATCAAGGTAGGAGTAATGATTTTTTTTCGTCCTCTGAGAAGCTGTGGCTTGGTGCGATATTTAATGTTTCGCTGGTGGTCTCTGGTGGAGGGCCCCCCATCGAGCCCTCCATTGCAGCGCTGATAGTGGCTCTGGATGAGGCTCTGAAGCCAGATCCCAAGTGCCCCTCTACCCAGTGTAGGGTTACTGATGGGTATATCTGTAAGGCCTATTCAATTCAATTCAATTCAATTTTATTTATATAGCGTCTAATACAACACCAGTAAGGTGGCGGTTCAAGGAGGGTATACAAGGAGGGATATACATCTATATATATATATATTCAATTCAATTCAATTTTATTTATATAGCGTCTAATACAACAGAGTTGTCTCTAGACGATTTACAGAGACCCATACCCAGAACATGACCCCCGAGCAGTTATTACATAAACAATGGCAGGTAAAAACTCCCCTAGTGGGAGAAAAACCTTAAGCCAAACAGTGGCAAGGAAAAACTCCCCTTTAGGAGGGAAGAAACCTTGAGCAGGACCAGGCTCATAAGGGGGGACCCTCCTGCCGAGGGCCAGACTGGTGGGTCAGGGACGGCAACAGCACAGCAGGCAGGTGGAAGCAGCAACGGGATGACCAGGGGTGGGGACCGCAGGCCAGCACGCAGCTCCCGAAGCTCCGGCCCAATCAGCAAGTCCCAGGTTGGGGTGCAGGGTCAGGGAAAGACTTGTGCTCCGTAATGCAAGCTACAAGCCACCCACGACCACCTGCAGGACAAAAGAGAGAAAAGGGAGGAGAAGGGGGGGCCAGCAACGGGATGACCAGGGGTGGGGACCGCAGGCCAGCACGCAGCTCCCGAAGCTCCGGCCCAATCAGCAAGTCCCAGGTTGGGGTGCAGGGTCAGGGAAAGACTTGTGCTCCGTAATGCAAGCTACAAGCCACCCACGACCACCTGCAGGACAAAAGAGAGAAAAGGGAGGAGAAGGGGGGGCCAGCAACGGGATGACCAGGGGTGGGGACCGCAGGCCAGCACGCAGCTCCCGAAGCTCCGGCCCAATCAGCAAGTCCCAGGTTGGGGTGCAGGGTCAGGGAAAGACTTGTGCTCCGTAATGCAAGCTACAAGCCACCCACGACCACCTGCAGGTTCCGGTGTCCGGCAAAGGATGCTGCAACATGGACAAAAGAGAGAAAAGGGAGGAGAAGGGGGGGCCAGCACAAGAAACTGAGCGACTCTGACACACTAAAGTTTACACTACCTAGAGATTTACCAACACCAGCTAGAGGTTTACTAAACACTAACTATAGGCTTTACTAAACAGAAATGTTTTAAGTTTAGTTTTAAAGGTGGAGGTGGTGTCAGCCTCCTTAACCCAGATTGGAAGTTGGTTCCATAGTAGTGGTGCCTGATAGCAGAACGCCCGCCCTCCAAATCTACATTTAGATACTCTAGGAACTACGAGTAAACCTGCACTCTGAGAACGGAGAGCTCTGACAGGAACATAAGGCACTATCAGGTCTTGCAAATAATGCGGAGCTAAGCCGTTTTGGGCTTTATACGCAAGTAATAAAATTTTAAATTGGATTCTGAATTTTATGGGTAACCAATGGAGCGACGCTAACACTGGAGAGACGTGGTCTCTCCTGCTAATTCCTGTCAGTACTCGTGCTGCTGCATTTTGGATCAGCTGGAGCCTATTCAGCAAATTACTTGGACATCCTGCTAACAACACATTACAGTAGAAGTCTAGAAGATACAAACGCATGAACTAGTTTTTCTGCATCACTCTGCGAGAGGATTTTCCTAATCTTTGCAATATTACGGAGATGGAAAAAGGCTATTTTACAAACCTGATTGACATATGGTTTAAACCAGTGATTCTTAACCATAGGGCCGCGGCCCAATGTTGGGCCGCTAGCGCCATCTAGTGGGCCGCAAAAAAAATTTCAGTTTTGTAAGTGTGGGCCGCGGGGGCCGCGGGACTGCATAGCAACTCCCGACCAAATGAGGAGAAGACACTCAGCTAGCTGTACGTGTAATAGTAAGAGAAATGGTGTGTTTTTACAGAAAAAAATCCTTTATTTTGCACAGAGTAGGTTTAGATCCGCCAGGATCAGGGATCCTACGGCGTAGGGTCTGCGTCGATTTACGCGGAACCATAATTCAGGCTTAAGGCGGACGTAATTGAAGCCACCATGAGAAGGGGGAAGGGGGGCGTGATTTGCCAGTGATTGCCCGGCGGCGGCTCCGTGGGGCTCGCTGCCGAGAAGGAGACGAGACTCCCGGGGGAGCTGCCCCGCAGAGGCGGGCCGGAGAGCCGGAGGAGCCGCCCGACTGAGCGGGAGCCGACGCGTCCCCGCGGCCGCGGAGCCCGCTGCCGCTCGGGCGGCGGCGGGTTCCGTCGTTACTGCTGAAGGATGGTAGATGCGTGGGCTGAAGTGTCTGCTGGACTGGACTGTTGTTGCAAAAGCATCGGAAAGTGACTGGGCTGCAGCGCGGAGAGCTGCGGGCTCGGATGAAGCCCGACACGCTGAGTCCTGACAACTGATTAATTTAATATCTTAAATAAAATAAATCTTAAAACACCCATGTTTGAGTCCAGATACAGCTGTGAAGCAGCTTTCTCCACAATGAACATAATTAAAACTAAATATCGTTCCAGGTTCACCAGCAGCACCTTCACATGAGAACCTGACACCATCCAGCCCAGATTTAAAGTCCTGACAGGAGAAAGCTCAGTTATCTCACTAAACAACAGAAAGTGGGGGCATAAGATTATAAGAGGGGAAGAAAGAGAAACTGCAAAACTGTTCAATTGTTAAGATGTGTTTATATTCATTTAGTATAAAAATGTGTTGAGACAATTAAAAAAGAAAAGGGGAAATACAAACTGCTGGTAGAGAAATAAAATAAGATAGCATTTGAAAAATAAAATAAAATCAATTTTATTTTTAAGAGAAAAAAATATGTGTAATTCAAGTTACACGTGTTAAGTGGCAAATATTTTTGAAATGTACTTTTTTAATATAACAGTCAGATGCAGATGTTGATACAACTATGAGGCTACTTGAATATATACACACACATTATATATATATATATATATATATATATATATATATATATATATATATATATATATATATATATATATATATATATATATATATAATGATGTTCTGGACCTTCGCTTGAGTAAATCTTCTCTAAATGGACCTCTTAAAGTTTTAGTTGAATACCCCTGCTATACAATTTTAATATTTAACGGGCCCCGGGCCACTCTGTACTGAAAAAATTGGGCCCCAAGGTCAGAAAGGTTAAGAACCCCTGGTTTAAACGACAAATCCTGATCGAAAATAACACCAAGGTTTCTCACAGTTGCACTGGAAGCCATCGCAACACCATCTAATCCCTTCCTAAGATGCTCTGGACCAAGAATGATAACCTCTGTTTTAGCTGAATTTAGAAGCAGGAAATTTCTGGACATCCAGTCCTTGATGTCCCTAAGACATGCCTGAAGTTTAACTAACGGTTCTGTTTCATCCGGCTTCATAGACAAGTAGAGCTGCGTATCATCAGCATAACAATGAAAGTGTATGCCGTGATTCTGGATTATACTTCCCAACGGCTGCATGTATAAACTGAACAAGATTGGCCCTAGCACTGAACCCTGCGGAACACCATAACAGACCCTTGACTGTTCTGAAGAAACCTCATGTACATGAACAAACTGGAACCTGTCAGATAGGTATGATTTAAACCAACATAGAGCTGTCCCTTTAATCCCAACAACATGCTCTAACCTGTGCAGTAAAATGCCATGATCTATAGTGTCAAAAGCAGCACTGAGGTCCAGTAGAACCAGTATGGACACTAATCCCTTATCTGAGGCCATAAGGAGGTCATTCGTGACTCGAACCAGTGCTGTCTCTGTGCTATGATGCATTCTGAACCCTGACTGAAAGACTTCAAACAGATCATTTCTATACAAATAGTCACATAATTGGCTTGAAACTGCCTTTTCCAGAATTTTAGACACAAATGGAAGGTTGGAAATTGGTCTATAATTAGCTAAGGTGTCTGGGTCAAGAGAAGGTTTTTTAAGTAAAGGTTTAATTACTGCGACTTTGAAAACCTGTGGTACATATCCTAAACTTAGGGATAGGTTAATTTGGTCCAGTATTGTCGTACCAATAAGAGAAAAAATATGTTTGAATAGTCGAGTCGGGATGGGGTCTAACATACATGTGGTTGACTTAGCTCTATTGACGAGTGAGGTCAGCTCAGGGAGGTCTATAGGATCAAAACAGTCTAGAGGCAAGTCAGAGCCTAGGGAAGTCGCTAAAGCTGAAGAAACACCTACAACCGGCTGGTTGATTTCTTCTCTAATTCTCGCGATTTTACTGTTGAAGAAGCTCATAAAGTCCTCACTACTGAGAGCTGCAGGAATGCACGGCTCAACAGAGTTGTGACTCTTTGTCAGCCTGGCTACAGTGCTGAACAGAAAATGTGGGTTACTTTTGTTATCCTCTATCAACGTTGAATAATAAGCTGTTCTGGCTTTGCGAATGGCTTTTTTATATACTATTAGAATATCTTTCCATTCACGATAAGAGTCTACAGACCTACAAGAGTACCACTTCCTTTCCGTTTTACGCACGTTTTGTTTCAACATGCGGATATCTGAATTATACCAGGGAGTTAAGCTCCTGTGGCTAGAAACCCTCCTTTTCAAAGGAGCAACTTCATCTAAAGCTGAATGCAACAAATCAGCAGTGTTACTAGCAAGGAAATCAACATCTGCAGAGGTAGAACCCAGGTCACTGGCCTCGACTACATCACTATTTCGCATTGTCGTAAGATAAGCAATGGCCTCCCTAAATTTAACAATAACTATGACACAGCGGCGCAGATTGGCCGGCTGGGGAACACCCTTTCCCATCTCCTGCTGGCTCTCTCCACTTCCCTGCAGAATGCACAGGTGGACGATTCCACACCTGACTTGTGTGATGTGTCCCTACAGGCTTTTGCCTCCCAGACGAGAGAACTGGGGCGGCTGATGTCCACCCTGGTGCACACGCGCCGTCATGTCTGGCTGGCGCAGTCACCTTTGACGGAGACTGCTCCTAGAGTTCTTCGTCAGGCACCTGCGGAACCGGGGGAGCTGTTTGGGGCAACTGCTCTGGAAGCTCTGAACCGCACTGCCCTGGCCGATGAGACCAGCCAGCGGCTGGTGCACCTTCACAGGAGAGCGGCTGCTTCCAGTTCACCGGGAGGCCCTTCGTCTGCCCCCGGGCGTCACCCTCAGCCGCCTGCCCACGGAAGCCGGCGCAGCTCCCAACGGAAGCCGGCGCAGCTCCCAACGGCCCGTTAGACAGCCTGCCGGTGACTTTCGCCCCCCTGTGCGCGGACGGGCGTTGATCCCGGCACGTCCAGAGGCCGGGGGAGATAGCACTAGGGCCACGGGGCCGGTCGTCGGCTGCTTTTCCCGGCAGCGGCTCAGTTACTGGGCTGCCTGCTCATCGGACCCCTGGGTGATTTCCACCATAACCCAGCGGTAGGAATTGCAGTTCCGACACTGCCCCCTTACCTCCGGCCGGGTCAAGATGACCATCATCAGAGACGCGGCGAACATTCTGGGTCTGGCTCAGGAGTTGTCCGTCTTACTGGCCAACGGGGCCATCGTGCCGGTAGACCCCCTGCTGCAGCCCCGGGGGTTTTACTCGACTTACTCTCTTGTGAGCAAGAAAGACGGCGGCCTTCGTCCCATCTTGGATCTGAGAGGCCTCAACGGGTACATGAAGGTCCTGCCCTTCCGGATGCTGACCACAGCAGATGCTCTGCGTGTGGTCGGTCAGGGGGAGTGGTTTACAACGGGGGACCTACAGGACGCTTGTTTTCACGTGCCGATCGCAGCATGTCGCCAGCGATTCCTGAGGTTCGCCTACCAGGGTCAGTTGTCAGTTCAGAGTGTTCCTGTTCGGGCTCTCCCTGTCCCCGAAGGTTTTCACCAGGTGCGTGGCGGCAACCCTTGCTCCTCTTGTACCTTTGGGCCTGCTGTCGCTACGCCTCGTGCAAATGTGGCTGGACAGCCCTCGCCTGGATGCCGAGAGGCACAGGCGCAGGCTGGTCAGGGTGTCGCAGGTGTGTGTCCATGCCCTGGCACCCTGGAAAGATGGGGCATTCCTTCTGAGGGGTGTGCCCTTAGGTGCTGTTCCCTCCTGTCGAGAGACTGTCATCACAGATGCCTCCCTCTCGGGTGGGGTGCTATTTGGCACCTCAAACTGACATAGAACCAAACCAAAGCAGCAAGAGGGGACGAATGGGCAGGAGCACATGCGCATATCAAAATGTCCTGAATTTTTTTAGTTATTATTATTATTATTATTATTATTAGGGCCCGAGCACTTGCAGTGCGAAGGCCCTATTGTATTTGCAGGAATTTTTATTATTATTATTATTTTTTTTTTTCTTCTGACAAAGTGATGGCCTTTTTGCCCCCCTTAACATGCCCAAAAAGTCACCAAATTTTGCACCCAAGTCAGGCCTGGCGAAAAATTTGATATTTAATGGTTTGCATTAATGGGCGTGGTAATATGGCTCAACAGCGCCCCCTTGAAAACTTTGTGCCTCAAGCCCCACGATACGGTTTGACGTACATGCACAAAAATCGGTACACACCTGTATCATGGGACAACTTAAAGAAAAGTCTCTTGGCGTCATGCCCGAAACCAAACAGGAAGTCGGCCATTTTGAATTAGTCGTGTCACTTTGGCGCAATTTATGCCATTCCTTCGGCAGTTAATTCAGCCCGAACCGTAACGTGCACCCAGGTGTGTTATACATCAAAATGTGCGTCTCCATCCTCCGACACCACGCATTACTTTTCTTTTTCAAAAGTGTTACCGTGGCGACGCTAGACGCCAAAAAGCGTGCCCACCCTTCATCTGATTGGTTCAGACAGAAAAAACTTTGCGCCTCAAGCCCCATAATACGCTTTGACGTACATGAACGAAAATCGGTACACACCTGTATCATGTCGCAACTTAAAGAAAAGTCTCTTGGCGCCATGGCCGAAACCGAACAGGAAGTCGGCCATTTTGAACATTCTGAATTAATCGCGTAATTTTGGAGCAATATGAGCCATTCCTTCGAGAGTTAATTCAGCCCGAACCGTATCGTGAACCCAGATGTGTTATACATCAAAATATGTGTCTCCATCCTGCGACTACACGCATTAGTTTTCTCTTTCGAAAGTGTTACCGTGGCGACGCTAGACGCCAACAAGCGCACCCCCCCTTCATCTGATTGGTCCATATTTGATAGTTCCCCAAAAGGCACCAAATTTGGCATGCAAGTCAGGCCTGGCGATAAATTTGATATTTCATGGTTTGCATTAATGGGCGTGGCAAAATGGCTCAACAGCGCCCCCCTGAAAACTTTGTGCCTCAAGCCCCACAATACGGTTTGACGTACATGCACGAAAATCGCTACACACCTGTATCATGGCACAACTTAAAGAAAAGTCTCTTGGAGCCATGGCCGAAAACGAACAGGATGTCGGCCATTTCGAATAAATTGTGTCATTTTGGCGAAATTTATGCCATTCCTACGGCAGTTAATTCAGCCCGAACCATAACGTGCCCCCAGGTGTGTTATACATCGAAATGTGAGTCTACATCCTGCGACACCACGCATTACTTTTTTCTTTCAAAAGTGTTACCGTGGCGACGCTAGACGCCAAAAGGCGCGCCCCCCCTTCATGTGATTGGTCCATATTTGATAGTTCTCCAAAAGTCACCAAATTTTGCATGCAAGCCAGACTTGGCGATACATTTGATATTTCATGGTTTGCATTAATGGGCGTGGCCTAACGGCTCAACAGCGCCCCCTAGAATACTTTTCTCTGCCATAACTTTTGAATGGTTTGACATAGAGAGTTGTGGGTGGTGTCATGGGACTCTGTAATGAGTCCTTAGGCTTCGTTGGCCTTAATTAGCCCCGCCCCTTCTTCTGATTGGTTGTCCCGATTTTCTGCTATAACTTTGGAATGGTTTGACATAGAGAGTCCTGGGTGGTGTCATAAGATTCTGTATGGAGTCCTTGACCTTCATTGGCCTGAATTAGCCCCGCCCCTTCTTGTCATTGGTTGTCCCTTTTTTCTGCTATAACATTTTAATTGTTTGACATAGGAAGTCGTGGGTGGTGTCATGGGATCCTTTATGGAGCCCTTGACCTTCATTGGCTTAAATTAGCCCCGCCCCTTCTTCTGATTGGTTGTCCCTTTTTTCTGCTATAACTTTTGAATGGTTTGACATAGGAAGTCGTGGGTGGTGTCATGGGACTCTGTAATGAGTCCTTAAGCTTCGTTGGCCTTAATTAGCCCCGCCCCTTCTTCGGATTGGTTGTCCCGATTTTCTGCTATAACTTTGGAATGGTTTGACATAGAGAGTCGTGGGTGGTGTCATCAGATTCTGTATGGAGTCCTTGACCTTCATTGGCTTGAATTAGCCCCGCCCCTTCTTCTGATTGGTTGTCCCTTTTTTCTGCTATAACTTTTCAATGGTTTGACATAGGAAGTCGTGGGTGGTGTCATTTCTGATACTTATGGGGGGCGGTGGCCGTGAGTGCGAGGGCCCGTTCATTGCTGCTTGCAGCTTTAATTATTATTATTATTAGGGCCCGAGCACTGAAAGTGCGAGGACCCTATTGTATCTGTGATGTTTATTATTATTATTATTATTATTATTAGGGCCCGAGCACTGAAAGTGCGAGGACCCTATTGTATCTGTGATGTTTATTATTATTATTATTATTAGGGCCCGAGCACTTGCAGTGCGAAGGCCCTATTGTATTTGCAGGAATTTTTATTATTATTATTATTTTTTTTTTTCTTCTGACAAAGTGATGGCCTTTTTGCCCCCCTTAACATGCCCAAAAAGTCACCAAATTTTGCACCCAAGTCAGGCCTGGCGAAAAATTTGATATTTAATGGTTTGCATTAATGGGCGTGGTAAAATGGCTCAACAGCGCCCCCTTGAAAACTTTGTGCCTCAAGCCCCACGATACGGTTTGACGTACATGCACAAAAATCGGTACACACCTGTATCATGGCGCAACTGAAAGAAAAGTCTCTTGGCGTCATGCCCGAAACCGAACAGGAAGTCGGCCATTTTGAATTAGTCGTGTTATTTTGGCGAAATTTATGCCATTCCTTCGAAAGTTAATTCAGCCCGAACCGTAACGTTCCCCCAAGTGTGTTATACATCAAAATGTGCGTCTCCATCCTCCGACCCCACGCATTACTTTTCTCTTTCGAAGGCGTTACCGTGGCGACGCTAGACGCCAAAAAGCGTGCCCACCCTTCATCTGATTGGTTCAGACAGAAAAAACTTTGCGCCTCAAGCCCCATAATACGCTTTGACGTACATGAACGAAAATCGGTACACACCTGTATCATGTCGCAACTTAAAGAAAAGTCTCTTGGCGCCATGGCCGAAATTGAACAGGAAGTCGGCCATTTTGAACATTCTGCATTAATCGCGTAATTTTGGAGCAATATATGCCATTCTTCGAGAGTTAATTCAGCCCGAACCGTATCGTGAACCCAGATGTGTTATACATCAAAATGTGCGTCTCCATCCTGCGACTACACGCATTACTTTTCTCTTTCAAAAGTGTTACCGTGGCGACGCTAGACGCCAACAAGCGCACCCCCCCTTCATCTGATTGGTCCATATTTGATAGTTCCCCAAAAGGCACCAAATTTGGCATGCAAGCCAGGCCTGGTGATAAATTTGATATTTCATGGTTTGCATTAATGGGCGTGGCAAAATGGCTCAACAGCGCCCCCCGGAAAACTTTGTGCCTCAAGCCCCACAATACGGTTTGACGTACATGCACGAAAATCGCTACACACCTGTATCATGGCACAACTTAAAGAAAAGTCTCTTGGAGCCATGGCCAAAACCGAACAGGATGTCGGCCATTTTGAATAAATTGTGTCATTTTGGCGAAATTTATGCCATTCCTTCGAGAGTTAATTCAGCCCGAACCGTATCGTGCACCCAGGTGTGTTATACATCAAAATGTGCGTCTACATCCTGCGACACCACGCATTACTTTTCTCTTTCAAAAGTGTTACCGTGGCGACGCTAGACGCCAAAAGGCGCGCCCCCCCTTCATGTGATTGGTCCATATTTGATAGTTCTCCAAAAGTCACCAAATTTTGCATGCAAGCCAGGCCTGGTGATAAATTTTATATTTCATGGTTTGCATTAATGGGCGTGGCCTAACGGCTCAACAGCGCCACCTTGAATACTTTTCTCTGCCATAACTTTTGAATGGTTTGACATAGAGAGTCGTGGGTGGTGTCATCAGATTCTGTATGGAGTCCTTGACCTTCATTGGCCTGAATTAGCCCCGCCCCTTCTTCTGATTGGTTGTCCCTTTTTTCTGCTATAAACTTTGAATGGTTTGACATAGGAAGTCGTAGGTGGTGTCAAGGGACTCTGCAATGAGTCCTTGAGCTTCTTTGGCCTGAATTAGCCCCGCCCCTTCTTCTGATTGGTTGTCCCTTTTTTATAATAAAATCGCCACGAGCTGCCAGTCGCTCTCGCGCTGACTCCCGCTTCCTGATTCAAACGTCTGCCGGCCCCGCCCCCCGACCAATCGGTGGCGAGTAGGGTGATGACGGCCCCGCCCCCCGACCAATCGGTGGCGAGTAGGGTGATGACGGCCCCGCCCCCCGACCAATCAGTGGCGAGTAGGGTGATGACGGCCCCGCCCCCCGACCAATCAGCTCCCTGTAATGTGGTGACGTCAGAAATATTCCCAGCTCAGCCCGGTTACAACCTTGGCAGAATGGTTACAGAAAAAGTAATAATTAAAATAGTAGGGTTTTACTAATATTTATAACTTACAAATATTTAAAAAAATTAGAAAAAACAGCTCCAGACTTACATTACTAAATATCGATATGTTGGTCTGTCCTAAGTCAGTAGGTCAAATAGAAATGAGAAGCTGAGCCTTAGCTCAGCCAGAGTGTTCCCGTCTTTGGAGTCAGAGATCAGAGTTCGATTCCCGCAGTGTTCAGACTTTTTTGTGAGCAATTTTTTTTTTTCTACATCAATATGTGCGTCCCTGTCCTGCAACGACGCACATTACTTTTCTCATTTAAAAGCGTTACCGCGGCAACGCTAGACACCAAAAAGTGCGCCCACCCTTCATCTGATTGGTTCAGAGGGAAAAAACTTTGAGCCTCAAGCCCCATAATACGGTTTGACGTACATGAACGAAAATCGGTACACACCTGTATCATGTCGCAACTTAAAGAAAAGTCTCTTGGCGCCATGGCCGAAATTGAACAGGAAGTCGGCCATTTTGAATTAATTGTGTAATTTTGGCGCAATTAATGCCATTCCTTCGGCAATTAATACGGCCCGAACCGTAACGTGCATCCAGGTGACTTATACCTCAAAATGTGCGTCTCCATCTTGCAACTACGCGCATTACTTTTCTCTTTCAAAAGTGTTACCGTGGCGATGCTAGACGCCAAAAAGCGTGCCCCCTTAATCTGATTGGTCCATATTTGATAGTTCTCCAAAAGTCACCAAATTTTGCATGCAAGCCAGGCCTGGTGATAAATTTGATATTTCATGGTTTGCATTAATGGGCGTGGCAAAATGGCTCAACAGCACCCCCCGGAAAACTTTTCTCTGCCATAACTTTTGAATGGTTTGACATAAAGAGTCATGGGTGGTGTCATGGGACTCGGTATTGAGTCCTTGACCATAATTGGTGAAAATTAGCCCCGCCCCTTCTTTTGATTGGTTGTCCCTATTTCCTGCTATAACTTTTGAATGGTTTGACATGGAGAGTCGTGGGTGGTGTCATCAGACTCTGTATGGAGTCCTTGACCTTCATTGGCCTGAATTAGCCCCGCCCCTTCTTGTGATTGGTTGTCCCTTTTTTCTGCTATAACTTTTGAATGGTTTGACATAGGAAGTCGTGGGTGGTGTCATTTCTGATATGCTTATGGGGGGCGGCGGCCGTGAGTGCGAGGGCCCGTTCATCGCTGCTTGCAGCTTTAATTATTATTATTATTATTATTCTCGCCGTAAATAAATTGCCTTTTTGGAGGCCTTAAAATGCTCGAAAACTCACCAAATTTTGCACACGCTTCCAGGGTCGCGTAAAATTACGTATTTTATGGGCGACAGGCATGGGTCCACAAGAATGGGCTCTATAGCGCCACCTATTTTATGTTTTTTGACGAGCCCCACAATATGGTTTGACTTACAGCAATGACCTTTATGTGAGTATTATATTAGACAAAGAGCTACAAAAAAGTCTTTTGGACCCATGGTCTAAGTTACACAGGAAGTCCGGCATTTTGAACAGAAAATGTCATTTTTCATGGATTCTGATCATTTCTAGGCCTCGTACTTTAACGAACTCCTCCTAGAGATTTTATCGAATTGGCTCACAACTTGGTTTGTACAATCTAGACACATGGCCGACGCTAAATTGCGAAGCTTTTAAGTTTCTGCCAGAGGGCGTGACCGTAGTGATCCGGCGAAGTTTGAGGTCATTTTTAAGCTTCGCCATCAAACATCAATTGGCTGTAATTCAGCAATACATGATTTGATGTGGTCGAAAACGTATGTGCATGATTGTAGGCTGAGCCTGAAGACATCTATGGTGGAATATTCAGGATCGGTTGTAGCGCCACCTGTTGGCACCAGGAATTGTCATGTCTTCTAGTTTGCATCTGTGCTCCAAGCGAGATGAGATTAATGATCTCAAAGTTGGTCAGATAATAGGTAAGACATTGACGATGACTGACAGAGAAAATTGTAAGTTTGTGTCAAAGGGCGTCGCTGTCAGAGGTTGTCAAATTTCGGGGTCTCGCCATGAACATAAAAGTTGTTGTAACTTAAACATAATTGGTCAGAATTAACCCAAAATCAATTCATGTAATCAGGCTTCCATTCTGAACAAGTGGATATGACAATCTTGGATGAACTCCATAGCGCCACCTTTTGGTCAGGTATACATTTTTCATCAAATTATGTGCTATAATTGCTGTTTCGTTCATCCAATCTTAAAACAATCGACACATATGATTGTCAGTAGGTCCCTTGTTGACCGTGTCGCGTATCGTGGTCGTAATTTGAAAGGAATTGGCATTTTTATGTCACTCTGTATTTTTGGTAAAATATTAATTAAAAATCAGAGATTTTGTGTAAGGAAAATTAAATGGCAGTTTCAGATAGCTTACAACAGGACTAAAAAATCATACACTGGAACATATTGTTTTTGAAGAACTCCGTCACTGTAAAAATTAAAAAAATTAACTAATAACATAAAAAGCTATGTCTTTGTCACAAAATGTCAAAATTGACATCCGACTTCATAGATATGTTGTTTACTGTAATGTGAAAATATTGTGTGAATTTCAATAAAGTCCTTCAAATACGTGATTTTAAATGAATATTTATGTCGAATGAATCATTGCCACCCTGCCTCAGACTGGGACACACGTGAACGCGCAAACTTGCAGCTCTGAGTTGGGGAAGAGAAAGGGGAGGGGGCGCGCTCCCGCGCGGCTCGCGCAGGGGGACGGGGGGGGCGGGGCGCTTATGCGCGCGCACCTCCCTGTGCATCAGTGTTGCGATGCCGTTAGTTTTGCGGCAACTAATACTCTAACCAGGCCCGGACTGGCCATAGGGAGAACCGGGAGTGTTCCCGATGCGCCGGTCTAGGATGCCGCCTGCGTCTCTCTCTTTTTTTTTTTTTTTTTTTTTTTTTACACAGGCGGCTGGTGCGCCGCAGCGCCGGCTATTTGACTTTTTTTCTAAGTTAGAGAGTCAGGCCAGGCCAATCAGAGGCCACTCAGGCCAGTAGCTTGTGAGTTGGGCAAGATAGTTGGTTTGTTTCAAATTAACACCCGCCCCAACAGTATCACCGAACAGACAGCGCGCCGTCGCCGCGTGTGCGTGTGCGCGAGTGGACCGGGAGACGAGTCCAGAGGCAAATAATGCACACCCAGCCGGGTAAAAAAGAAAAAGAGAAAAGGCGGCACCGAGAGGGAGAGAGAAAAAAAAGGCGCTGGAGGAAGACACGGCCAAATGTCAGCAAAGATGCGTCCGCACGTAAGTTGCAGTTCACTTTCAGGCTACACAGTGTAAATATGTAGCCTATAAGCCCTGGCCTTTAAATGAAAATAAGGATTGAGATTTTAAAATTATTGATTTATAAGACACTTTATTAATCAGTACTGGAGTTGAGGGGGGATGAGGGGGGGATGGCATCCCCCCCTGAAATAAAAACGGTCCAAATCATCCCCCCAGTAAAACTGCCGACATGAAGCTCGCTTTTTTCATATCTCTACCGACACAGAGACCACTTAAATAAAACCACACTGATTTTGAGTCAAACCCGTCTTTTTAAATTCAATTTTTATACAGAAAATAATTACAGTGCATGTATTACACCTTATTTCACAGCAGCTTTGCAATTGTATTATATTATTATCGGCTTTCAGCCGAGATCTGGTCGGGACCGCGCAGCGCCGCGGAGGAGGTGCATTCAGGGACCGGTCGGAATTCTAAATTTCACCGATTATCCTCCTGGTGCGTTCAGGGACAACTGGAATTTACTGTATTTGGCGAGAATTGCTTCATTTGCTTAAACATTATTTAAAGGTGACCTATTATGGCATTTAATGTATATTTTAAACAGGCATTGAATGTCTTAAAAACAAGCTTTTGAATGTTTTTTCTACATAAATGAGAAATTCAGCCTCTGGGCCATGTCTTTATTTTTACCGTTTCTAACCTTCTCTATGAGGGATTCTGAGGGGAGGGGGGGCTATGTTAATGAGGCTCTGTGCTGATTGGCTGCCTGAATGACGTGTAGGAGGGGAGCTTTAAGCCTGAATCACAGTTGTGGCTCAATGATGTATAAGGCCTTTGAGTTATTTATCTCAAAATTAATAGATTTCCTTAACAAAATTTATATTTTAATAAGTATCAGTAATTAAATTAACTTTTCAAGAAAGATAGACTCATATGTCCTTTACTTTTTGAAAACCATTTTGAAATACATTTTATCTATAATGGAAGTGTCACCCTCATAAAGCCATTTATGCATACTATACCAATGATTTATATTTGAACCAAAACTGATAGACATTAAATTTTGAATTTGTTACATAATTGCCATTCGTTGGTTACCCCACATGACGGGTGGTCGGCCCAAATGATGAGAAACAGCAGACAGTTAAAGCAGCACAACGTAACTTTCAGCTTTTCTGAGTTTGGCGGCATCTTTTGGACAAAAGCGGTAGTGTTTTACCAGAAAGAACACTACGTTTCCCATGAGCACCAGCGCGTACTGCCGGAAAACTCCTGTCCCGTCGCTGCATTTGTTTTGATAGAAGACGGGATGCTTTTCTGCTTCACCAAGTGAACAGACTGAACGCAAAAAAAAAGATGTTAAACTGCTGGAAAGGAACTGGAATTTACCGGGACACCTTAAACAAGGAAGCCAGGGAGCGGTATATGGAGAAAATAATGATTATTAACGGTCTTGATCCATATGAAATCCCTTCTGAAGAGCCATGTGTTTCAATAAATTTGTATAATAGTACAACATACAGTACATGTTTTGTATCCCTCTTACTTCTCTTTTCTTTTTTTTTTGACTGCTATATTATGGTGAAGAGGCTCCGAGGCGTGAGCAATATTTTTGTTTTCCTCGTGAGATTATTTTTTTCCTCTGCAGCAACAAATAGAGTTAATATTTTTTTCCTCAACAAACTAGTTTTATCTGAAGATTGGGGTTAATTGCACCGCAGAGAGCTGGCCAGCAACTGCGTTTAGCTGGAGAAGTGGGGAATAAAACCCGTGTTTTGATCCGACCCCGGTCTGTGAGTGTTTGTTTGTGGTTTAAGGCTGATTTATGGTTCTGCGTTAAATCGACACAGAGCCTACGGCGTAGGGTACGTGGCGACACGCACCGTTCGTTGCGCGTCGCCACGTACCCTACGCCGTAGGTCTGTGTCGATTTAACGCAGAACCATAATTCAGGCTTTACATCAGGCTGTGTGGAAGGTGTTTGGACGTTACAGCCGCGATCCAAAGCGAGCCGACGACTCTTTCACTCTTTTACTTTGTTATATCAGATACTTGGCCTGCGTGGTTCTGCCTCCGAGCAGGAAACCGTTGAAAAGTTAAACCATTATTGATCTTTTCCCCACGTCTGTTGTGTGGAGTTGCTGCAGCCACAACACAGCATAAGAGCATAAGAGCTTCTGCGGAGCTTCTGCGGAGCTTCTGCGGAGCTCTGCTCTGCGCTCCAAGCCCCGCCCATTTTCGTCTCGACTGCGAATCGGGAAGGAGGGGGAAGTGACGTATGCCGTAAAGCAGTCAAAGTCGTAACGATTTGTAGTCTTTTAGTGTGGCAGGGTTCCTACCATGCTCCTCAAAGTTACATAGTGCCAGTGAAGGCGATACAGACCCCTCAGACCATGACAGAGGTGTAATTAAACCTGTTGGAAGTTGATGTACCATCACAATGACTCTGGAAATATGATATTACGGTGGAAAAGTTACGTAGTGTCGCTTTAAGATTTGAGACAAATTTAAAGACAAATATTAAAGAATCAGCATAACTATGTCATTGTATGTTCCTATGTTTTTCATAATAGGTCCCCTTTAAAGAGGGATAACCTTCATTTATAGTTAGAAGAAGAACCATGAACATTTTCAATATGTTTTGCAAGACGTGGAACCACATTTATAAAGAAATCATTGAATTTATTAGCAATTTGTGTATGCTCTGTTATCTTATGCACCATCCTGAAATGTAGACTGGGCTGGAATAGATGATTTTTTTTCTTGTTGAGTGATTCTTTCAATATTATCCATAGATCATTTATTTATTTCTAATAAGGTGGTTGTATTTATTCCTATAATTTTTGTATGTAGCACAATTTAAAGGACTAGGACTTTGTAAATGCCTTTTATAAAGTTTGTTTTTCTTTAAAGCGGATTTCCTAAGTTCTATAGTAAACCATGGTTTGTTAAGGTTTTCAGAGCTTCCTTTATCTTCCTTTATCGGTACACACCTGTATCATGTCGCAACTTAAAGGAAAGTCTCTTGGCGCCATGGCCGAAACCGAACAGGAAGTCGGCCATTTTGAACATTTTGAATTAATCGTGTAATTTTGGCGCAATTTATGCCATTTCTTCGGTCATTAATACGGCCCGAACCGTAACGTGCACCCAGGTGTGTTATACATCAAAACGTGCGTCTCCATCCTCCGACACCACGCATTACTTTTCTCTTTCAAAAGCGTTACCGTGGCGACGCTAGACGGCAAAAAGCGCGCCCACCCTTCATCTGATTGGTTCAGACAGAAAAAACTTTGCGCCTCAAGCCCCATAATACGGTTTGACGTACATGAACAAAAATCGGTACACACCTGTATCATGTCGCAACTTAAAGAAAAGCCAGGCCTGTCGACACATTTGATATTTCATAGTTTGCATTAATGGGCGTGGCCTAACGGCTCAACAGCGCCCACTAGAATACTTTTCTCTGCCATAACTTTTGAATGGTTTGACATAAAGAGTCGTGGGTGGTGTCATGGGACTCGGTATTGAGTCCTTGACCATAATTGGCGAAAATTAGCCCCGCCCCTTCTTCTGATTGGTTGTCCCGATTTTCTGCTATAACTTTTGAATGGTTCGACATAGAGAGTCGTGGGTGGTGTCATCAGATTCTGTATGGAGTCCTTGACCTTCATTGGCCTGAATTAGCCCCGCACCTTCTTCTGATTGGTTGTCCCTTTTTTCTGCTATATCTTTTGAATGGTTTTACATAGGAAGTCGTGGGTGGTGTCATTTCTGATATGCTTATGGGGGGCGGTGGCCGTGAGTGCGAGGGCCCGTTCATCGCTGCTTGCAGCTTTAATTATTATTATTATTATTCTCGCCGTAAATAAATTGCCTTTTTGGAGGCCTTAAAATGCTCCAAAACTCCCCAAATTTTGCACACGCTTCCAGAGTCGCGTAAAATTACGTATTTTATGGGCGACAGGCATGGGTCAAAAAGGATTAGGCTCTATAGCGCCACCTATTTTATGTTTTTGAAGAGCCCCATAATATGGTTTGACTTACAGCAATGTCCTTTATGTGTCTATTATATCAGACAAAGCTCTACAAAAAAGTCTCTTGGACCCATGCTCTAAGTTACACAGGAAGTCCGTCATTTTGAACAGAAAATGTCATTTTTCATGAATTATGGTCATTTCCAGGCCTCGTACTTTAACGAACTCCTCCTAGAGATTTTATCAGATTGGCTCACAACTTGGTTTGTACAATCTAGACACATGGCCGACGCTAAATTGCGAAGCTTTTAAGTTTCTGCCAGAGGGCTTGACCGTAGTGATCCACCGAAGTTTGAGGTCATTTTTAAGCCTCGCCATCAAACATCAATTGGCTGTAATTCAGCAATACATGATTTGATGTTGTTGAAAACGTATGTGCATGATTGTAGACTGAGCCTGAAGACATCTATGGTGGAATATTCAGGATCGGTTGTAGCGCCACCTGTTGGCACCTGGAATTGTCATGTCTTGTAGTATGCATCTGTGCTCCAAGCGAGATCAGTTTATTGATCTCAAAGTTGGTCAGATAATAGGTAAGACATTGACGATGACTGACAGAGAAAACTGTAAGTTCTTATCAAAGGGCGTCGCTGTCAGAGGTTGTCAAATTTCGGTGTCTCGCCATGAACATAAAAGTTGTTGTAACTTAAACATAATTGGTCAGAATCAACCCAAAATCAATTCATGTAATCAGGCTTCCATTCTGAACAAGTGGATATGACAATCTTGGATGAACTCCATAGCGCCACCTTTTGGTCAGGTATACATTTTTCATCAAATTATGTGCTGTAATGGCTGTTTCGTTCATCCAATCTTAATCCAATCGACACATATGATTGTCAGTAGGTTCCTTGTTGACCGTGTCGCGTATTGTGGCCGTAATTTGAAAGGAATTGGCATTTTTATGTCACTCTGTATTTCTGGTAAAATATTAATTAAAAATCAGAGATTTTGTGTAAGGAAAATTAAATGGCAGTTTCAGATAGCTTACAACAGGACTAAAAAATCATACACTGGAACATATTATTTTCGGAGAACTTCGTCACTCTAAAAATAAAAAAAATGAACTAATAACATAAAAAGCTATGTCTTTGTCACAAAATGTCAAAATTAACATTCGACTTCATAAATATGTTGTTTACTATAATGAGAAAATATCTTGTGAATTTCATAAGCCTGAGTGGGACCGTTGATTTTCTATTAATATTTATGTTAAATTCACTGGATTCTTAACTCTGACTGACTGCCTGCAGCGGGTGACAGCAAAGGAGGAGAGGAGAGAAAGGAGGGGTGCTCCCGCGGGGGACGGAGGGAGGGGTGGGGTGGGGGGTGGGGGTGGGGGGGTGGGGGGGGCGGGGGCTTGTTATGCGCGCGCATCTCCCGCGGGGGGGCGGGGCATTGGAGCTGACGTTCAGCGCGGCCGCCATCTTGGATAAGGTACCGACGGCCATCTTGGAGAGGCTGGCAGAGATTTAGTTATGAAACAGGACGCTGTCACACATTAAAAATACGTACTTTTATGCTGAAAGACTTTGTATTATGCTCTTTTACAAAGACATGGTATGGAATATTGATACATGTATAAATTAATTAATTGTATAAAGAAACAAGTTTGATTGTTCATTTGAATTTATTTGAAGGGGAGAGGGGTGTGTTGTTGTATTTATTTATATATATTTATTTATTTATTTGAGAGTGAGAGTGAACTTTGTAATATTATAAGTCCTCTTGGCTTACTATTCCTATCCATTTTTCATTGACTGTTTTTTGTTTTTTTTTATAGCAAAAGGTGCAAATAAAAATATACACCGTCGGAATTCGGAAACTGATGATTATTTCTTCATCCACTGCATCTTTCATCCACTGGTGCGTTCAGGGACAATTGGAATTTACTCAATTTGGCGAGAATTGACCATTGTGGTTTCTCCTGTTTACTGGTGTGATGAGTGATATCTAAATATTGTAATCTTTAAAGGAGCTTGAGGCTCCTTTTAAGAAATGAGACTCTCTAGCGCCACCCTTCGCCACGACGGACGTTGGGGGTACTGCAGCCAACAGCGAAGCCGGCACGGGAGAGGGGGAGAACGCCCATGCTGCGTCATGTGACGTCACATCCGCAGGACAGCGCGGGAAATTCCGGGCACAATTGCAGCACATTTTGCAGCACACAGCCTGTTCAAGGCAACGGAGAGATACACTAGAGGGCTCATTCTTTTGGGTTTGGAACGCTTCATCTGACATTATTACTAGAAAACTTAAAATGTATACACATTTTTTTCATAAATCCTGCCTCAATCCTGCCTCATGCTCCTTTAATTACCAACTTCATCTAATTAATGTTTTTCATCTAACCTCAGTAGTGTGAGATATTGTTTCAATGGGAAACTGCACACAAACTCAGCGGCGGTTGGTGTTGTTTTTCCTATGGGCAAGCCAGGCCTGGCGATAAATTTGATTTTTCATGGTTTGCATTAATGGGCGTGGCCTAACGGCTCAACAGCGCCCACTAGAATACTTTTCTCTGCCATAACTTTTGAAAGGTTCGACATAAAGAGTCGTGGGTGGTATCATGGGACTCGGTATTGAGTCCTTGACCATAATTGGCGAAAATTAGCCCCGCCCCTTCTTCTGATTGGTTGTCCCGATTTTCTGCTATAACTTTTGAATGGTTTGACATAGAGAGTCGTGGGTGGTGTCATCACATTCTGTATGGAGTCCTTGACCTTCATTGGCCTGAATTAGCCCCGCCCCTTCTTCTGATTGGTTGTCCCTTTTTTCTGCTATAACTTTTGAATGGTTTGACATAGGAAGTTGTGGGTGGTGTCATGGGACTCGGTATTGAGTCCTTGACCATAATTGGTGAAAATTAGCCCCGCCCCTTCTTCTGATTGGTTGTCCCGATTTTCTGCTATAACTTTTGAATGGTTTGACATAGAGAGTCGTGGGTGGTGTCATCACATTCTGTATGGAGTCCTTGACCTTCATTGGCCTGAATTAGCCCCGCCCCTTCTTCTGATTGGTTGTCCCGATTTTCTGCTATAACTTTTGAATGGTTTGACATAGAGAGTCGTGGGTGGTGTCATCAGATTCTGTATGGAGTCCTTGACCTTCATTGGCCTGAATTAGCCCCCCCCTTCTTCTGATTGGTTGTCCCTTTTTTCTGCTATAACTTTTGAATGGTTTGACATAGGAAGTCGTGGGTGGTGTCATTTCTGATATGCTTATGGTGGGCGGTGGCCGTGAGTGCGAGGGCCCGTTCATCGCTGCTTGCAGCTTTAATTATTATTATTATTATTATTAATAAATAGATGAACCAGTGTATATATAGCATATCTACTCTTATATAGTTATTCAAGTATATTGTTATACCATTGCTGTCTATTGTTCTCTATTATATTGTAGTATTATAGTAAAGTAATGATAATGTAATACTATACATTATAATAACTTATATTATTACATACATACATACATAGTAACACAACTAAATGCTGGGTGTTTGTTTTGTTTGCCTTGAATTGTTTGATTTTGACTACATTTATATATACATATAATTGAGTATTATATCACTGTATTGAACAGTTATTAAAGTAGGTATGTGTGTTTTATAAGTAAGCTTATTGAAACTCTTGTTATATGTAAGAATGTATGTAGATTCAGGGGAAGGACTGGATAAGTGTTTACTTCAATCCTACTCCGTTTCGAGCATGTTGGTGGATCCGTGAGGTCTGAACAAGTGCTGTACACATATATATATATATATATATATATATATATATATATATATATATATATATATATATATATATATATATATATATATATATATATATATATATACCCTGCACCCCAACCTGGGACTTGCTGATTGGGCCGGAGCTTCGGGAGCTGCGTGCTGGCCTGCGGTCCCCACCCCTGGTCATCCCGTTGCTGCTTCCACCTGCCTGCTGTACTGTTGCCGTCCCTGACCCACCAGTCTGGCCCTCGGCAGGAGGGTCCCCCCTTATGAGCCTGGTCCTGCTCAAGGTTTCTTCCCTCCTAAAGGGGAATTTTTCCTTGCCACTGTTTGGCTTAAGGTTTTTCTCCCACTAGGGGAGTTTTTACCTGCCATTGTTTATGTAATAACTGCTCGGGGGTCATGTTCTGGGTATGGGTCTCTGGAAAGCGTCTAGAGACAACTCTGTTGTATTAGACGCTATATAAATAAAATTGAATTGAATTGAATATATATATATATAGATGTATATCCCTCCTTGTATACCCTCCTTGAACCGCCACCTTACTGTGGTGGAGGGGTTTGTGTGCCCGAGTGATCCTAGCTATGTTGTCGGGGGCACTTTCGCCCCTGGTAGGGACTCCCAGGGTCCTGGTCCTGGGTGACGGGCCAGACTAAGAGCGGTTCACAAGCCTACCATGATGAAAAAGATATCAAGGACCGTTACGTCGCCCGGATCGGCGTCACCGGGGCCCCGCCCTGGAGCCAGGCCTTGGGTTGGGGCTCGTAGGCGAGCGCCTGGTGGCCGGGTCTTTGCCCGTGGGAACCGGCCGGGCTCAGCCCGAAACGGCGACGCGGGTCCGCCTTCCAGTAGGCCCACCACCCGCAGGAAGGACCATGGCAGGCCGGTGCATTGTGGGCTGGGTAGCAGTCGTGGCAGGGTGCCTCGACGACCCAATCCCTGGACATCAACCCTCACAGTGGGGACATGGAATGTCACCTCGCTGGGGGGGAAGGAGCCGGAGCTTGTGCGTGAGGTTGAGAGATACCGGCTAGAGATAGTCGGGCTCACCTCCACACATAGCTTGGGCTCTGGAACCCAGCTCCTTGAAGGGGGCTGGACCCTCCACTACTCTGGAGTTGCCCAAGGTGAGAGGCGGCGGGCTGGTGTGGGCTTGGTTATAGCCCCCCAGCTCAGCCGCCATGTGTTGGAGTTCACCCCGGTGAACGAGAGGGTCGCTTCCCTGCGCCTTCGGGTCGGGGATAGGTCTCTCACTGTTGTTTGTGCCTACGGGCCGAACAGCAGTGGGGAGTACCCGGCCTTCTTGGAGTCCCTGGGAGGAGTACTTGATAGTGCTCCAACTGGGGACTCCATTGTTCTACTGGGGGACTTCAACGCTCACGTGGGCAATGACAGTGATACCTGGAGAGGCGTGATTGGGAGGAACGGCCTCCCCTATCTGAACCCGAGTGGTGTTTTGTTGTTGGACTTCTGTGCGAGTCGCAGTTTGTCCATCACGAACACCATGTTCAGGCATAAGGGTGTCCATCAGTGCACGTGGCACCAGGACACCCTAGGCCGGAGGTCAATGATCGACTTTGTTGTCGTTTCATCTGACCTTCGGCCGCATGTCTTGGACACTCGGGTGAAGAGAGGGGCTGAGCTGTCAACTGATCACCACCTGGTGGTGAGTTGGATGCGCTGGCGGAGGAGGAGGTTGGACAGACCGGGCAGACCCAAACGGATTGTGAGGGTCTGTTGGGAACGTCTGGCTGAGCCCTCTGTCAGGGACATCTTCAACTCCCACCTCCGGGAGAGCTGATCTCGGATCCCGGGGGAGGCGGGGGACATCGAGTCAGAGTGGACCATGTTCTCCGCCTCCATTGTCAACGCAGCGGCTCGAAGCTGTGGACGCAAGGTCTCCGGTGCCTGTCGTGGCGGCAATCCTAGAACCCGGTGGTGGACACCGGAAGTACAGGATGCCGTCAGACTGAAGAAGGAGTCCTACCGGGCTATGTTGGCCGGTGGGACTCCTGACGCAGTAGATAGGTACCGGCAGGCCAAGCGGGCCGCGGCTCGGGCAGTCTTGGAGGCAAAAACTCGGGTCTGGGAGGAGTTCGGGGAGGCCATGGAGGAGGACTTTCGGTCGGCCTCGAGGAAATTCTGGAGGACCGTTCGGCGCCTCAGAAGGGGGAAGCAGTACTCTGCCGGCACCATTTATGGTGCTGGTGGGGAGCTGTTGACCTCGACTGGGGACATTGTCGGACGGTGGAAGGAATACTTTGAGGATCTCCTTAACCCGACTGACATGCCTTCCACTGAGGAAGCAGAGGGTTGGGGCTCGGAGGCGTGCTCATCCATCACCCAAGCCGAGGTCACCGAGGTGGTTCGTAAGCTCCTCGGTGGCCGGGCACCGGGGGTGGATGAGATTCGCCCTGAGTACCTCAAGTCTCTGGATGTCGTAGGGCTGTCGTGGCTGACACGCCTTTGCGACATTGCATGGAGGAAGGGGACAGTACCGCTGGGGTGGCAAACCGGGGTGGTGGTCCCTCTGTTTAAAAAGGGGGACCGGAGAGTGTGTTCCAACTACAGGGGGATCACACTTCTCAGCCTCCCCGGGAAAGTCTACGCCAGGGTACTGGAGAGGAGATTACGGCCGATAGTCGAACCTCGGATTCAGGAGGAACAATGCGGTTTTCGTCCCGGTCGTGGAACACTGGACCAGCTCTATACCCTCCGCAGGGTGCTCGAGGGTTCGTGGGAATTTGCCCAACCAGTCTACATGTGTTTTGTGGATCTGGAGAAGGCATTTGACCGTGTCCCTCGTGCCATTCTGTGGGGGGTGCTGAGTGAGTATGGAGTCCGGGGCCCTCTACTAAGGGCTGTCCGGTCTCTGTATGATCGAAGCAGGAGTCTGGTTCGCATTGCCGGCAGTAAGTCAGACTTGTTCCCGGTGCATGTTGGACTCCGGCAGGGCTGCCCTTTGTCACCGGTCCTGTTCATAATTTTTATGGACAGGATTTCTAGGCGAAGCCAGGGGCCGGAGGGGATCCGGTTTGGGAACCTCAGGATTTCATCTCTGCTTTTTGCAGATGATGTTGTCCTGTTGGCTTCATCAGACCGGGACCTCCAGCATGTGCTGGGGCGGTTTGCGGCCGAGTGCGACGCGGCAGGGATGAGAATCAGCACCTCCAAGACCGAGGCCATGGTTCTCGACCGGAAAAGGGTGGCATGCCTTCTCCGGGTGGGTGGAGAAGTCCTGCCTCAGGTGGAGGAGTTCAAGTATCTCGGGATCTTGTTCACGAGTGAGGGAACAATGGAGCGTGAGATTGACAGGCGGATCGGTGCAGCGTCCGCAGTAATGCGGTCGATGTACTGGACCGTCGTGGTAAAGAGGGAGCTGAGTCGAAAGGCGAAGCTCTCGATTTACCGGTCAATCTACGCCCCTACCCTCACCTATGGTCATGAACTTTGGGTAGTGACCGAAAGGACAAGATCGCGGATACAAGCGGCCGAGATGAGTTTCCTCCGCAGGGTGGCTGGACGCTCCCTTAGAGATAGGGTGAGGAGTTCGGTCACCCGGGAGGAGCTCGGAGTCGAGCCGCTACTCCTCCACATTGAGAGGAGTCAGCTGAGGTGGCTTGGGCATCTGTACCGGATGCCTCCTGGACGCCTCCCTAGGGAGGTGTTCCAGGCATGTCCCACCGGGAGGAGACCCCGGGGAAGACCCAGGACACGCTGGAGAGACTATGTCTCTCGGCTGGCCTGGGAACGCCTCGGACTCCCCCCGGAAGAGCTGGAGGAAGTGTCTGGGGTGAGGGAAGTCTGGGCATCCCTGCTGAGGCTGCTGCCCCCGCAACCCGGTAACGGATAAAGCGGGAGAAGATGAGTGAGTGAGTGAGTGAGTATATATAGATGTATACTCTTTTTTAACATGCATGTTCAAAATAAAATCTTCAAATCAAATGGTTAAATGTGGTAGAAGCTTATTCCAATATGTTCCAATCAGAGCCGCCGCAAGGGGTGTGCGAACCGTGCGACCGCACGGGGCCTCGCGCTGTGGGCCGTTTTTTTTTTTTGTTTTTTGTTTTTTCGTTTTTTTCCCCCTTATAAATATCAACAGTCACGTTCCATCGTAAATTGTAGGCTATAATTACGATAAAATGTGCATTGTGCGGCCAGTGTAGGCTGATTCTTACTTTACAACTGTCCTGAACGCATCGGGGCTGTGAGCCAACGCTGAATGTCTGTAAAGCCTGATTTATGGTTCTGTGTTAAATCGACGCAGAGCCTACGGCGTAGGGTACGCGGCGACGCGCACCGTACGTGCATATCGCCACTTACACTACGCCGTAGGCGCTGCGTTGGTGTAACGTGGAACCATAAATCAGCCTTAACAGTTACAGCAATTTGCCCACTCGGCAAATTTGCAGCCATGAAGGAGATGAGCGCTAAACTTTAAAAGAGGACTAAGCATGTACAAAGTTTTGAATGTTACCCCGTTTTCCACGTTACCTGGATTATTTTGGGTTATGCAAGAGTCAACTATGGTGAGTCAGTGTAACCTTCATAAATAATTTCTTTATCAGAATGTTGTGTAGCTTTGACCACCTGCCTATTTGAATGAGCTTTGTGTTGTTGTCAACTAGACCGCCGAGTCTATTCTCTGTTATAGAACTAGACTAGAGTCTATTCTCTGTTATAGAACTAGACTAGAGTCTATTCTCTGTTATAGAGCTTAGAAATGATGTTATAGACTGCTGTGTCTATATCTGTCTAATAGGTTGTGTAATTTTAGACCAGTTATGCTTTTTTGTATTTAAGCTGTATCAAAGATGGAACTGAGTCAGTCCGTGACTATCTGAGTTTTCAGCGCCATGTGATTGACAGCTGTTAGGCCTGTGTGTGTGTGTGTGTGTGTGTGTGTGTGTGTGTGTGTGTGTGTGTGTGTGTGTGTGTGTGTGTGTGTGTGTGTGTGTGTGTGTGTGTGTGTGTGTGTGTGTGTGTGTGTGTCTGTGTCTGTGTGTCTGTGTGTGTGTGTGTGTGTGTGTGTGTGTTCTTCTGAACAAGTTTGTGACTTTACTCTGCTTTCTGCAGCATAGGCCTAAAGGCTTGGCTCAATAAAAGTGAGAATAAATGTTGTTTGATGGGTAGGATGATGTTGTTGAACGTTAAAATGACTATCATAAGTTTTTCCTTGTCACTGTTTGGCTTAAGGTTTTTCTCCCACTAGGGGAGTTTTTACCTGCCATTGTTTATGTAATAACTGCTCGGGGGTCATGTTCTGGGTATGGGTCTCTGGAAAGCGTCTAGAGACAACTCTGTTGTATTAGACGCTATATAAATAAAATTGAATTGAATTGAATTGAATTAAGGCCCATGGAGAATGCTCCGCCCCCTCTGTACTGAGACCCGCGCTCCGCCACTGGAGGCAGGGGAAGGTATCCAGTCTTTTGCTAATTGGAGAGTTAAAATTGCGCATATAGACACCCGATCTGACCCGAAAAACCCCAACATTTTGTGCGCGTGAGTGTAGCAAGCGTGCGAGGGCCCCCCCTGGCCATTTCGCACAGGGCCTCGCAAATCTACCAGACGGCTCTGGTTCCAATATGTCCAATATATTGAAGGCATCGAGTTTCTTTAAGCTGTTTTACTAAAAGTTGTTTCTCTACTTCACTGTTCTTTACTGTCACTTAAGTTCCTGTTGCTACAAAGTCCATGCACACATTGCTGCTTAGAGGTGAGAGCTGGCAGCTCTTTTGTCTTCTGTAGGCAGTACTCGAGTTGTAAAAACAATCAGGGGGGTGGTGGATTTTATCATATGGGGACAGATAATTTGTGCTGATTACAAATAATATAATATATTACAAATAATAGCAGTGACCAAAACACCTGCAGAAATACTGCAGGAATGACATAGCAGCAGTTAAATGCAGCCTTCTGTAAGCTTGAAATATCCACTGGGCTTACATCAAATACATCAAAACACAACAATAAAAAACACTTTTCTGAACTTATCAATATGACTCTGTCCTTCACAGGATAAGTAAAATGGATCACTGCAAAAACTCACAATCTTAACAAGAATATTTGTCTTATTTCTAGTTACAATGTCTCATTTTAGTAAAAAAATCTCATTACACTTAAAACAAGACTCATCACTGGAAAAAACAACAATTTTCACCTGTTTCAAGTAGATTTTCACTTGAAATAAGTAGAAAAATCTGCCAGTGGAACAAGATTTCTTTGCTTGTAATGAGAAGATAAATCTTGTTCCACTGGCAGATTTTTCTACTTATTTCAAGTGAAAATTTACCTGAAACAGGTGAAAATTGTCAAATAAATAATTTTCTGGTGATGACTGTAAATGTTGAAATAGCAGTAAAACCACATTCAGTGATGAAATGACATAAGGGATGGAAAGGAGGGATGGCAGTTTTACAGGGGGGATGATTTGGACTGTTTTTATTTCAGGGGGGGATGATTTGGACCGTTTTTATTTCAGGGGGGATGATTTGGACCGTTTTTATTTCAGGGGGGATGATTTGGACCGTTTTTATTTCAGGGGGGATGATTTGGACCCTTTTTATTTCAGGGGGGGATGATTTGGACCCTTTTTATTTCAGGATGGGATGCCATCCCCCTCATCCCCCCTCATCCCCCCTCAACTCCAGTACTGTCTGTAGGGGACATGAGTGCAGCTCCAGCTCCATCCTCACTAAAACTGGAACAACAGCACCCTCTTCCTGTTGCCACGCGTTGATCAATCAGGTCAATCTGTTACTGGTCACTAGTGTCTCTGGCTGACAGTGTTGTGCAACTTCATACTTGTCATGAACTAGTTCAAAGTTCAGTTCACATAATTTAGAAATGAACAGTTCACGTTCATAGTTCACCATTTTCACTTTGAACCAGTTCAAATTCAGTTCATTTCAATATTTTTAGGTGAGAAGTACGAATGAAACGCCCCCCTATCCTAAAAACTGTTCACTGTAGACCAGTGGTCTCCAACCCTGGTATTCAGGACTCCTGTCCTTCATGTTCTAGATGTTTCCTGCTTCAGCTCCCTGATAAAAATGACTGTCATTAACAGACTTGTGCAGACCTGGATGACAAGCTGATGACGACCATTAATTAGAATCAGGTGTGATGATGCAAGAAAACATCTAGAACAGGGGTCGGCAACCCGCGGCTCCAGAGCCGCATGCGCTGTAGTGGCTCCTGGAGCTTTTTCAAAAATGTTGGACCTTTTTTCCCTTTTTTTTCCTTTTCTTTCTTCTTTTTTCAATTTTTTTCCTTTTTTCTTACTTTTTCCTTTGCTTTTTAATCTCAACATTTCAACTTTTTTCTCGACATTTCGACTTTTTTCTCGACATTTCATCTTTTTTCTAAACATTTTGACTTTTTTCTCGAGATTGTACTTCAACATTAATCTCCACATTTCGACCTTTTTCTCTAAATTTTGACTTTTTTCTCGATATTTCGACTTTTTTTCAACATTTTGACTTTTTTATCAACATTATGACTTTTTTCTCAACATTATGACTTTTTTCTCAACATTTTGCCTTTTTTCTCAACATTTCAACTTTTTTCTCAACATTTTGCCTTTCGCCATTTGCCTTCATTCGAAGACTGATACAAGACTTTTCTTTTTTTGCGGCTCCAGACATATTTGTTTTTTGCGTTTATGGTCCAATATGGCTCTTTCAACATTTTGGGTTGCCGACCCCTGATCTAGAACATGCAGGACAGGGGTTCGAGGACCAGGGTTGGAGACCCTGCTGTACAATCATGTATTTACTAGTGGCTTTTCAACTTTACTCAGGCTGTAAATCTCCAACAATGTGGTCCATTATCAGTGTTTCTACCTGTTGCAGGTAAATCCTCCCCCTGAAGGAGCAGCAGTGACTGGGGTCGTTTGGGCTGTTGGGTCTTCTTGGTCTTTCCTGATGACTTTTTCTGATTGTCGTAAGTAAATTTATTAATGGATAGCCCCTTGAGATGAATCATCTCGTTTTCGAGGGGGTCCAACCAAAAACATACAACACAATACAAAACAGTTACATACAACATACATAATACATAATACTCTCACACACAAACCCGCCCACACACCAGTCCCCAAGACCTACACTCCTGAACAACACAGGTAAACACTGCATATGATGCAGTAATAGCAACAAGAACAACAATATTAATAGTCATTATCATCATCATTATGATACAGTATATGAAGAAATATATACATTTTATATAAAATAAATAAATAAAAATAAAATGAGAAGGCAATACCACTAGAGGCAACTACATGGTTTATTGAGGTTGGAATATAGTGAGTTTTTAAAGAGGTGTAATGAATTTAGTTTTCTTATATTAATGGGTAGGTTGTTCCAGTCTGATGGGGCTTTGAACTTAAAAGCACGTCTGCCAATTTCTTTAAAGGTTAAAGGAACGAAAAAGAGGGTTGCTGAACGAAAAAAAGGGTTGCTGAGTGTTTCTGAGAGAATATGAGGATGTATATGGAATCAGATATTGTTTCAAGTAAGATGGATAACTAAAGTGGATACATTTGAATATGAGTTGGAGTCAGTGGTGGTGTCTTCTTGATTGTCAAGGACTTGCAGATATTTCCTCACACTGGACGGATGCTTTAACTCCACATGACGTTTCAAATGTGAAGTTGACGAGGCAGACGCTCAGACTTGTTTTCTCAGCGCAGGTGCACAGAATTTACACAGAAAGGTTAGATTTTTACCGTCAGACTCTTTGGGAGACGATGTGTAAAATTCCTGCAGATAATAATAAGCGGATCATCTTCTGACGTCTCGCTGACGCTGCGTCTGCAGCGTCTCTCTCTTCACTGGTCATGTAAAGATGCACCGGGCTCGGGCCGCCGTTGCCATCGAGATGATGCCCGATGTTATGCTAGTGTGTGCACTGCATTGTGGGTAATGTAGTGTGAGGTCGTCGTCTCGTCAAGTATTTTAAATGTGCCGCCCGCTGGTGAAATGAGAAGGATTATTCCGTATTAATTGGACCTAAACAGTGAAGCTGAAACTCACATAATCTGAACAGTTAAAATTCCAGTTCATGATCTGCAGAATGAACAAGTTCACGTTCAAGTTCTTTATTTGCAAATATGTTGCGTTCAGTTCAACGTTCTCACAGAAATGAACGTGTTCATGCACAACACTGCTGGCTGACCATTAAAGGTATTGTGACATGAAAAACCCCTTTTTTTATTTTTTGTGTTTTGTTGGGTGTCTTGACATCAATTACACCCAAAAAACAACGAACTTTTAACATTCAGTGTATTGTGTGCTTTCTGGGATTTTCCGCATAACTATGCAAAAACGGCGCACCTGGTTTGGTGGCGGGCCGTTACGTATAGACCCGCTAAATCACCGCCCCCTCCACCCAGCTCCCTGCCTCCTCTCCTCTCCAGCGCACCATAAAGGCTGATTTATGGTTCCGCGTTACACCGACGCAGAGCCTACGGCGTAGGGTTACGCGGCGACGCGCACCGTACGCTGAACCCTACGGCGTAAGCTCTGCGTCGATTTAACGTGGAACCATAAATCAGGCTTAACACGGAGCTGTTTAGAGCCTCTTTTGTTCTCATCACCGGAGGACAACTGCTAAAAAGACCCGCGGCCACTGACTGGACTTAAGATAAGGGGACACTGCTGCTTGCATGCCTTTATTTTTATGATTGTTTGCGGTGGACTGCTTCGCCCTGCTGCTTTTCCGTGCATGCTTCGCCTGTCGCTCCCGGCTTAACTCTCCGACGCCGCTGTGAGCGTATAGCTTGCAGGGAGCTACGGTCCTCTGGTCACGGACTTCATGCCCGGGCTGTAGTCGCCCTGTCTGGGCTGTGTGTGTGGGTGTTTGTGGTTCGGTGTGCGCACGTGTGTGTGGAGACGGCAGAAGCGTACTGTTTGTTCCCTCCATGTGCTCCTGGTTTTCGATCCCTGTGTACGTGAGTTAATCTTGATCCTGCCAAGCAGCGCTTTTGTTTTTACCCTTTATGGAATAAACCCTTGTGTTTTTTTGAGAACTCCTGCCTCCAGCCTCCCTCTCTCTCCTGCATCTGGGTCCTCACCTTACCCCCACACGTGACAGAACGGACCGACCAGCATGGACCCAGCAGGAGAGAGTGCATCGGCCCCTGCTCCGGTGATGGTCCCGGACCCCCCGCAGCCAGCGCCTCGGACCCGGGTACCCCCGCAGCCAGCACCCCGGACCCGGGTACCCCCGCAGCCAGCGCCTCGGACCCGGGTACCCCCGCAGCCAGCGCCTCGGACCCAGGTACCCCCGCAGCCAGCGCCATGGACCCGGGTCCCCACTCGGGCAGCTCCGGGGATCCTCTGCCCCCCGACGCCGGCTCCCCGCATCCTGTCTGCTCCTGTTCCGGCTCCCCGCATCCTGTCTGCTCCTGTTCCGGCTCCCCGCATCCTGTCTGCTCCTGTTCCGGCTCCCCGCATCCTGTCTGCCCCTGTTCCGGCTCCCTGCATCCTGTCTGCCCCTGTTCCTGAGGCGGTCCCGCCGCCCATCTCTGTTCCTCTTCCTGAGGCGATCCTGGATGGATCTGCCCAGCCCCGAGAACGGCCCTCTGGTCGGTGTGCCTGGTCCCGAGTCTGGTTCCGGGGTTGGCCCCCCAAAATGTCTCTCCGGTTGGCCCGGCCCCGTCGGCGTCCTCCGGAACTCTCTCGCCGGTCTGCCCGGCCTCGAGGACGGCCCCCGGAACTTTGGCCGTGTGTGGCTTGGGCCCCCTGCGCCCATACTGGGTGTGGACTGTTGGGACATCTGGGATCTGTCCCTTGAGGGGGGGGTACTGTCAGGGTTTGACACTTCCCCCCAGTTTGAGTTTCAGTTCTGTCCCTCCTGTTTCCCATTTGCGCTGATTGTGTCTGCACCTGTGTCTCATCGTGTCTCGTTATCCCCTGTGTATATCTGGTCTTGTCATTCCTTTGTTCCCTGTCGGTCCGTACTGTTTGTTCCCTCCATGTGCTCCTGGTTTTCGATCCCTGTGTACGTGAGTTAATCTTGATCCTGCAAAGCAGCGCTTTTGTTTTTACCCTTTATGGAATAAACCCTTGTGTTTTTTTGAGGCCTCCAGCCTCCCTCTCTCTCCTGCATCTGGGTCCTCACCTTACCCCCACACGTGACAGCTGGTATATAAAACGGACGAGCTGGAATTACAACTGAACTGAACAACTGAACTGAACAACTTGAAGTTGACAGCCTGGTGCTCATAGAACAACCTCACTCTGAACACCGGGAAAACCAAGGAGATCATCGTCAACTTCAGGAAACAGAACACCGACCCAGCCCCCCTCTACATCAACGGCCAGAGAGTGGAAAGGGTCCACTCCTTCCGGTTTCTTGGCCTCCTCATCTCCGACAGCATCTCCTGGTCTGAGAACATCACCGCCATCACAAAAAAGGCTCAGCAGCGGCTGCACTTCCTGAGAGTCCTCAGGAGATACAAGCTGGACCCCAGCCTGCTGCCGACCTTCTACCTCTCATCCATCCAGAGCCTGCTGACGTACTGCATTACAGTCTGGTACGGCAGCTGCACTGCTGCGGACAGAGGAAGGCTGCAGAGGGTGGTGAAAGCAGCGCAGAGGATCATCGGCTGCCCCCCCCCACCCCCCCTGACGGACATTTACACCTCCCGCTGCCTCAGCAGAGCCACTAACATTATTAAAGACAGCTCCCACCCCGGCTCTGACCTGTTTGACCTGCTGCCTTCAGGTAGACGCTACAGAGTCATCAGGTCAAAAACAAAACAGTTTTTTCCCCAAAGCCATAATCACCCTGAACAACTTGTGAATTATCCTCGTTACTGTCTTTTTTAACTGTGCAATACTTCTCCCGGACTCTGTGCAATATTCCTACATATGTATATACTGTCATCTGTAAAAAAAAAAAAACGATTCAAATGCACCTTAACCTTTTTTTTATATTTTTTTATATTATTCATATTTCTTATATTTCTTATTGCTTTATATTTCTTATTGTTTGCACTACTGCTATTTGTCTTGCACTGGAGAGGTGATGCTGCTTCAAATCTCACTGTACCCAGGTATACTGACAATAAAGTATTCTGATTCTGATTCTGATTTTGTTATCTAAACCTTTAAATAAATAAATAAAACCCCCAAAACACTAACAGTGTGATACACTCAGTTAAGACCCGAGATTCTACCCGTCCGGCTCCTCTCAGAAAAGATCCAAGAGGATTTGTGCCGCGAGGAGAACTGTCAAGAGTCCTGAGGGTTAATCTTGACATCGTAGCGTGCTTCTGGTTTCTGGACGGTTTAACTGTGGATCAGTGTGACATGCTCTTGTTATTATGATCGTGGTGTGTGTGTGCAGTTGTGGGACGTCTACATGGGGTCATGTACTGGACGTGTACATGGATGGACTGATGACCTGCCCGGGTGAACTGGACTGAGGGGATTGATATAGATGGGTGGATGAATTATCCTCTCAATGATTAGATCACAATAAAAGCTTCTCGGTTTTGCTTTGAGCGTTCATCTTTCAGGGATGGGGTTGCAGGGTGTCCTAAACTACTGATGAAAGTGATAAACAAGATGTGAGATCTACAATGTTTTATTATCGATACTGAATCAATACACCTGATACATGCTTATAGAACGTCTAACATCAATTCAATTTCAATTCAATATTATTTATATAGCGTCTAATACAACAGATGTTGTCTCTAGACGCTTTCCAGAGATCCAGAACATAAACATAAACATAAACCCCCGAGCAATTATTACATAAACAATGGCAGGTAAAAACTCCCCTAGTGGGAGAAAAACCTTAAGCCAAAGAGTGGCAAGAAAAAAGAAAAAACTGTAAACCACCTGGAGTTCCTTATTCATTACAAGGATCAATACTCATTAATACATCTACACTGTTTGTCACCTCTTATAGTTAAAATTAATGTCAATTATTAAGGAATAAAACCAAACTATTCCAACTTTATGCTCAACAGTGTATATTTTACATACTGTATATTGAAACTATAAAAACACATGAAGCCAGTTTGGATTATATGAGATCAGCTAGCTTCATCAACCCTTACTAAATCTTCTTGAACTCTTCAAACATGCTTTAAACAAGATTTAATTAAAATGTCTCGGTCTGCTGGAACCAGAAGATGATTGATGTTTAAAGATATTTAACTCTTCTTGATGGATTCTTGGTTACAGTGTTAACCATGAGTCTTCTCCAGCACTAATTTGCTTCCCTCATCCATCTGACCGACCATCTCCTCCAGAATCTGGACCTCCGCCGTTTTCCCGAACTCCCGCATCTTCATGATGAGCACACCCAGATATGCCTGGGTAGACGTGGTTTCCACGGTCAGAGCAGAATCTCGCAGCTTCAGCACATGACTGAAGGCCTCTTCCACCAACTGCTTTATCTTTTCTTCGTGCTCCTTCTTCTTCTTATCCAGCACACTCAGAAAACCAGACGTGTATTGCACATTTGCTTGGAATTTTTTCTTTAGCTCTTCTATGGTTCTCTTGACCTTCCTGGTCTTGATGACGTACTTCTGGTAGTCTTTCGTATGTTGCAGTACAGAACAGTTACACACGGTGCAACACAAAGATTTCATGACCAAACAAGATGGGGCACCCCAGGCATCAGCGCATGGGTAATGACAGTTTTCTTCACAATTTTCGCAGCGAGTGACTCCATTATATGATAGAGTCCTCCATGTCCATCCGCCATCATATTTCTCCAGTTCTTTGTATGACTCCTCCACCTCAATGGTGAAGTTCTTGTCATTTTCCAGTTGGCTCTCGTGCAACTTCAGCTGCATTTGTGTCTTGTCAATCTCCTCCTTCATCTTCTCAGTCAACTTGATTCTTTCTTGCAGGTTGTGGATGGATGCTGTCAGTCGTTGTTGGGACTTCAGAACCTCCACTGTTGTTTTCAGCTCCTGAGATCCAGTTGTCTTCAGGAACTCAGAAAATCGCTGCATTCCCTTTGCCGTCTGTCGCCATGCGTTCTCCAAAGGCACCTCAGTGTCTTTGTCTCTCAGCTCCTCCTGACAGTTATTGAACAGGAAGTGAACCAGCTGATTATTCTCATTTTTGGCACATTTAATGTTTGCTGCTTCAAGAGCCTGAAGAGCATTTTTCGGTGGAATCCCATCTGAGTGCGTCATGAGAGCTATGATGTTTTTCTCCATGTCTTTTCCAAACAGAGACATCACTGAGTCAAAGATGTACGTCATGCGGTCGCTGACTCGATTCACAGTCGCCTTCAGCACCAGACAAACCGCGGCCATTTCACGAATTCCATCCTCCGATCCAAACAAGTCGAGCAATCTCTGATTGACGACGGCATCGTGCTCAATCCCTCTGGTGTCTCCATACCCAGGAGTATCGACGATGGTCAGAGAGAAGGGCAGAGTTTTATCCTCGAACCCAAAGATCTCGTACACGATCACATCTGATGTCTGACTCTCTGCTTGGTTTCTCTTCTCATCCTCTACGATCTGAAACCAGACTTCATCCTCAAACTTCACTCCCATGGTGTAGTTGACCAGAGCGTTGATCATGGTAGATTTTCCTGTTCCTGTTTCACCAACAAGTAGGATGGTTTTATTTGTTTTCGTAGAGCTCTTTTCACCAACGGTCAGTCTCTTCAGGGTTCCAATATGTTGGACTTTTGGTTTCAGCTGGTAAACTGCTGGACGGCCTGAACGGATCAGGTCAC
This sequence comes from Cololabis saira, assembly GCF_033807715.1. Lineage (NCBI taxonomy): Eukaryota > Metazoa > Chordata > Actinopteri > Beloniformes > Belonidae > Cololabis > Cololabis saira. The sequence goes on from NC_084606.1 coordinate 38,949,066, forward strand.
TCTGAGACATCATGTCCTCATATCCAGATGAGATGTTAGTTCTCTCTGAGTTCCTGAACAAGGAAATACAAGTGTTCTTAGTCTGGTGACAGAAACTTAAAGGTTTTAGTGATGTTTTTTTTAAAAGAAACTGTTTAGTACAATATTGAATAACCAAAACCAAACAGGGCGCACAACTAAATCATATTAGGTGAGTTTCCACTAGCGGGGGTTCTAGGGTGAACCCCCCAGACAGGAACCTCTAACGCTCAAGAGCCGCATGCGGCTCTAGAGCCGCGGGTTGCCGACCCCTGTTCTAGAGTATCCAAATGTAGATTTGGAGGACGGTCTTCTGCTATCAGGCACCATTACTATGGAACCAACTTCCAATCTGGATTAAGGAGGCTGACACCACCTCCACCTTTAAAACCAAACTTCAAACCTTTCTGTTTAGTAAAGCCTATAGTTAGTGTTAGTAAACCTCTAGCTGGTGTTGGTAAATCTCTAGGTAGTGTAAACTCTAGTGTGTTAGGGCCAGTAGTCACAGCCGCAGCTGCAGGACAAGACTAAAGCAGTTTGTCTCAAACATAGCTTCGTTTTAGGTATGCCATGTTCTGGGTCTCTGAAAAGATCCGAGACTGCGTCTGAAATCGTATCCTTCCTCCTAATGAGTAGCAAAAACAGTATGTGAGATTTTTTAGTGCGTCCGAAACATTAGAACGTACTCAATAGTAGGTACTATCCATACTCATTCTGGAGAAATGTATTAGTGTGGATTGATGGACACTAGCTGAGCAGAAACTTCCCACAATGCAATGCAGTGGTGTTTGGTTGCTAAGTGACACGTATATGTCATAAGTATAATATTAAGTATAATAATATTATATAATATTAATATTATAATATTATAATTATACATAATTATAATTATAATATTATGTGATATTATAATTATAATATAATAATATTATATAATGTCGGCCAGAATAAACGTGAAAGAGCAGAGCGGTGCTGCTACTACTGCTGTGACACGTCACTTCCTCCCAACGGCAGGAAGTGACGTGTGAGCTCTTAATAGTACGTCTTAATTAATGCACACTACTGATATTCACTCAAAGGTGTGCCGAACTTAAGTATACTTTTTACTGTTTAGTACGGAATTTCGGACGCACCTCTAGAGACAACCTGTGTTGTTATAGATGCTATATAAATGAAATTGAATTGAAAAACTCTAAATAACCACTTATGTTAGCAGCAAAGCTAATTCATCTCCCTCCCTTTACATCTCATCTATTTAATTCATTAACTCTTCTTACATCACCTTTTTACTTAATACCAAAATCTAGATTTAGAACCATTGTGTAAAACTCAGAATTTATTGGAATATCATGATTAATCACTAGCTGCCACTGCTAATAGATCACGTGACGGTGCCTTCTGAACCAACACCTCTACATGTGGACGTGGTCAACATTAAACATGAGAGAATTTAATAAAGATGCTCAAACATGATTTAAACTGAAGTGGAGCAATTCAAAATATTTTGCCTTTGGTAGACGGACAGGCTCCATCTCTGCAGGTCACCGTAGCAACCATGTGGACTAGAAAGAGCCAGCAGGGACACGCAGGTCTGATCTGATTTTATTTCACCTACATAGTCAGTAGGGGTGTAACAATATATCGTGCCACGAAATTTCGTGATACAAAAACGTCACGATACGTGTCGTGGAGGTGACAAACTGTATCTGATATTGGGTTATTAATATTAATCTATTGTGTTGACTAGTAACGACCCGCGGACCAAAATCTTCCTCCGCTCAGAAGAAACTAGTACCGTTTTGGTCCCGATCACGGGATTCTTGCAGGGTTTGAGCTCTGAACTTTTACTCATGTAAGGCTGGTGTAGAGTTAAGCCTTACGTTATTAATTTTAACCTTTTCGGGTCGTGAGTAGGATAAACACGGGGAAACTTCTGCTGAGTTCCAGTGTACTTTAATGTCCCTCAACAGTGTAGGATTTTAGAACATCAACACAGCACCTAATGCTGTATCACTCCGCCCAATCTAAAACAGACTAATCACTACAGATAAACTGACTAGTGTCATTATAGTCCCTGATTAACATCAGAATATAAAGAATATATTTATAAAATAATGAACCCTGAATTACCAAAATAACCTTAACAAAAATAAATCTCCTCTTACACTTATAAGGTGAGCATGAATCAATCTTTTTTATGATGTAAAATTGTATGTATTTATTTACTTTTATTTATTTATTTAATTTTAGTTCTGAAAAGAAAAAAGTCAAATCATACATGAGAGAAACTATTCAGTTTGTGGCTAAATATTTGTACTTGTATGAAACTGAAGATGCATAATGCAAACCTGACATTTACTTTTAGTTCAGTTTGTGGAAAATGGTTGGCCTGGCTTTCTCTTTAAAACTTAAACAGTTATAAAGCATTACAATCTGGAACAATAGGCAAACGTACAGTATTGTTTTGTATTTTGTGTCTTTCAAATAAAAGACAATTTTTCCAGTCATATGTTCCTCATTCAAGGTTGTTAAATAAATACTGCTATAATATCGTATCGTTATCGTGACCTCAATGTCGTGTATCGTACCGTATGGTGAGATTAGTGTATCGTTACACCCCTAATAGTCAGTCAGGAAGAGGGGATTGTGAGCAGATGTGCTGAAAACCAGCTTCGGGTCGGCAGTTTTAAAAACGGGTGTCAGGCAGTTAACGTTCAGGAATGTTTACTCACGTTGCCATGGTGATGGTCGGGTTTGTCAGCTGATGGAGATCTGATCTACAGAAGGAAAGGATGTTAGTTAGTAGTAGATGTTAGTATTTCACTCAATCATTTATATAAAACCAATTCATGTCTGAGCAGCTGCGTATTTATGACAATCACAGCACAAACGCTGTAATATGAGCAACACAGTTTACTGCTTCTGAGATGACCAGGGCTTTTAGAACAGAACAATGTGGTGTTTTTTAATCCCTAGAGTCCACATTTGTTTGTGATGTAAATTTGTAATTTCAACTGTTCTTCTTTTCCTTTTTGTTATTGTCACCTTGTTCTCTATAATCCACAAATAAATAAATGAATCGTTGAAGAACTGACAGTACCTGTACTTGTTTTTACTAAGTTTAAAAAAAAAACCTGCATTAATTAAACATATAACATTTTTGTATAAGGTGCGTGGTGAGGGACACCATTCTGAATTAGTTCATAAACACATATGAAACCATACTCTTTTACACACCATGCTGAAAACCTCACACACTCACAAGTGAAATGGGAGGTTTTAGCCAATATATTATTCAGTAAGGTTTAACGTTTAAGCTTTAGTCAGAGTTGTTTTTGGCTGTTGATATGACATCAATATGCGATCAAATTAACCGCCATGAAAAAAAGCGCCAACCAACCAGCTTCCGTTTCAACTGACTTTTTCAGTTGTGTGAGGTTTCACCTTCAAGGTACGTGATGTTTCACTTGTGAGTGTGTGAGGTTTCACATGTAAGTAAGTGAGTAAGTTAAGTTTATTTATATAGCGCTTTTCACAGACATTTGTCACAAAGTGCTTTACAGAATAAAAGCAGTTTAGAGCAATAAAATACATAGAATACATGATAGAAAAGAAAAAAACATAAAATAACTTAAAACTATGCAGTTTACATAAAAGCCTGTTTAAAAAGGTAGGTTGTTATTCGGCTTTTAATCGAGCTCACAGACTCAATAGATCTAAAAGTTGCAGGCAGAGCATTCCAAAATTTAGCGGCCATAACCTTGAAAGCTTGGTCACCACGAGTCTCACGGCGGGTGCAGGGACGGCCAGTAAGTTCTGCATGTTTGATCTGAGGGGCGAGCTGGGGAATACAGTTCCAGTAGGTCAGTTATAGGGGGGGCCTCACCCTGCAGTGCTCTGGGGGTGAGGGTGAGGATTTTAAACTGTATTCTACATGAAACCGGGAGCCAGTGGAGGGATTAAAGTGTGGGAGTCGTAAAAAAGAAGAGACGGCGTGTGTGTAATGGGCATCCCTCCACTCTGAGTGAAACGTCTGAGTTTAGACTTAGCTCCTTCAATACACGTTTTTCTCCATCATCAGACTCATCATCAGACCAGATTAACCCTTATTTTAATTGGACGTCTTGTTTATTTCAGTTAACTGGGAACATTTGAAGAGATTTCAAACGCTCTGTTTTAGAGTTTTTCTTAATATTATGTTGTCACCGTTTTATGTTACTTTACCTGCACTTTTAGAGAATAATCCCTGATTCATACGTGTGTGTTTAGAGTAAGCTGTTTTTAAAAACTTCTGTTGGAGGATAAGAAAAAGAATCATTAGGGCCTTGACGCAAAAATATGAGGTGCCGCGGCATGAAGGACATAATTCTGAATTAACGTTCATAAACACCAATGATTGGATTGGGCCGATGGCACAGTGGTGCTGCTGGTAGTGTAGCTTCACACCTAGAAGGTCCTGGGTACGCGGTAGATGCTGAGTGCGTGTTAAATTCCCCCATGACTTCAGCACCCACACCTTGGGTGGGGTTTTGAGAAAGTGCAGGCCCGGTTCTACGAGGTTGCATTAGCATTAGCATTGCACCCTCAGTTTATTTGTTTGCATGCTCAGTTGAAAGGACGAAAAGAAAACTGACAAGTGCGCGCGCGTTAAGCCTGATTTATGGTTCTGTGTTAAATTGACGGCGTAGCATACGGCGTAGGTACGCGGCGACGCGCACTGTATGTTCGCGTCCCCGCGTATCCTATGCCGTAAGCTCTGCGTTGGTGCAACGCGGAACCATAAATCAGCCAGTGTCCGTCACTCATCTGCTTCCAGCAGTTTCCTGCACCAGCAAGACGCTGCTCTCTGCTGCTCCGTTAACACAAAGTAACCATGGATATTCAGAAGTGGTTCAAGCACAACCACGCCAGCAAGTTTATAATTATTGTTATATTTATTTTTGTTATTTATTTATATATATTTATATAAACATATATTTATTTATGTTTTATTTTCTGTTGCTAGATTGTCTGATGGTTGAGGTAGCCCAGACTAAATGAAGCATTTTCTTTGTTCTGCAGCAAAATTGCTGCAATAAAGTATTTGAAATACACTTTAAATATTCTTGTTTTGCTAGTATCATTCCGCTTGAAATTATGGGGAAAATGCATAATTTAGTGTTGAATAATGTGCCAGGCATGTGCACCCGCTCTGATCTGAGATGCAGCCTAGTCATCATTTTCTAGAACCGGCCCTGGAGAAAGGGCCTTTCTGTGTGGAGTTTGCATGTTCTCCCTGTGTTCCCTTGGGTAGTGAATGTGAGCTACCCTCACAAAAAGAGAAGAGAGAGAGAGAGAAGAGAAGAGAGAAGCCCAGAGAAGCCCCACCCTGTCTGGTGAAAAGAAGCGGCCTGCTCACTCCTCAGGTTAAGGAGGAGACCTGAGCTCAGTGCAGGAACTCCCGGGGTTGGTAGAGGATGGAAACGCTCAGGACTGACTGAGCACTGGGTGATACAATGGGAAAAAAGTAGGGATTTAAAAAAAAACACCTATGAAACCAAACTCTTTTACACACCATGCTGAAAACCTCACACACTCACATATGCTCCAGATAAGATCACTCCACTAGTTCTTCAAAGCAACCCTTTCCACTGCTGCTCACTCCAACTTGCGCAATTTGGGGGTAATATTTGACCAATCACTATCATTTTACTCCCACATTAAACAGCTGACCAGAACTAGCTTCTTTCACTTACATAACAAAAAAGTAGGAGATAGTTTTTTTTTTCGCTTTAACGGAGAATGCATCTTCCAAGCAGCACGAGAACGGGGGGATATTTTGAGGATGTATGTAAGAATCTGCGCTGCATTAGCAGGATTTAATGAAGCTGAGAATAGAGATGTGATGCTTACCTGTCTGCTGTCTGCCTGCTGTCTGTCTCTCCTCCCTCTGCTCTGCTCTTTTATAATCCACCAGAAACTCTCTGAACTTGTTCTTTCACTTTCATTCAGTAACACGTACACATAGATGTATCTGCTCTTTTCTCAGAATGATTTCTGAGAAATTATGTGACTAATCACACACACACAATCATAGACACACAAGGGTGAAACTTTAGTTTCAGAGGTGGGGGGGACACAAGTAGGAACGGTACATTTGTGCGTGTAGCTGTAGCGTGGATGTGCAGTGTGGCTTTGTAAGACTATGTGTGTGTGAATGCGAGCAATCAAACAATTTTAATATGCATTTACTTTTTTAGACACTTTTTAACTTTTTTTCCTTTCCTTTTTTTTTCCTGATATATGTATTTATTATTATTTTCGTTTAGTGCTATACAATGATAGAAAAGAGTCTTGAATCTTGTGACCTCTTTCTCTGTGGGCATCTTTTATTTTTGACACAACACAACATTAACATGCCACATAACAGATCTCCTTGTGAACAGAGCATGCGCAGAAAACAAATTCCTGTTCCGTTTGATTCCGTTTGGTGTTTACATGACCCAATATTCAGGTTTTAAAAGGAGTAACCCAGGGGTCATATTGGGGTTTTTAAAAACCCGAATATGAGCAAATTCGGGTTATTCAAAGGGGTTATTGGTGTTTACATGGTCGTGCAAATTCGGGTTATTGTCAATATTCGGGTTTTAAAAGGGTTATTGATGCATGGAAACTCAGTCAGTGTGAACATGAACTCCCCCCAGAAAGTCCCTGCTGAGGTTTGAACCAGGAACCTCTTCACCGTGAGGCCACAGTGCTGATCACTGGCCTGCTGTGCTGCTGTTTAAACTTCTTTCAAAGTTTTCATTTTCTCATATAAATATATGTACATATACTTTAAAAGTACATATTTAAAAATGAAGTGTGCAACCCAGGAAGAAAAAGTGCACTCATGTCAAAGAGCGCTGTGGTCAAAGCAGCTTTATTTCTGATAGTTAGTTAAAGCAACACAATGTAACTTTCAGCTTTTGTTGAGTTTGGCGGTTCCTTTGGACAAAAGCGGTAGTGCTTTACCAGAAAGAACACTACATTTCCCATGAGCACCAGCACGTACTGCGTACTCCCCGTCGCTGCATTTGTTTTGATAGTGAATGAGAGAAGGCGGGACGGACTTTCAAAACTACTTTTCTGTTTTCAGCGGTCGTTTGCAGGATGGAAAATGAAGAGGTAATGTATCTATTTTTGGCTAAACAATATAATATGACGATGTTGAAAATCACTAAGTCCAACTTGGTTTTATTAGTGAAGTCTCCCCCGCCCCCCGTCCTGTTTCAGCAAGATAATGCGCCCCAAATTACAACTGCACCTTTTTCCTGTCACGTTTTTTAGAGGGACTAGTCCAACATACTTATCTTATTGAACATAGAACTCTACATTTACATTTGTATCATAACAATTGTCTCTCTTGTCGGACATCCCTCCTCGTCTTTCAGCTCACGCCAGCGAGTGAACGCTGGGCCAATGTTTATTCTTGTCCGGGCATTTAGCTTGTTACTCTCCCGCTTTCTTTTTTCTCCTCCTCCGATAAAACTTTTATTTTCTTGGGTTTTTCCGCTGCTTGGGCCATGATACCAGCTTCTGCTGAGCTCTGCGCTCCACGCCCCGCCCAGCTTTGGTCTCCACTACGAATCAGGAAGGAGGGGAAAGTGATGTATGCCGTAAAGCAGTCAAAGCCGTAAAAATATGTAGTTTTTAGTGTGGCAGGGTTCCTACCATGCTCCTCAAAGTTAATTAGTGCCAGTGAAGGCGATACAGACCCCTCAGACCATGACAGAGATTCATTAAACCTGTTGGAAGTTGATGTACCATCACAATGATGATGATGAAATATTAGATTAAGGTGGAAAAGTGACATAGGGGGTTACACCATCACAAAGGTGGTTAGGTAATATCCATCTACATTTGTTAGGTTTGTTTGTGGTTTAAGCTACAGGCGAGTTTAGCATTTGTTGTACATTATGACATCACACACTGTATTCTGAGTGAAGTGCACATATTTAGTTCACGCTGTCATGTCTAGATAAATGGCTAATTTTCTTTTGTCTTTAGCTGGACTGTGTTAGTTTCTGTTAATTTTCTGTGTTCCTCCCCCTTGATCAGTTTTTGGCTTCCTTACTCCAGTTGAACTTTTAACAAGAGGAGGGCGCTGTTTACACATATGTAGGTAGAGTTACAGCAGTCAGTGGGTCTGTTCAGATGCTGCTTTAGTTCATATTTGAAGATTTTAACGGACTAAACTGACCTGAAGGGTTAATGTTGCAGTCACTATAAAAGCTGGTCAATGCAAATAAAAGCAAATGTAAAGAAAAAAACTTGAAGGCTTCTGTGGCAGGGTGGAGGTGTAGCCACTCTGGTTGATTGGGTCACAGGTGTGTCCCATCAACCTCTCCACCCTGCCTGCCTTCATAAGGCATGGCTCTGCTGGGAGAAGAGGCTGCTGCTGTGAAGGAGCTGAAGCACGTGTGTGGGCGTTTCTGGTAAATAAAGTGGTTGTGCACTTAAACTCCGTGTCCTGTCGGTCGGGCCCCCGTAGCACTTGCCGTGCTACACTGGCACCCAACGTGGGGCCCGACAGGACAGAGAGGACACGGAGTTTTGTGCAATAACTCTTTTATTTCACCAGACACCAACACACGTGCTTCCGCTCCAGTAGCAGCCTCTCCAACAGCCCCTTTCTGCTGTGCAACCATGCCTTATCAAGGCTGGCAGGATGGAGAGGTTGACTGGGGCCACCTGTGCCCCAATCAACCTGAGTGGCTGCAGCTCCTCCACCCTGCCACACACCCCCATCGTCAACCTCAGGCCGGGGACCATCCGGCCGAGCTAACTCCCCCCGCCCCCCTCGGAGCGGGAGAGGAAGCCAGGAACCGCCGACTGCGCCTGCGGGCCTTCCCGGTTCGGCCGGCTGACGAGGCCGGTCGGGAGGTCGCCCTCGACGACGGGCCGACCACAGAGACCGGTCGGGAGGTCGCCCTCGACGACGGGCCGATCGCCGAGAGGCCCGCTCTCGGGACTGGGCCAAGGGTGGCCTCGGGCCAGACGGCATCCACGGCCGTGGTGTGTCCAGGACCAACCCCTCCCCGACGCAGCACTGCTCCAGCCACTGGTCCGCCTTGCATGTCCAGGACCGCCCCGGCGACCGACGTCTCCGCGACCTCCGCCTCCAGGATCGGCGCCTCCAGGACCGGCGCCTCCAGGATCGCCTCCAGGATCGGCGCCTCCAGGACCGCCTCCTCCAGGGCCGCCTCCTCCAGGGCCGCCTCCTCCAGGACCGCCTCCTCCAGGACCGCCTCCTCCAGGACCGCCTCCTCCAGGACCGCCTCCTCCAGGACTGCCTCCTGGCCCGGCGCCTCCAGGACCGCCTCCTGGCCCGGCGCCTCCAGGACCGCCTCCTGGCCGGCGCCTCCAGGACCGCCTCCTGGCCCGGCGCCTCCAGGACCACCTCCTGGGCCGGCGCCTCCAGGACCACCTCCTGGGACGCCTCCTGGACCGGTGCCTCCAGGACCGCCGAGGGCCTCCCCAGACGGTCCCGCGCCGCTCGCCTCACGTACGGGCACGTGAAGGAGAAGGGGTCCTCCTCCGAGGACCGCCCTGAACAGTCCAGCACCCCTCGCCGCACGTCCCGGTAGCTGAAGGTGAAGGGGCGGTCCTCTGCAAGCAGAGTAGGCGGGCGACCCCACCCTGCCGGCTGCTGCGTTGCCAGCGTCTAAAGGGCTGCAGTCTGCCGCTCCGCCTGGCTCCGGATCAGGGCCGTCAGGTCTGCCAGCTCCTGTGACGGAGTCGGAGGTGGAGTCGGAGGCGGAGTCGGCTGCAGAGGTGGAGGCGGACCAGCAGGGCGCCGGGATGGAGGAGGCGGTCCTGGACACACCAGCTCCAGAGAAGGGCTGCGCCGTGGAGGAGGTGGTCCCGGGGGCGGATCAGCAGGGCGGCGCGACGGCGAAGGCGGAGTCGCCAGCGACGGCGGGTCCCGCGGAGACGGGGCCGGACCAGCGGCCAGAGCAGGGCGTCAAGGAGGAGGCGGTCCTGGAGGCGGACCGGCAGCTGGCGCGGGGCCGCGTCACGGAGGAGGGGGTGGTCCTGGACGCACCGTTTGGCCCGAGGCCACCATGGGCCCGGCCCCGAGAGCGGCTTCCTCGGCGGTCAGGCCGACGCCGGGAACGACCCCCCGACCGTTCCCGCTGGTCGGCCCGACCAGGAAGGCCCGGGGGGTTCCGAGCTTCCTCTCCCGCTCCGAGGGGGCGGGGGTGAGTAGGCTCGGCCGGGCGGACCCCGGCGCGAGGTTGGCGTTTGGGGTGTGTGGCAGGGTGGAGAGGTTGATGGGACACACGCACCTGTGTCCCATCCGCCTGAGTGGCTGCCGCTCTCCACCCTGCCTGCCTTATAAGGCAGAGCTGGACAGCAGCAAGGGTGCTTGGTATGCTGATCGTGAGGTGCTTGTGCACTGTGTCCTGGGCGTGTGGCGGTGATTGCTAATAAAAAGGGTTCTGCACTAAACTCCGTGTCCTCTCTATCCTGTCGGTCGGGCCCCGTGGCACTCGCCGTGCTACAGCTTCCTTTATTTTTTTTCAACTAAGTAAACACTTCATTTTTGTTTCAACATTTTATAACTATTCTATAATTTGTAAACACATGATTGTATTGTCAGATTTTGTCATTTACATAAAATATCTCACTTTTATTATCATGTAAACTCAGTGGCCCTCTAGTGGTCACACGGAGAAGCAGCCTGACATGTTTTCATGTTTCTGTGGTTTTTAATCTTAAATATTAAAAAAAAACACAGTTACAAGAGCCTGGTCTGGAGGTGAATTATAATATTTGATACAGAACTAGGAGGAACACTCAGCGTGGTCCAGATCTACTGAGAAACACAACAACCAACCAGTATTTAGTGAAAACACACTGTTACAAATATTGTGCTTGATCTACTTAAAAATCTACTTGATCTACTTGAAAACATTTTTTGTATGTAAATAATACATTTTGCAAGTACAGTCAAATTAATTGTGTTAAGTTTACTTTATTTATCAAAATTAAGTTGACTTTACTTGCAAATTAATTTTGTACATACTAAAAATTAAGTAGTTTATACAAAGACTAGTCTTTCTTGATCTACATAAAAATCTCATGCGAAAAAGTTGCCTTAATTTCTTTAAAGTAGATCAAGCAAGATATTTTTTACTGTGGTTTCTGCTTAAACAAATAAAGCATGTTTCATCTAAACGTTGGTCAATCTGCCCAATAGATTAAAATTGTTAAAGGAAAAGTAAATACAACAAGATTATTGCTTGTTGTTTGTGTGTAAATGAAAAGATTGCCACCCAGTGCTCCTACCTAAGTAACAGTCCTGGGGCCTCATATAAAGGAGTGCGTAGAATTCATACTAAAAGGGCACGTACACCCAAAAGCCGAAAATGGCGGCCGCAAAAAAAAATCCGGATTTATAAAACCGTGTGCACGCACACTTGCACGCAATGTTCTCTTTATAAATCAGTCCAGCTGGAAGGTTGCGCAGCTGAATCCGCCTCATATCCCGCCCTCTACACGCCCACTTCATACCTTAAAAGGACAATGCAAAGTAGTATTTGCATATGGGTGAGCCTGCTGAGCATGTGCAGCGCCACCTGCAGCCTGTTTGTGCGTCAGGATGAATGAGACGTGTCGAGCCACCGTGCCACTAAATTTCACGGAGACTGAGATGGAGATGTTGTGGATGAGGTGGAGGACAGGAAAACCACATTATTTTGTGGTCACAGTAAGTGAGTGGCAGCACGCCGTTGCTGCGCTAAACACCGTGAGTGCCCCGGCGCAACAGGGGGGACATGTCCCCCCGTCTTTTCAAAATCATGTTTTTGTCCCCCACACTTTTTACAGTTTAAAAACTAACGGTAGGCTCAGCCTGTAATTGGAAATCATCATGACACCCCGTGTGCGAAGGCGATGCGAGAACGGCCCGGCAGCCCCGCTCCCCCTCCTCCCCTCCCGTCTCCCCTCAGAGCTGCTCAAGGCTGATTTATGGTTCCGTGTTACACCAACGCAGAGCCTACGGCGTAGGTGCGCGTCGCTGCGTACCCTACGGCGTAGGCTCTGCGTCGTTTTAACGCGGAACCATAATTTATGCTTACGCCCGCGTGTAAAGGTTTCACGCGCGCGTAAAACTCATATATATATTAAAATAATCTGAGTCCCTTTAGGGGCTCCGTAGAGTGGCCCGGCACTCATTTGTTCTGTCCTCAGTCACTCTACGGTTGGAAGCGGTGGTGACGAGGAGGTTCCCGGCGTGTCCTGCACCGCGGCTGCAGCAGCAGCACCAGTACCAGTACCAGTACCAGTACCAGCAGCACCAGAGTCCTGACTGACGCTGAGCTTCAAACACAGAGGGACACGATCAGCGCTATTTTATTATAAGTCTGATATGTGATGACATTAAGAGTATGACATGAATCTGGCTTCATTTCACCACCTCACAGCCTGCGTTGCCAGTTCCCCATGTCTTAAGGAAGTTCCTACGGGAGGGTCAGGGTTGCCGTAGAGATACGCAGATTTTTCGGTTAGTTTTTTCATTTTAAATCCCAACCTTTGCGTAGAAGGTGGCTTGCGCATCTTTCAGCCCTGTTTTGTGCGCAAGCGAGCTTTAGAAATGAGGCCCCTGGGCATTGCCATCCTCTACCAACCCCCGGAGGGTCCTGCACTGAGCTCAGGTCTCCTCCTTAACCTCCTTTATAAATACTGCTTGTTAAGGAAAAATTGCAGTCTTTTTTTTTTAACAAATGCAGCAACAAACTTCATTTTTAATTGTTAATATCACAGATTTAAATATGTTATATTTACATGCGCTTAGATTTATTTTTTTCAGTGCACAACTGCTTCACTTATTTTCTTTTTTTAGATACAGTTTAGTCTCATTGAGACAAGTATAGTACAACAATGAATAAAAAAAAACAACTAAAATTTCAAATCAAGTCCTTTATAAGCTCACATGTTCTCTCTGTGCTTGTGTGGGTTTTCTGTCCTGCTTCCTGCCACAGTCTAAAACCATGTGTGTTAGGTTAATTTGTTAATTTGTGTTCAGTCAATCAAGAAGTCCAGAATCCATTTACAGAATTGAGATGTTAGCTTCAGGATATTGAGCTTTCTGAAAAGATTTCTGGGAACAGTGTTGAATGCCGAGCTGTGATCAATGAACAGCATTATGGGCTCAAATTAAAGCCATAAATATTTTGTATCTGTGAAAAGATGTTCACATGTGTAATAAGGTTTTGCAGCTGTATAAAACAATTTGTGCTTGTGAAAATAAACGTTGTACTTGTGTAGAAATATTTTGTGCATGTACAAAACATATTTGTACTTGTAGAAATATTTTGTACATAATGACTTGGATTTATATAGCGCCCTTCAAGGCACCCAGAGCGCTTTACAGAGATCATTATTCATTCATTCACATCCTAACTGGTGGTGGTAGCTACGGGACAATAATAATAATCCAGGTTTAATTGAAGCGCAGCTTCTTGGCATCAGACAGTTTGTTTATCACATACTGGTGATTAGAGTTTGTGAGTAGGTGGAGACATCCTGAGTCCAGCTGGCTGCAAGCTTGTCTTTAACTTTTTTTACGCAGTTTCACCCTCTTTGCAGTTAGACTCTCCAGAATGTGCATCTTTGGCGTTGATCCCTTGAGCCATTTTTTCGCTTTGTAGATCTTATCTCTGGTATTATACTGGGCAAACTTAACGATGATTCCCCTTGGTTTGTCTTTTTTATTGGATTTAGCACCAAGACGATGACTCCTGTTAATTTCTCCAGGCTGCACTTGGATGTTGAGTTTGTTTTTAGGGATGTCCCGATACCATTTTTTTCACACCGAGTACGAGTACGAGTATTTTAATTTGTGTACTCGCCGATACCGAGTACCGATCCGATACTTCTACCACAAAAATAACTAGGCTAAAAATGCAATGAGTTGGAAGACAGGTTTTATTTGCAACAGAAATTCAATTTTAAACAAAACTCGGCCAGCTAGGCTACATTGAGCTGTTACTTTTCTTTGATCCCTTTTATCCGCGTACGCGTCAATCTCATGACATCACTGAGTGATTCTTTGGGAAAAATGTTTGTTTTTGCATGTTTTGTCACATTTACACAGAATCAAACACACACAGAGTTTCTATGAGTTCATGTTTGTTCTAGTTCTGCCTGGTTAAAAAAGAAAAGTACAAAGGCTTGAAATTTTGTGCTACTTGTGCTTAATTAATTTTTTTATTCGGTTATTTTATTATCTATTAAAGTACTTGAATTTACTTTAAGATTATTTTAATTTAATTTAGCTATTCTTTATTTTTTATTTATTTTATTGATTTAATTTGCCTGAAGATGATTATTTTGTACTTCAGACGTTACTCAACAGTTACTCAGTACTTGAGTAGTTTTTTCACCAAGTACTTTTTTACTTTTACTCAAGTAATTATTTGGATAACTACTTTTTACTTCTACTTGAGTCATATTATTCTGAAGTAACAGTACTTTTACTTGAGTACAATTTTTGGCTACTCTACCCAAGTCTGGAAACAATATAAACAATCAAATATAAATTTAAAAAACAGGCTAAATGAAATGATGTTACACACTCTTGTACAGTAGGTGGCGGTATGCTCCTTAAAGTTGGTTGCGATCCGCCAATAAAACAGAGAAGAAGAAGAAGAAGAAACAATCCCATTATTAAAATCTGGTTATATAGAGTGCCGTTTCAGGCAAGATAGTGACGATTAATGTAAGCAGGACGTCAGCAGGGTGGACATATTTCAAAATAAGGGACGATGACAGAAGCAAGACAGACTGCAGGCTGTCGGCGCGACTAATCGGCTAACGCGGCTAACGCGGTTAATCGGCTAACGCCGCTAATCGGCTAACCGGAATGTAACAATGGGATTGTTTATGTCGTACTGTGAGTTACGTTGAGTGTTTAATAAAGTTCCCTGTGAGTAAGGTTTGTCCAGTTTGTTTAATTAAGGAAGATATAATTTACTGAAACAGGGAACAGCAGCTACAGCCACAGAGCTGCTGCTCAGCCAGGCTGCCAGGCCCGGAGAGCCGCGGGGCGGCTCAACATCTCCCCCTAGCGGCACTAACCAGTAACTACAAGTATCGATGAGTGGTATCGGAGGATTTTTGCGAGTACGAGTATATGAGGGCAGTATCGGCCCTGATACCGATACCAGTATCGGTATCGAGGCATCTCTAGTTTTTATTTATGCCCATTATAACTTCATCAGCATTTTCTGGAACACCAAAAATTACGAGACAGTTTTGTCTTGAATACTGCTCTTGTTCATCTAAAGTGTCCTCCATGTCATCATATTTTTGTTGTAGTACATCATGTTTATCGACTTTATTTTATAATTCATACTTCAGGGAGTCCTTTACAGACTCAATAATGGAGTCTGTGATGGCCCTCTTGATGGGCTCAATCAGAATCTTACTGATTTTGCAGATGAAATCAGAATCTTGGAATAACATATCTATTTGTTTGCTTACTGTGTTTTTGATAGCGTCTCCGGATATTGTTTGCTGCTCCACTTCCCCAGGTAAATCCTTGGCAGTGCCCCCTAGGCATGCTGATTTGTTTGTTTGTTTGCCGAGGTGAAAGTCAAACTTGCTGCTAAATTGGTATTCTGTCACATAGAACAGCAGGCAGGTCGAGTTGGGAAAGTGTTCAGACACCTTCAGATACACAGCAGAGGCAAGTATAGATAAAGAATCACATTAAATTCATTGTTTGTTGGTCAATGCTCTGAGCTGGCTTTTAGCTGCACCCGTCTCATCTTGATGACATCATCAAGCAGTTAGCAAGTTACTGCATTAAAATTATTTATTTGCCCTCTAGTGGACATATAAATTACTGCATTTAAATGCATTTATTTGTCCTCTAGCGGACATAATGATCACTGCATTAAAATTACTTATTTGCCCTCTAGCGGACACAAAAAATACTGCATTAAAATGCATTTATTTGTCCTCTAGTGGACACATAAATTACTGCATTTAAATGCATTTAATTGCGCTCTAGTGGACATATAAGTTACTGCATTTAAATGCATTTATTTGCCCTCTAGTGGACACATAAATTACTGCATTTAAATGCATTTATTTGTCCTCTAGTGGGCATATAAGTTACTGTATTAAAATTATTTATTTGCCCTCTAGTGGACATATAAATTACTGTATTTAAATGCATTTATTTGTCCTCTAGTGGACATAATGATCACTGCATTAAAATTACTTATTTGCCCTCTAGCGGACACAAAAAATACTGCATTTAAATGCATTTATTTGCCCTCTAGTGGACACATACATTACTGCATTTAAATGCATTTATTTGTCCTCTAGTGGACATATAAGTTACTGCATTTAAATGCATTTATTTGCCCTCCAGTGGACATATAAATTACTGCATTTAAATGCATTTATTTGTCCTCTAGCGGACATAATAATCACTGCATTAAAATTACTTATTTGCCCTCTAGCGGACACAAATAATACTGCATTAAAATGCATTTAATTGCGCTCTAGTGGACATATAAGTTACTGCATTTAAATGCATTTATTTGCCCTCTAGCGGACACAAAAAATACTGCATTTAAATGCATTTATTTGCCCTCTAGTGGACACATAAATTACTGCATTTAAATGCATTTATTTGTCCTCTAGTGGACATATAAGTTACTGCATTAAAATTATTTATTTGCCCTCTAGTGGACATATAAATTACTGTATTTAAATGCATTTATTTGTCCTCTAGTGGACATAATGATCACTGCATTAAAATTACTTATTTGCCCTCTAGCGGACACAAAGAATACTGCATTTAAATGCATTTATTTGCCCTCTAGTGGACACATACATTACTGCATTTAAATGCATTTATTTGTCCTCTAGTGGACATATAAGTTACTGCATTAAAATTATTTATTTGCCCTCTAGTGGACACATAAATTACTGCATTTAAATGCGCTCTAGTGGACATATAAGTTACTGCATTTAAATGCATTTATTTGCCCTCTAGCGGACACATAAATTACTGCATTAAAATTACTTATTTGCCCTCTAGCGGACACAAAAAATACTGCATTAAAATGCATTTAATTGCGCTCTAGTGGACATATAAGTTACTGCATTTAAATGCATTTATTTGCCCTCTAGTGGACACATAAATTACTGCATTTAAATGCATTTATTTGTCCTCTAGTGGACATATAAGTTACTGCATTAAAATTATTTATTTGCCCTCTAGTGGACATATAAATTACTGTATTTAAATGCATTTATTTGTCCTCTAGTGGACATAATGATCACTGCATTAAAATTACTTATTTGCCCTCTAGCGGACACAAAAAATACTGCATTTAAATGCATTTATTTGCCCTCTAGTGGACACATACATTACTGCATTTAAATGCATTTATTTGTCCTCTAGTGGACATATAAGTTACTGCATTAAAAATATTTATTTGCCCTCTAGTGGACACATAAATTACTGCATTTAAATGCGCTCTAGTGGACATATAAGTTACTGCATTTAAATGCATTTATTTGCCCTCTAGCGGCCACAAAAAATACTGCATTTAAATGCATTTATTTGCCCTCTAGTGGACACATACATTACTGCATTTAAATGCATTTATTTGTCCTCTAGTGGACATATAAGTTACTGCATTTAAATGATTTATTTGCCCTCTAGTGGACATATAAATGATTGCATTTAAATGCATTTATTTGTCCTCTAGTGGACATATAAGTTACTGCATTGAAATGATTTATTTGCCCTCTAGTGGACATATAAATTACTGCATTTAAATGCATTTATTTGCCCTCTAGTGGACACATACATTACTGCATTTAAATGCATTTATTTGTACTCTAGTGGACATATAAGTTACTGCATTTAAATGCATGTATTTGCCCTCTAGTGGACATATAAATTACTGCATTTAAATGCATTTATTTGTCCTCTAGCGGACATAATGATCACTGCATTAAAATTACTTATTTGCCCTCTAGCGGATACAAAAAATACTGCATTAAAATGCATTTATTTGTCCTCTAGTGGACACATAAATTACTGCATTTAAATGCATTTAATTGCGCTCTAGTGGACATATAAGTTACTGCATTTAAATGCATTTATTTGCCCTCTAGCGGACACATAAATTACTGTATTTAAATACATTTATTTGCCCTCTAGTGGACATAATGATCACTGCATTAAAATTACTTATTTCCCCTCTAGCGGACACAAAAAATACTGCATTTAAATGCATTTATTTGCCCTCTAGTGGACACATACATTACTGCATTTAAATGCATTTATTTGTCCTCTAGTGGACATATAAGTTACTGCATTAAAATTATTTATTTTCCCTCTAGTGGACACATAAATTACTGCATTTAAATGCGCTCTAGTGGACATATAAGTTACTGCATTTAAATGCATTTATTTGCCCTCTAGCGGACACAAAAAATACTGCATTAAAATGCATGTATTTGTCCTCTAGTGGACACATAAATTACTGCATTTAAATGCATTTATTTGTCCTCTAGTGGACATAATGATCACTGCATTAAAATTACTTATTTCCCCTCTAGCGGACACAAAAAATACTGCATTTAAATGCATTTATTTGCCCTCTAGTGGACACATACATTACTGCATTTAAATGCATTTATTTGTCCTCTAGTGGACATATAAGTTACTGCATTTAAATGCATTTATTTGCCCTCTAGCGGACACATACATTACTGCATTTAAATGCATTTATTTGTACTCTAGTGGACACATAAATTACTGCATTTAAATGCATTTAATTGCGCTCTAGTGGACATATAAGTTACTGCATTTAAATGCATTTATTTGCCCTCTAGCGGACACATAAATTACTGCATTTAAATGCATTTATTTGCCCTCTAGTGGACATATAAATTACTGTATTTAAATGCATTTATTTGTCCTCTAGTGGACATAATGATCACTGCATTAAAATTACTTATTTCCCCTCTAGCGGACACAAAAAATACTGCATTTAAATGCATTTATTTGCCCTCTAGTGGACACATACATTACTGCATTTAAATGCGTTTATTTGTCCTCTAGTGGACATATAAGTTACTGCATTAAAATTATTTATTTTCCCTCTAGTGGACACATAAATTACTGCATTTAAATGCGCTCTAGTGGACATATAAGTTACTGCATTTAAATGCATTTATTTGCCCTCTAGCGGACACATAAATTACTGCATTTAAATGCATTTATTTGCCCTCTAGTGGACATATAAATTACTGTATTTAAATGCATTTATTTGTCCTCTAGTGGACATAATGATCACTGCATTAAAATTACTTATTTCCCCTCTAGCGGACACAAAAAATACTGCATTTAAATGCATTTATTTGCCCTCTAGTGGACACATACATTACTGCATTTAAATGCATTTATTTGTCCTCTAGTGGATATATAAGTTACTGCATTAAAATTATTTATTTTCCCTCTAGTGGACACATAAATTACCGCATTTAAATGCGCTCTAGTGGACATATAAGTTACTGCATTTAAATGCATTTATTTGCCCTCTAGCGGACACAAAAAATACTGCATTAAAATGCATTTATTTGTCCTCTAGTGGACACATAAATTACTGCATTTAAATGCATTTATTTGTCCTCTAGTGGACATAATGATCACTGCATTAAAATTACTTATTTCCCCTCTAGCGGACACAAAAAATACTGCATTTAAATGCATTTATTTGCCCTCTAGTGGACACATACATTACTGCATTTAAATGCATTTATTTGTCCTCTAGTGGACATATAAGTTACTGCATTAAAATTATTTATTTTCCCTCTAGTGGACACATAAATTACTGCATTTAAATGCGCTCTAGTGGACATATAAGTAACTGCATTTAAATGCATTTATTTGCCCTCTAGCGGACACAAAAAATACTGCATTTAAATGCATTTATTTGCCCTCTAGTGGACACATACATTACTGCATTTAAATGCATTTATTTGTCCTCTAGTGGACATATAAATTATTGCATTTAAATGCATTTATTTGTCCTCTAGTGGACATATAAGTTACTGCATTTAAATTATTTATTTGCCCTCTAGTGGACATATAAATTATTGCATTTAAATGCATTTATTTGTCCTCTAGTGGAAACATACATTACTGCACTTAAATGCATTTATTTGTCCTCTAGTGGACATATAAGTTAGTGCATTAAAATTATTTATTTGCCCTCTAGTGGACATATAAATTACTGCATTTAAATGCATTTATTTGCCCTCTAGTGGACACATAAATTACTGCATTTAAATGCATTTAATTGCGCTCTATTGGACATATAAGTTAATGGATTTAAATGCATTTATTTGTCCTCTAGTGGACACATAAATTACTGCATTAACATTATTTATTTGCCTTCTAGTGGACATATAAATTACTGTATTTAAATGCATTTATTTTCCCTCTAGTGAACATATAAGTTAGTGCATTAAAATTATTTATTTGCCCTCTAGTGGACATATAAATTACTGCATTTAAATGCATTTATTTGTCCTCTAGTGGACACATACATTACTGCATTAAAAGTATTTATTTATCCTCTAGTGGACACATAAATTACTGCATTTAAATGCATTTATTTGTCCTCTAGTGGACATAATGATTACTGCATTAAAATTACTTATTTGCCCTATAGAGGACATAAAAATTACTGCATTTAATTGCATTCAATTGCCCTCTAGTGGACACATAAATTACTGCATTAATATTATTCATTTGCCCTCTAGTGGACACATAAATTACTGCATTAAAAGTATTTATTTGCCCTCTAGTGGACACATAATTTACTGCATTAAAAGTATTTATTTGCCCTCTAGTGGACACAAAAATTACTGCATTTAAATGCATTTTTGCCCTCTAGTGGACACAAACATTACTGCATTTAAATGCATTTATTTGTCCTCTAGTGGACATAATGATTACTGCATTATAACTACTTATTTGCCCTCTAGCGGACACAGAAAATACTGCATTAAAATGCATGTATTTGTCCTCTAGTGGACACATAAATTACTGCATTTAAATGCATGTAATTGCCCTCTAGCGGACACAAAAAATACTGCATTTAAATGCATTTATTTGCCCTCTAGTGGACACATACATTACTGCATTAAAAGTATTTATTTACCCTCTAGTGGACACATAAATTACTGCATTTAAATGCATTTATTTGTCCTCTAGTGGACATAATGATTACTGCATTAAAATGACTTATTTGCCCTCTAGTGGACACATAAGGTTGCCGTCCCTGACCCACCAGTCTGGCCCTCGGCAGGAGGGTCCCCCCTTACGAGCCTGGTCCTGCTCAAGGTTTCTTCCCTCCTAAAGGGGAGTTTTTCCTTGCCACTGTTTGGCTTAAGGTTTTTCTCCCACTAGGGGAGTTTTTACCTGCCATTGTTTATGTAATAACTGCTCGGGGGTCATGGGTATGGGTCTCTGGAAAGCGTCTAGAGACAACTCTGTTGTATTAGACGCTATATAAATAAAATTGAAAATTGAAATAAGTTACTGCATTTAAAGGTATTTATTTGCCCTCTAGTGGACATATTAATTACTGCATTAAAATATTTATTTGCCCTCTAGTGGACACATAAGTTACTGCATTCAAATGCATTTATTTGCCCTGTAGTGGACACATATATTACTGCATTTAAATGCATTTATTTGCCATCTAGTGGACACATAAATTACTGCATTTAAATTCATTTATTTGCCCTCTAGTGAGGCTGGGGAGGTAGGTCAAATCGTCAGAACCTCTGGTCTTCAATCTCAGAAAAGAAAGGTCAGAAATGACAAACAGGATTTAAAGTGTTTTGCCTCGGCTTGGAACACACGTCCCATGTAACATCTTGAGCCATGTCTGAAAATGCCTGGTGCTTTTTAATCGTCCTGAACTCATGTTTGTTCCTGGACGGCAGAAAAGGATCCAATGATGAAGAAACCAGCTCATTTGGTATCTTCTGGAAGTCAGACCACTTTTTTTGGGGTACATGAACCCTGCCAACGCCAACAGAGGCCCCCAGCGGTCTGGAACAGGGTCTATACCTCCGTTTGCCATCAAATTAAAGCTTTAGACACATTAATAAAAACAAACACATGATAATTTGGCATAAGTCACACATTTTTATTGAGATTTCCTTTAACATACACCAGGCTTGTCCCGTAATAACGACATTAAAAACCAGTGAGCCATCAGTGGGCTGGAGAGATGAAAACGTCTTAAAGAAAACACAATCCGCTGGAAAGAGAGGAAGAAAACCTCGAGACGAATGCAGTCAAGAGGTTGGACACCCTGTGGAGGTTTGGAGCGGAACTTCCTGTGCCTCGCTTCGACTCTGGAGTACATTATATCCCAAAAGACTTTTCCCATCTGTGCTTTAAATCTTAACAAATAAACTCAAACAAGGAGCTGAGGGTTGGACCTGAAGATTGGAGCTCAGGCAGGAATCTGTGGTACGGAAACACGGGGAATCCAGCGTGCAACGCGGTGCTGTTACGCACACGATGGATGAGAGAAGTCATGACAAAAAGTTTAAAGATGAGAGTCTACGATGGGAAGACGCGAGACAAGCATCAATATCACCATATAAAACGTAATCAACTGATAAAATTCACATCGTTTAGCTTCTTTATTTATGAAAAACATCCGGAAGAGTCGCAGAACGCTCTAAGATTTCTACTCCTGCAGTCCAGGTCTTAACATTTCTGTGCTGCCGTGTGACGACGGCGATCGCAGCAACAGACGCTAACGCACGCCACGCCGACTTCCCTTGAAACTGTTGCACCTTCTAGTTGACGCAACTTGACGATCTGAGAAGTTTAACTCATAGATGCTGCAGAGCAAGCAAAGAGAATCATTTACACCAACGAGCAAAACCTATGCAAAACAAAGCAAAAGCTTGTGAGCATACGAGCCGACGAGCTAAAAGCAGATATGTCAAATATTGGTCTTGGGGCCTACGGGCCGTTACGTCACCATAGCTCAATATGTGTACAGTTCCATTAAAAAGCTTGAAATCTCACACCAGCTCATAGAAAATATGGACTGAAACACGTGGCTCCCGGGAGATCCACGTCTACTTAAAACGGGTTTAAGAAACAGACCAAACCTCGGAGTAATAAAACACGCCGCTGATATGAAACACCACACACAGAGTCCGGACTGGAATTCTTCTCCCTCGCTTCACATCCGTTGCTTCACAACATGAACGCTAATCTTTAATCCAGCAGCAGAAATGTAAACAGAACACTGGGGGGGCGTAGGTGGAGGTGGAGCGGACCGGGTGGGGGTTGGCTGAGGTGGAGCGGACCGGGTGGGGATTGGCTGAGGGGCTTCATGGCCACGCGACAGGGGGGACGGGGTCAGCCGACGGCTGCAGGCTAGAGGACGGTGGTGGAGGAACGTCAGCGTCTTACCTGCAGGACAGAGCAGTGTGGGAGGAAGGACAGTCAGTCATTGACAATAAAAACCTTCCAACAGTTCAATCTGAGTACCGTATTTTCTGCACTATAAGTTGCACCTAAAAGCCTTTCATTTTCTCAAAAACCGGCAGTGCGCCTTATAATGCAGTGCGCCTTATATATGATCATTACGGTAATTTCTGTTACTGTAGTCAGGGGGATTGTGGGTAATGTAGTTGGTGTCGCCGAAGTAACGGCGCTAAAAACATCAGGAATCGTCACAGACGTTCAAGACAACAGCAGCGACGCTGACTCGCATAATGGCTACTTTGACGAGACGGAGCAAAGCTGGTTTTTATTTTGTTAATAAAGTTTGACATACGGTACTTTTCTTCTTGTTTTTTCTTTTGCATTTGCTGTAGGATTTTGTAGCATTTCCTGTAGCGCAGCTCCATCAGGTAGATACGTAACTCAACCCCAGCCACTATAGTACGGTATTTTACCTGATATTTAGTGCGCCTTATATATGGAAAAAAGTTTTAAAATACGTCATTCATTGAAGGTGCGCCTTATAATGCGAACAATACGGTATGTGTCGTTCAAAACTATGGAAGCCTATTGCACACAGGATTTTAACCAACAGGCCAGGCAGCTAAAATCATCAATGACCCCTCACACATACTTCACCCCGCATTTAAGTGGCTCCCCTCCAGGCGGCGCCTCCGCTGCACCGCCTGCAGGACTGAGAGGAGGGACACCTTTGTCCCTAAAGCTGCTCTGCTTTATACTCTGCTTTTGTTTGTTGATTGTAGAGAAGCGAGTCTTGGGGTTGGAGGAACCAGAGTGTATGACATGGGAGTAGTAGGTGGACCGGCCTGTGTTTAGATCAGGGGTCTGCAACCCAAAATGTTGAAAGATCCATATTGGACCAAAAAAAACCATAAAACAAATATGTCTGGAGCCGCAAAAAATGAAAAGTCTTGTATAAGAAAAAAGTCGAAATGTCGAGAAAAAAGTCGAAATGTCGAGAAAAAAGGCAGAATTTCGAGAAAAAAGTCGAAATGTTGAGGAAAAAGTCAAAATGTTGAGAAAAAAGTCGAAATGTCGAGATTAAAAATGAAAGGAAAAAGGAAGAAGAGAAAAAAAGAGGAAAAAAACAGAAAAAAAAGAAAAAAAGAAAAAAATACTCTATACTCCTGTTACATAGTTTACATTGTTTACATTCACTGTCGACACTTTATATTTATACCACTACAGTCACTCTATTTTACATTTTTTGATATTTTTATATTTTATATATTCTTTGTTTGTACATACGATACATGCCTTATTTATCTGCATTCATTTTATTTTATCATTTTATTCGGTACTTTCAACGTCATGCTGCTTAGTTGTTTTTGCAATTGCCCCTCGGGGATGAATAAAGTTTTTCTGAATCTGAATCTGAATTCGCTTGAGAAAAAAAAAAATGCTCTGTCTTTCTGAATTAACGAGTTAATTATCTCAGAATACCGAGAAAGGTTTTAATGAAAAAGAATAATTCTGTTCTGTTTTTCTGAATTAACAAGATAATTATCTCAGAATTCTGAGAAAAGTTTTAATGAAAAAAAAATCTGCTCTGTTTTTCTGAATTAACAAGATAATTATCACAGAATTCTGAGAAAAGTTTTAATGAAAAAGAATAATTCTGTTCTGTTTTTCTGAATTAACAAGATAATTATCTCCGAATTCTGAGAAAAGTTTTAATGAAAAAGAATAATTCTGCTCTGTTTTTTCTGAATTAACGAGATAATTATCTCAGAATTCTGAGAAAAGTTTTAATGGTGTTTGTGGTTTGTGTGCAGGTTTGTTTTTCCCCGGCGGGGGTCGTACTTGGCGGGGACGGTGGGCGACCCGGAGCGGTGGAAGTGGATGTTCTGCCACTTGGCGTCGCGGCGGTGCCAGATGCGCGTCTCCTCCGACTGCATGGTGCGGGGCGCACCGCTGCCGTCCAGGTACTGCGTCAGGCGGATGTAGGCGATGCAGGCGGCCTCGTCTCCCATCAGGTGCACGTGAGGGTTCAGCAGGATGGTGTGGATGGGCAGCTTCCCCTTGGACAGAGCTGGAGTGGAAGCACACCATTAATATCCTCCAGGACCATTTCTCAAAGAACCTTCCCCACAAAAAACCCACTAAATCAGCTCATCCTAAAAGCCCTAATTCATCAGAACCAGGGTCTTCGTTGAGTCATTTTGGGTTCCATTCCTGTTTGGTAAAGCAAGACTGTTGTAATAACTGAAAGCAGCAGATTTACCAGGACTTTGAGTAGAAAAATACCAGTCAGTCTATTTTTATTTGAGTTAACAGGATCATTCTTCAGTTTTGGTTAACTTTAATAACTGGGATCTCTACCGTTCTCAAAGTAGAAGCGGTGGAAGTCTGTGCCCTCCACCAAGTTGCCCAAAGCCTCGGGTTCGAAGGACGTGAGTCCAGGATCACAGATCTTCCTGAAATGCAACAAAAGGCATTAGAATCCTGCAAAGGTGGATGTTGAGACTGCAGAAACAAGTGCGGGACTGACTGAGTGAAGCTGAACTTACGTGTACGCCTCAAAGTCTCCGTTGTTGATCGCCTCGATCAGCTGCTCCGTCACCTTAATGATCTCCTGCTTACGAGCTGCAGGACAGACACAGATACACGTCACCGTCTCATCAACACAAATGTTGTAAGGTTAACTAAGGCCCAATCCCAATACACCCCCTACTTTCTACCACTAGCCCTAAAAATGAGTAGGGCCCTTGTAATGTTCCCTAGGGATTGGGACACCACTTGCTACGTCACTGCGTGGTTTACGTTCGGGTACGTAAGCGACTGCGTAGTTACGTTTTCACAAACGTCACACCATATCAGGAAGCCCAGAGATAAAAGCTGTTTTAATTTCAGCTGTAGCGCTGTTAATATGACACTTTATTAAGTTTAAATATTTTTTCCAGGCGTGAAAGTAACCGTTAAGATCCCCAACCTGGGCTCAGTTTATCCAAATAACGCCCGTTAAGAAATTTGATCTGGTGTTTTCGGAGATGAGAAGAGCCGCCGGCTCGGAGCAGCAACAGCAGCCGGAGAATTAGCGCTGGCTGAAATAAATCATTTAGGAAGATAAATGTTGGTTGAATAGATGAAATCTAACAGTTGTAGCTACGCCTGTTAAGAAATTTGCTCCGAAAATTTCGAGATTTCTGCCTGCCGGCTCGGGAGCTGATTTATGGTTCCGCGTTAAATCGACGCAGAGCCTACGGCGTAGGGTATGTAACCTACGCCGTAGGCTCTGTGTCGATTTAACGCAGATCCATAAATCAGCCTTCATTCTGGCGTGATCTTTACAACAACGACCAAGCGAGTGATGCATTCACTGAGTGAATATTATGAAAGTAAAATATATATTTCTCGCTAGAAATGTAATCAAAACGCATTTTTATGCAGAAACTAACTCAAGATATTGATTTTATTCACTAAAAAATAAGAAATGTCCGACATGTTTTTTTTTTTTATTCAGTCCGCAAATAACGACGAAAAGCATTCTGGGAAATTTGTAGAAAAGAAAGATGTAGAACCTGGAGGAGATGATAGATGTGCTGCTGGATCTGTGGCTTGTGTTCCATATCAAGTTAACCCTTGTAATGTATTTAGGTCAAAATTACCTAATTCTCCTATCCTTCTTTCCTCCTGCTCTCTCCTTCCTTCCTTCTTTACTCCTTTCCTTCCTTCCTTTCTCCCCTCGTACATTCCTTCCTTCCTTCCTTCCTTCCTTCCTTCCTTCCTTCCTTCCTTCCTTCCTTCCTTCCTTCCTTCCTTCCTTCCTTCCTTCCTTCCTTCCTTCCTTCCTTCCTTCCTTCCTTCCTTCCTTCCTTCCTTACTCCTTTCCTTCCTTCTTTACTCCTTTCCTTCCTTCTTTTCTCCCCTCGTACATTCCTTCCTTCCTTCCTTCCTTCCTTCCTTCCTTCCTTCCTTCCTTCCTTCCTTCCTTCCTTCCTTCCTTCCTTCCTTCCTTCCTTCCTTCCTTCCTTCCTTCCTTCCTTCCTTCCTTCCTTCCTTCCTTCCTTCCTTCCTTCCTTCCTTCATTTTTTATTAAAACTTTTCTCAGAATTCTAAGATAATTATCTTGTTAATTCAGAAAAACAGAGCAGATTTTTTTTTCTCAAGTGAATGCAATACGCTTCCGTAGAGGTCAGTGAGACACCAGACTGAAAATGGTTTATTTCTCCTCTCTTTTTTTGTTTTATAAGAGTTTTAAAAGAGAGCTCGTGTGCATCTGATTTCATCTTCAGATTCTCCAACTTTCTTGATTGATTTTAAGCTGAGGCAGATGGACAGAGCTCTCATTTCTAACTAATTATAGACCTGCAGACTCTTCATACAGAGTGGTGAGGAATCTGCAATCTGCACACACACACACACACACACACACACACACACACACACACACACACACACACACACACACACACACACACACACACACACACACACACACACACACACACACACACACACACACACACACACACGACAAAAACACATAAAAAACACTTTCAAACAAAGTAATTCCATTGTGCGAAATGGCTGGGGGGGGCCCCTCAAAATGTTGGGGTTTTTCGGGTCAGATCGGGTGTCTATATGCGCAATTTTAACTCTCCAATTAGCAAAAGACTGGATACCTTCCCCTGCCTCCAGTGGCGGAGCGCGGGTCTCAGTACAGAGGGGGCGGAGCATTCTCCATGGGCCCTTATGATAGTCATTTTAACGTTCAACAACCTCATCCTACCCATCAAACTACATTTATTCTCACCTTTATTGAGCTAAGCCTATAGGCCTATGCTGCAGAAAACAGAGTAAAGTCACAAACTTGTTCAGAAGAACACACACACACACACACACACACACACACACACACACACACACACACACACACACACACACACACACACACACACACACACACACACACACACACACACACAGGCCTGACAGCTGTCAATCACATGGCTCTGAAAACTCAGATAGTCACGGACTGACTCAGTTCCATCTTTGATACAGCTTAAATACAAAAAAAAACATAACTGGTGTAAAATGACACAATCTATTTAGATATAGACACAGCGGTCTATAACATCATTTCTGAGCTCTATAACAGAGAATAGACTCTAGTCTAGTTCTATAACAGAGAATAGACTCTAGTCTAGTTGACAAAAACACAAAGCTCATTCAGATAGGCAGGTGGTCAAGGCTACACGACATTCTGATAAAGACATTATTTATGAAGGTTACGCTGACTCACCAATGGCAGTTGACTCTTCCATAAAATAATCCAGGTAACGTGGAAAACGGGGTGTAACATTCAAAACTTTGTGCTTTGTCCTCTTTTAAAGTTTAGCGCTCATTTCCTTCATCGCCTCAAATTTGCCAAGTCGGCAAATTGGCTGTAACTGTTAAGGCTGATTTATGGTTCCGCGTTAAGCTGATTTATGGTTCCGCGTTACACCAACGCAGAACCTACGGCGTAGGGTACGCGGGGATGCGCACGTACGGTGCGCATGACGACCTCCCGGGAAAATTGTTTGATGTTTTGGATGCACTTGTGAAACATCTGGACTTCCTAGCAGCTACTTCTGTGAGGGGACACTTACACTGGGACTCGCTGACGCCCTGACGGGGCAGGGGCTCGCCTTGCTGGGGGCCGGGGTGGCCGGGGGGGCCGGGGTTACGGGGGCCGCAGGGGCATGTGCCGGCGTGCTCAGAGAAAAAAACCAAGGACGTGAAGAACAGGAGCACGTAGGCGGCCATCAGCGCCCACAGCAGGTACTGGTTGAACTCCTCGCCGCTGGGCCAAACGCTGGGGGAATACCAGCAGCAGGAGGAGGAGGAAGAGGAGGAGGAAGAGGCTGAGCGGGGCAGGGACGGGGAGGGGGGCCGCTGAGGGGCCGAGGGGCGCAAGTGTCTAAGGTGGTAGATCTGACTACGGGACGAGGGGGAACGTGCTGAGACACGGGTGAAGACATGGACGAAGACATGGGTGAAGACATGGGAAACGAGATGGACATGCAGCAGGAGTCACAAGAAAAAATGAGATGGAGAAAAGGGAAACAGAAAATGAAAAATACATGGAAACCATGCAGGAAATGACAATTTGTTCAAAGCTCTGTGCTCTTCCACCGGCTGAGAACAAATCACAGGGCGTGAAGAGCGACGTGCAGGCGACCGATGGCTCGTATGGAGATGACTGGTGAGGAGCTGGCGCTTCTTCTAACGCAATTAAACACAGACTCTTAACAACACAACCAACTGCAGCGTGGGAGTGAGAGGGGCAGGGTAACGGCCCGGGCAGGCGGGGGACAGATTTGTCCGTCAAGACTCCTCTCCCTCTCCCTGGCCCTGCCCCTTCTCAACATTTCTCCGACCCTGAAGCTAACCTGGGGCTTGCTGATTGGGCCGGAGCTTCGGGAGCTGCATGCTGGCCTACGGTCCCCACTGGCGGTCATCCCGTTGCTACTTCCACCTGCCTGCGGTCCCCACCCCTGGTCATCCCGTTGCTGCTTCCACCTTCCTGCGGTCCCCACCCCCAGTCATTCCGCTGCTGCTTCCACCTGCCTGCGGTCCCCATCCCCGGTCATCCCCGTTGCTGCTTCCACCTGCCTGCGGTCCCCACCCCAGGTCATCCCGCTGCTGCTTCCACCTGCCTGTGGTCCCCACCCCAGGTCATCCCGCTGCTGCTTCCACCTGCCTGCTGTGTGCTGTGAGGTCCCCGACCCCCCAGTCCGGCCCTTGGCAGGAGGGTCCCCCCTTATGATCCAGGTCCTGGTCCAGGTTTCTACCCCCTTATGATCCAGGTCCTGGTCCAGGTTTCTACACCCCTTATGATCCTGGTCCTGGTCCAGGTTTCTACCCCCTTATGATCCAGGTTCTGGTCCAGGTTTCTAACCCCTTATGATCCAGGTCCTGGTCCAGGTTTCTACCCCCTTATGATCCAGGTCCTGGTCCAGGTTTCTTCCCTCCTAAAGGGGAGTTTTTCTTGCCACTATTTGGCTTAAGGCTTTTCTCCCACTATGGGAGTTTTTACCTGCCATTGTTTATGTAATAATTGCTCAGGGGTTTATGTTCATGTTCTGGGTCTCTGGAAAGCGTCTGGAGACAACTTTTGTTGTATTAGACGCTATACAAATAAAATTGAATTGAATTGTTTCAGCTTAAAAAAATACAGTCCTGCAACACCCCTTTTTTGTCGCAGGACTCTATTTTTGCAAGCTGAACCAGTGTCTAAGCGCAAGTCTATCATTCCATACATATACTGTATGGAATATGGAATGATATTTAGTAATGACATGGGAATATGCTGTATGTTTGTGTACAGTTATTTTCTTTATACTTTGGCAACTTCTCATATGGATTTATTTATGTATTTTGTTTCATTCTCTAAATCCTAAATACAGCTGAGTCGGCTGTATCTGACATCATCACACTACAGGTCACCGATTGGTCAGGGGGTTGGAGTCAGACGTCTGAGTCAGGATGTGACATCAGAGAAAGAGACTCTGACGGATTCTTGTTCATTTTATTCAACAAGCAATGGCAGCAAAAGTCTGTTTCATGATCCAACTCTGAGGTGCAGATGTTCATAAACCTGGTGCTGAGGAGAGAATTAAAAAGGGATCTAGACGGGCGATAAGGAACGACCAGATCTACCAGGAGCTCTGTCTCTTCATAGTTGCTCACGGCTCCAGCGGACTTTTCAGCAGCGCAGAGACAAACTAAAAAAAAAATTAAAAAGTGTTGCCGCTTGAAGCTTCTCTCACTCTCACTTTTTAACTTGATATCCAACACAAGCCACAGACCCAGCAGCACATTTATCATCTTTTCCAAGTTGTACATCTTTAGTGTCTTCTCTGTTTAGATACACAATCAAATACGTCACAGCAGCTTCACTCCAACCTCCTACTTCTGCTCCAGGTGCTGAATTGTTATGGAAAAGAAACTTGGCCGAGTTGAGATGAGTAGAGCCGAGTAGGTACCGGTGGAAAAGTGTAAGTGTAAAGGAACGTCCGAGCCTGACGGGGGTTACTGAAGCGTTCAGGAGCGATGACCCGGGGCAGCGATGGACCGGGGCAGTGCCGTGCCTGGAAGGATGCACACGAGGACTGGAGACTGATATCCCAGTCCCAGTAAAGACGTGATTGTGTTCAGGGTTACGGAGGGAAACGGGACGCTGCCACCGACCTCAGACGTCAACAGGAAAGGAGCAGCACAGACTAGACCAATATCAGTGCTGCTCTCCGTTTTACCGGAGCCCAAGTACGCGGGAGCAGGACTTCCTGAACCGTGCACCGACCTTATTTTATATACAGTAATCCCTGGTTTTTAGCGGGGGTTACATTCCAAAAATAACCTGTGATAGGTGAAATCCGCAAAGTAGAAACCTTTTTTTTTTTTACAATTATTATACAAGGCTTCAAATTGCGGAGATCAGCCCCGCCCCACCACGACCCGATTAATTGGATTTGAACGGGAGAAAATGAAAAATTATTATGAAAGAAATACAATAAGTACAGTAGGACCGATTGTGACTGGTGCATATTTCACTGCTCTTCTGATGCTGCTACATCCCGACTCTGTAGCGTCTTTTTCTGCAGAGCCTACGTCGTAGGTTACGCAGCGACGCGTAACCTACGACGTAGGCTCTGCGTCGATTTAACGCTGAACCATACATCAGCTCCCGAGCCGGCAGGCTGTTCTCATCCCCCGAAAACATTGGATCAAATTTCTTAACAGGCGTTATTTGGATAAACTGAGCCCAGGTTGGGGATCTTAACGGTTACTTTTACGCCTGAAAAAATATTAAAACTTAATAAAGTGGCATATTAACAGTGCTACAGCGGAAATTAAAACAGCTTTTAGCTCTGGGCTTCCTGATATGGTGTGACGTTTGTGCAAACGTAACTACGCAGTCGCTTACGTACCCGAACGTAAACCACGCAGTGACGTAGCAAGTGGTGTCCCAATACCTAGGGAAGATTACAAGGGCCCTACTCATTTTTAGGGCTAGTGGTAGAAAGTAGGGGGTGTATTGGGATTGGCCCTTGCTCTTTGTTGCTCTGCAGTTTCCTACCTCGCACGTCCTCATCCTCCATGGTGGTGTTGGCGCTCTCGCTGGACTCCTGTCAAAACAAAGAGAGAGGACAAATAAAGGACGGAGTAAAAGCAGCTGCACACTAAAGAGGGTGGACCCCCGACTTCCAGAGGTTCAACCGTCTTATTCATTTTCCCGAGGACTTGTTGGAGCCCGACATACGCAGACGATAGTGGATTATTGATCCACTTTGTGATCCAAGTACACATGTCTAAACTATCAGAATCAGAATCAAGAATCAGAATCAAGTTTTTTAAGTCAGCTTAGAAAACTGTTTTTGACTTCGGATACACCAGCAGCGACACGATGATGATACTGAGTATAATACACAGGTATCAAGGTGCAAAAAACACCTCAGCACACAGAGCAACAGACATCATCACAAGACTTGCATGTGGGTGTGTGGGGGGTTTGGGGGGGAGTCCCAGCACAGTACATCCAAGTGATCGCCGCGACTTCGTGGCGCTCGAAACCCGGAGACTGTAGGGGGGGGGGGCTGATAAGAGGGGGAGCCGAGGAAGGCGTTGAGTTGAGGTAGGTGGTTATCAGTAAGTGTATGTGTAGCGATAAGTCCGTGAACTTCGCTCAGAGCTGCTCTCAGCCAATGTCCTTGATGTTATCAGGCGGCTCGGTACAGTTCTGAAAACAGGGTCCACAGATGTTCGTGGGAGAGGGGAGGGTTAGTGGGGGCAGAGTCACCTTGTTTTCATTCCACCAGGGAGATTGTGACCAGAGCGATCGGCCAAAACCGCCCTGTCAAGGCCAGATTATAGAATCAACAATTATATTGCAAAAACAGGGAGCCTCAGTAATTTTCCGTCTGCCTTTAGTCTCTGGTTCATCAATGCGACTCCAATCAGACGAATTTGTGATCAATTCCCACCAAGCCAAGCTTCCAACTTCTCCAAGGTCTTATCCATCTTGCCAATGAGCTCAAAGACCGCCGCCAGCCTGCGATTCTGTTCGAGAATCACATCAAGCTTACAGTTTTGCTCCCCTAACGTTAAAGTCTGAGTGTTGATCGCCTTGCTTGACCCTTCAGCCACGTCCGGCAGCTCTGAAAGAGCCAGAACAGCTGTCGACGACTTGCGCGTTTGTCGGTAGACCAGGAATCCCCCTCCTCCGATCAAGAGAAATCCTGCTATCATAAATCCAATTATGAAGGCATCTTCAATGTCCTCGACAGAGAGAAAAGCCAAACACAACGGTTTCCAGTATTTGTAGGAATCCACTGTGTATCCAGCAAAAAATGTCCCATTGGGGAAAGAGGGCTCCTTTACCCCCTGACTTCTTGTCGCAAAAATTTGGTCAATTGTGCTGAGAGACCAGTAATCAATTCCATGATTGTAGGAAGGAAAGGAAGGAAGGAAAGAAAGAAGGGAGAAGGAAGGAAGGGAGGAAAGAAGGAAGGAAGGAAGGGAGAAGGAAGGTAGGAAGGAATGAAGGAAGGATGAAAAGAGGAAGGGAAGAAGGAAGGAGAGAGCAGGAGGAAAGAAGGAAAGAAGGGAAAAAAGAAGGAAGGAAGGAAGGACAGACGGAAGGAAGGAAGGAGGGAAAGAAGGAAGGAGAGAGCAGGAGTAAAGAAGGACAGGAGAATTAGGTCATTTTGACCCAAAGACAGTACAAGGGTTAAATATTCAGTGTAAATCAACCCCAGGCCGCTCTTGTAGCTGAATTTGCTCCCATTTCAGATTAAAAACCATAGATGGGTAAAAACATGCCAGGCTGACAGTAGGATGATGGAAACAACACTGCTGAAACTGTGCAGCTCTTTGACCTTTTATCTGTTGCTTCTCTGTGTGGCCAGTAGGGGCAGCTGCTGACTTTATAAATATGAATTGAAAGATTTTTCTGCAAGTTTGTTGTTCTGCTTCCATGGTGTTAATCCCTGTGGATTACAATCTAACTTCAACTAAAGTTCTTACATCTAGTTTTACAAGTGTATTTGTAATGACAGGGAAGAGCATGAAATAAGTTTATAGTGGTGAATGATCAATAATCAGTATTATTGGCAGTAATGGGCCGGCCCTGGCCATGCATATCCTGCACAAACAAAGGCATGCTACATGGACTTGCTCTGACCAAGATTACACTTGAAACACTTTTGCTTTCCAAGTCATCACATGATCTTTTCCTAATTCCAAGAACATGCTTTCATTTCTGCAGCTGTGAAATACATGTTATAATGATGGCGCTTTGCAAGCTGAAAAAGAAAAGCTTTGGCATGTAAAATGGTACAATCGCATCATTATATTGGGAAATATTTGACTATTATACATGACAATTAAAAAATATATATTCAAAATGAGGTGGGGGGCATGGTTTTAAATTGGGTACAAAGTTATTTGGACAATAGGAAACAGTATGTGCTTTTTTTTGGTAATACATCCAAGTATATGAATATTGTTTGTGGAGTCCTACAGGGCTCTGTTTTGGGACCAAAACTTTTTAATTTATACATTAATGATATATGTGAAGTGTCAAAATTATTACAGTTTGTGTTATTTGCAGATGATACAACTTTTTTTTGTTCAGGTCATGATTTAAAAACTCTTTGCATATACTCTTGTATAGAAAAAGAAATGGTGAAATTAAAAACATTGTTTGATGAGAATAATTTGTCTTTAAATTTGAAAAAAACTAAATGTATGATTTTTGGCCATTCAAGAATAGAGACAAATTTATCACTTACTTTAGAAGGAGTTTTAATTGATAGAGTATCACAATTTAGGTTTTTAGGTGTTATTATAGATGAGAAATTGACATGGAAAGCTCATATAGCTCATGTAAAATCAAAAGTGTGCAAAAATAGTTTTGTTTTGAATAAGGCTAAGTTTGTGTAAAATCATACAGTAATGAGCATTTTATATTGTTCATTAAGTTTGCCTTATTTCACTTATTGTGTTGCAGTCTGGGGCAACTAATATGAATCCTTTATTTTTACTACAGAAAAGAGCACTTAGAGAACACACCAACAGATTATTTATTGAATCAAGATTAACTGAAACTCCATGATTTGGTTAAGTTACAGTCACTCACAATCATGTAACAGCTAAATGTAAATTATTATCAGAAAACTTACAATACATGTTTACTTTCAGTTCAAATAAAGAAGATAGTCGTAGAAAATTTTATTTTAAACATCTATTTGCCCGAACAACTTTAAAGCAGATGAGTGTTTCTGTTGTTGGAATTAAGTTATGGAATTCATTACATTATGATTTAAAGGACTGTATAAACATATCTCAGTTTAAAAAGAAAAAAATAGCAATGTATGGATGAAATAGTTAAAAATTACAATATATGCATATAGAAACAGACAATCTATCTTTGATTTTTTGGTTTTTCTTTCTTTATGATGTTAACTGAGTAATTGTGCATCTGTTATTATTGTTCAGTTTAGTTTTGAGGGAGGGGCAGGTAGAATAAGATTTTCATCTTCCTGCTCCTTTCTGCTTATGGAATATGCTTTTGATTGTGTTGTCATTTTACTTGTTGTTTTTTTTTTTGTTTGAATATTTCCATGATCGGAATAAATAAAAATGAAATGAAATGAAAATGAAAATAGACGCAAGGAGAAATGCACCACATTGTAGATGTAGGTGAGTGGAAGAAGCACATGCAACGGTGGAGGAGAAACCACTGGACCAGAAACATGAGCAGCAGCAGCATGAAGGCCCTAACTACACACCGGCCTCTGCTCTAAAGACCATGTACCTTGTTTCCGTCCGCCGGGTTGTGGATAACTGTGGTCTGAGGCTCCTGATTTCAGAGGACCGGCAGCAGAAAAGAAGATGCAAATGAAAAGTATGTTAGGAGGAAAGATTGACAGAAAAGTATTAAGCAGTGAAGGAAAGAGCCAGACACTCAATGACTCTCTGGAGAAAGCAGGGAGTTGTTGAACACACATTACACATTACAGAGAACAGGACGGTGAAGCTTCAGAATAATCTGGACATCATGAAGGTCAATCATAGACTACGTTTCCATGCATATATAATCCTTTTAAAACCTGAATATTGGCAATAACCTGAATTTGCACGGCCATGTAAACACCAATAACCCTTTTGAATAACCCGAATTTGCTCATATTCCTGTTTTTAAAAACCCCAATATGACCCCTGGGTTACTCCTTTCAACCCTTGTGCTGTATTTGGGTCAAGGGAGGGTGAAGGGAGAAAAGAAGGGCTGAAGGAAGGGAGAAAAGATGGAAGGAAGGAAATAAGGAAGTAAGGAAGAAAGGAGAAAAGAAGGAAAGAAGGAAAGAAGGAAGGGAGTAAAGAAGGGAGAAAAGATGGAAGGGAGGAAAGAAGGGAGAAAAGATGGAAGGGAGGAAAGAAGGGAGAAAAGGAAAGCAGGGAGGGAGGAAGGAATGGAGAAAAGGAAAGAAAGAAGGGAGGGAAGAAGGAAGGAATGGAGAAAATAAGGAAAGAAGGAAGGAAAAGCAAAGAAGGTAATAAAGGAACGAATGACGAAAGGGAGGTAGGAAGAAAAAGGAGTACAGGAGGGTAAAAAAGGAGGAAAAGAGGAAAGGAAGAAGAAAGGAGAGAGCAGGCGGAAAGGAGGATAGAAGAATTGGGTCATTTTGACCCAAAGACAGTACAAGGGTTAAAACCTGAATATTGGGTCATGTAAACACCAAACGGAATATCCCCATCAAACGGAACAGGAATTTGTTTTCTGCTCATGCTCTGTTCACAAGGAATCCTGGTCTTTTGAGTCCAGGAAGTTCTTATAAACACGGAGAAACCAAGACCAGGAGGAGACTAATCACTTCATAAATGTAATGAAGGATATGAACATTTCTGCATTTGTAGACGGTAGAAAGTACCGGGATAGAAGATTTACAAGAAGGTGAGAGAAAAGTTGCGTGAAGCAGCATTTGTTTTGAATTTGGATCCAGGAAGAAGAAGCAGGAATGACAGGAATTGCGTCATTCCTCTTTTTTCTATTTTTTCCATCTTTTTTTCCTCTCTTTTTTTCCTTTTTTCTTTTCTTTCATCTTTTTTCCTCTTTTTTTCCTTTTTTTCATCTTTTTTTCCTCTTTTTCATCTTTTTCCTCTTTTTTCTCTTTTTTCACCTTCTTTTTTCATTTTTTTCCTCTTTTTTCCTCTTTTTTTTCCTTTTATTCCTCTTTTTTCTCTTTTTTTCCTATTTTTTTCCTCTTTCTTTTTTTTCATTTTTTTTGATAGCCAGATTTACAAGAAGGTGAGAGAAAAGTTGCGCGAAGCAGCATTTGTTTTGAATTTGGATACAGGAAGAAGAAGTGGAAATGACAGGAATTGCGTCATCACGTTCTCCGTGCGTCGCTGGTTTGATCTCCAATGATTAATTACCATGTAAACGGAATATTCCGAATGTTTCAGTAACCGGAATATTAGCAATAACCCGGATTTTGACTGCATGTAAACATAGTCCCAGATGAGCAGGTTTTACTGAGCTCTGAGCAAAATAACCAAATAAAAATTCAGAGACCTGGGTCCATTATCTGTAAACAAGCATCACACTTTCAGAACAATCAGCTATAATACACCACAAACACTGTCACAAGATCAACACACAGAGTTTTCCACATAAACACACCAAATACCCTAGAAAGATTTAAATAATAATAATAAGAGAGATGGATGACAGGACATAAGCCACTGCAGAGCTCTTTGCTGTACATCGGTGCTGAATC
This sequence comes from Cololabis saira, assembly GCF_033807715.1. Classification (NCBI taxonomy): domain Eukaryota; kingdom Metazoa; phylum Chordata; class Actinopteri; order Beloniformes; family Belonidae; genus Cololabis; species Cololabis saira. The sequence continues at coordinate 38,987,424 of NC_084606.1, forward strand.
TCCATTCCCACTCACATCACGACTGATATAAGGCCACTTTGAATACAAATAAAAGTAAAGATGTTTAACACACTTGAAACTTATCAAGATGAATTCACACATGTGGGTTTGTAATTTACGTCCAGCTAGTTTGATTTGCCCTCACGTGGGCCTTTCAGCACGGGACAGAGCCAAACCCAAATCAACAGGTATGGAAAAGGTCCCGACCTGATTTATGACATTAATCATGGAACAGAGCTCACTGAACTTAATTATAGGCATTATAAATGTTTAATTACAGCTATATATTCACACTAATTTGGCATACAGAAATTCAGAGTCTGGATGTGCTAACAATTCAATAATTGTAAAGGGTTACGTCCAAGTTTACACCAGCAGGGGGCGCCGCTGCGCCTTCAGTGAAGTGAAACTGAAATTACTTCAACTGTAAAATAAACATGTTTTACCAAAGAAATCTGTTATGAAAATGTATGTAAAGTATCTATGTTTTATAATGTTTGTAACTATCATTATACTCACAGCATTACAAGTGGAAAAATACGGTGACAAGATGAGTGTTGGAAGCTACTTTTGACCTATGGAGTTAAACTAAGAAAACTAAAAAAAGACTTGAGATATAGTATACTATACTATACTATACTTTACTATACTATACTATACTATACTATACTATACTATACTATACTTTACTATACTATACTATACTATACTATACTATACTATACTATACTATACTATACTATACTATACTTTACTTTACTATACTATACTATACTATACTATACTATACTTTACTATACTATACTATACTATACTATACTATACTATACTATACTATACTATACTATACTTTACTATACTATACTATACTATACTATACTATACTATACTATACTATACTATACCAGACAGCTCCTCTTACACAAAAGACGTATGTGCTCTTCCTGTTAGAGTTCTCATAAATTACGACTTTATTCTCATAATATTACGATTTTATTTTCATAATTTTACGACTTTATTCTCATAAATTACGACTTTATTCTCATAATATTACGACTTTATTCTCATAATATTACGACTTTATTCTTATAAATTACGACTTAATTCTCATAAATTACGACCTTATTCTCGTAATATTACGACTTTATTCTCATAAATTACGACTTTATTCTCATAAATGACAACTTTATTCTCATAAATTACGACTTTATTCTCATAAATTACGACTTTATCCTCATAAATTACGACTTTATTCTCATAAATTACGACTTTATCCTCATAAATTACGACTTTATTCTCATAATATTACGACTTTATTCTCGTAATATTACGACTTTATTCTCATAAATTACGACTTTATTCTCGTAATATTATGACTTTATTCTCATAAATTACGACTTTATTCTCATAAATTACGACTTTAGTCTCGTAATATTAAGACTTTATTCTCATATTACTATGACTTTATTCTCGTAATTTCCCTTTTTTTTGTCTTAGTTTGGCCCTAATACTCCGTCGTAGTAAGACGGTATCTGGGTCTGACATTTAAAATGCATCCATGTGACGTTTTACTTCCAGATTGTTCCGACCAGGAAAAAAAGGAATATTCTCGTTGGGATCGTGGCCGGAGGAGAAAATCTAACTTCTCAGAAGGACAGTTGAAAATAAAGTTTTTATAAAAAGGTCTAAAGAAGTAGCTTTTTCATTTTAAAGACAGTCTTGAATCAAAACAAGTAAGTCAGGTTTAAACCCTGAATGATCAGGATGTGTAATCAACAGCAGGAGGATGAGCCCATGTACAGCAACGCAACACACACCTCACACGTACGGACGCGTACGGATTCACTTGAAAAAGAAAAATCTGAAGAAAAAAAGTTTTAATGAAAAAAAAAAATTGCTCTGTTTTTCTGAATTAACGAGATAATTATCCTGGATAAAAGCTTAAATGTCCAGCTGATCAGAATGGGCTTTCCGTCTGAACAACCGCAAAGTCCTGAGGTTCCTGTGCAAAGTCGACAAACTAATAACAATCCCATCGATATGACTTAAAGACAAGAGTATCTCCCAATGTTTCAAACAAAAAGCAAAATAAATCTGGACTAAACTGGATTAAACTGAGCAGGAACATGTTTGCTTCCATGAAATCCAGCTCTCAAGTGAATGACAGATTATTGCAAGTTGTGAGGAATCTGGTTAATTCAGAAAAAACAGAGCAGATTTAGTTTTTTATTAAAACTTTTCTCGGAATTCTAAGACAATTATCTCCTTAATTCAAAAACACAGAGCATCACACAGAGATTTTTTTAAAAATTAAAACTTTTCTTTGAATTCTGAGATAATTATCCCGTTAATTCAGAAAAACAGAGAAGATTTTTTTTTTTCATTAAAACTTTTCTCGGAATTCTGAGACAATTATCTCGTTAATTCAGAAAAACAGCAGTTTTGTTTTTCATTAAAACTTTTCGGAATTCTGAAATAATTATCTCGTCAATTCAGAAAAATAGAGCACTTTTTTTTTTCTCAAGTGAATGCAATACGCTTCCGTACAAACGTGCCTGGACCGCTCATGTTGCACAACCATTACAGAGGATCAAGGAAGCAACATGAACAGAGACGGATGTCCCGGACATGACGGAGACGGATGTCCCGGACATGACGGATGTCCCGGACATGACGGAGACGGATGTCCCGGACATGACGGATGTCCCGGACATGACGGAGACGGATGTCCCGGACATGACGGAGACGGATGTCCCGGACATGACGGATGTCCCGGACATGACGGAGACGGATGTCCCGGACATGACGGATGTCCCGGACATGACGGATGTCCCGGACATGACGGAGACGGATGTCCCGGACATGACGGATGTCCCGGACATGACGGAGACGGACGGCTATGCAAGCAGGACAGGACAGCGAGTACCAGAGACGGAGCGGGGACAGGCTCTCTGGGGCTGCTGACCACATTAGCCCTGTTGTTGATCTGCAGGGACACAGTGGACAGACAGGCAGACGGACGGACAGGGTAGAAGTGACAAGGCTTAGTGTCCAAACATTCACTCCCCAGGCGGCCGCTGTGGAGGAAAAGTGGGACGTTGGGCTCAATAGATGCTGCTCACATCCCAACAACAAGCATCGCCCGATGTCTTTCCACCATCCAGTGCAAAAACATCTGGGCTCCAGGTCAGCTGATGCGACAAACCCTTTTAAAGCTCAAAATCATCAGTTAACAAATCAAGCATCCTCAAAGAGAACAGACAGAAAAATTAAGTGATCCCTCCGTATTCGTGTTTGTGATTCAACTCACGATGGTCTTTCACCAACTCACATCCAAAGACAGACGGTGACTACGTTTCCATGCAATTCAATTCAATTCAATTCAATTCAATTTTATTTATATAGCGTCTAATGCAACAAAAGTTGTCTCCAGACGCTTTCCAGAGATCCAGAACATAAACCCCCGAGCAATTATTACATAAACAATGGCAGGTAAAAACTCCCCTAGTGGGAGAAAAACCTTAAACCAAACAGTGGCAAGAAAAACTCCCCTTTAGGAGGGAAGAAACCTGGACCAGGACCTGGATCATAAGGGGGGACCCTCCTGCTGAGGGCCAGACTGGGGGGTCAGGGACGGCAACAGCACAGCAGGCAGGTGGAAGCAGCAACGGGATGACCAGAGTGGGGGGGGGGGGGTTTGGGGGTGCAGGCAGGTGGGATGACCGGGGGTGGGGACCGCAGGCAGGTAGAAGCAGCAGTGGGATGACCGGGGGTGGGGACCGCAGGCAGGTGGAAGCAGCAGCGGGATGACTGGGGATGGGGACCGCAGGCAGGTGGAAGCAGAAACGGGATGACTGGGGGTGGGGACCCCAGGCAGGTAGAAGCAGCAGCGGGATGGCCGGTGGTGGGGACCGCAGGCAGGTGGAAGCAGCAACGGGATGACCGGGGGTGGGAACCACAGGCAGGTGGAAGCAGCAGCGGGATGACCGGTGGTGGGGGCCGCAGGCAGGTGGAAGCAGCAACCGGATGACCGGGGGTGGGAACCGCAGGCAGGTGGAAGCAGCAGCGGGATGACCGGGGGTGGGGACCACAGGCAGGTGGAAGCAGCAGCGGGATGACCGGGGGTGGGGACCACAGGCAGGTGGAAGCAGCAGCGGGATGACCGGGGGTGGTGACCACAGGCAGGTGGAAGCAGCAGCGGCATGACCGGGGGTGGGGACCCCAGGCAGGTAGAAGCAGCAGCGGGATGGCCGGTGGTGGGGACCGCAGGCAGGTGGAAGCAGCAACGGGATGACCGGGGGTGGGAACCACAGGCAGGTGGAAGCAGCAGCAGGATGACCGGTGGTGGGGGCCGCAGGCAGGTGGAAGCAGCAACGGGATGACCGGGGGTGGGAACCGCAGGCAGGTGGAAGCAGCAGCGGGATGACCGGGGGTGGGGACCACAGGCAGGTGGAAGCAGCAACGGGATGACCGGGGGTGGGAACCGCAGGCAGGTGGAAGCAGCAGCGGGATCACCGGGGGTGGGGACCACAGGCAGGTGGAAGCAGCAGCGGGATGACCGGGGGTGGGGACCACAGGCAGGTGGAAGCAGCAGCGGGATGACCGGGGGTGGGGACCGCAGGCAGGTGGAAGCAGCAGCTGGATGACCGGGGGTGGGGACCACAGGCAGGTGGAAGCAGCAGCGGGATGACCGGGGGTGGGGACCACAGGCCAGCACGCAGCTCCCGAAGCTCCGGCCCAATCAGCAAGCCCCAGGTTAGGTTCAGTGCAAACTAACCGCTCCAGGTCTGGAATGGAAGCGAGCTGAGAAAAACTCTAGGAGATCTCGGCTCGCTTGTTTTGTGCCGCATCCGAGTGCAATTGCTGTGTTCACATGTACCAAACGAACCAATCTTTAAGGGGAAACGCTCCCTGTTTCAGAACAACTGAGCAGGGGTGAAAGTAGATTAAAGTTCTTGCTGGTACAACAACCCAACCTTCATGGCTTGTTCTCCCACCACCAGCTTCTTGCATCTCATCATTTTTTAAAGCTTGTATGCTGTAGAAATTAGAAACACTTGAGACTGTGTAGGCCTATAGCAAATTATTTATTTAAATGGTGTTAATAAGGGCCAGTCTGGACCAAGGATTGTCACAGAATAATTTGTAAATGTTGTAAAAAAAAAATTCAAAATCATTGCAATTTGTTTTGCTTCAAATTAGAAAAAAATTACAGTTAAATTCATCAGCAGCTGAAGAGAAAAGATGACGATGAGTAAAATGTCTCTTACGATGTGTGCATTGAAATGGAAGATAACTTCTTATGCATTTTTTCATCAAAGCAAAACACTTAAAACATTAAAAAAAACGTTACTTCAACATTTTTGACGCTTTTTTCTTTTTTTTCCTGAAACAAGGAATGAAAACCAATTACAAATATGCTGTAATGTGTCAGCCAACCACAAAAATCTTTGGAATTTTGGTGGAATCATTTATTTTTTGTCCTTGCCCGGTGCAAATGACATCAATAAAGTGCGTGGTTTGGTCGTGAAAAAATAAAAAGTAACGTTACGTGAACAATAAATCAAACCCTGTGTGTGTTTAGGAAATAAAGACTGGAATACGCTATTCACAAAAGCACAAATAGTGAGGTTTTACTAATATTTATATCGTACAAATATTTTTAAAATTATTTGTACGAAAAAACAGGTCTGGACTTTAGTGTAGCAAGATTATATCACCATGTCCGTCTCTCCTCGCTCAGTCTTTGTGATAGGTTTATATAACTGTATGTCCAAAAGAAGGCGGAGCTGAGTCATGGCTGAGCGGTAGCGCTGCCGTCTTTGGTGTGAGAGAACGAGAGTTTGAGACCCGCTGTATGTGAAGATTATTGTCAGTAATTCTTTTGTTTTTTTTCCTGGCACTGAATCTTTCGGTGGTACGGAGTACCGGATCGTACCGGCTTACTTTCACCCCTGCCCGCATCTGAGCGCGATTGCTGTGTTCACATGTACCAAAGGAACCGATCTTTAGGGGGAAACGCTCCCTGTTTTGGAACAACTGCTCCAAACGGGACAGAGGTGAGAGCTCCCTAAGATTCACGGGATTCTATCTTGAGATTTATTTCTTCAAATCATCATTTTCTGATTTGATGGTTTAATTTGGGTTAAATGACCCCACCAGGAAAATAATCTGACGATAAAGCCGAGGAGGAAGTTCAGGTCTGGCTCATCAGCATCATGAACAGGCGTGAAATTAAATATCAGATTCAGAAGCAGAATGCACGCACACACACACACACACACACACACACACACACACACACACACACACACACACACACACACACACACACACACACACACACACACACACACACACACACACACACACACACACACACACACACACACACACACACACACACACACAGAGCAAAGTGGGACTGATGCTGGGACACACCCTGTTCTAACCAGCCAAATAAACTATTTTACTGGGAAAAGCCAATAGTCTATTTTTAATCCATGTCCTTGACAATACCTGGTTATTCAAATAACAACACAGCAGGTGCAGTCGAACAGTATGAAAAGCCACAGAAAGACACGTAGAAGAGAGGAGAAGCCGGAGAGGGAAGACTGAGTGAAGGTGAACTTACTTTGACACCATCTGGTTTTTTGTTCAGCAGGCTCTTGGCTGCTGTAGAGACAAAGATAACAATGCCAGGGAATCAGTGGCCAGCTGGATTTAACAATCACACACACACAAGCAGGCACGTGGCAGGTTTATTCAAGGCAGCCCAATTACCATCTGCCTCAAAGTGGGCCCTGCTAGAGTCGGAAGCGGTGGAGGAAAATGCAAATCAAGTGAGGAGTTGCAACAAGACTCAGAACCATTAGGGTCGACTGATTTCCATGCTTTTATTCTCTCAGTCCACAGAGCTCAGGTTCAGCTGCAATCATGTGAGAGCTGAGGGTTTCCTCAGGTACCCATGGTCCATAAAGGACCAGCAGATGTTCAGCTGACGTACGGGGACAGACAGACAGACACGGAGCAGATGATTGGGGAGGAAACGGGAGGCTCGTGCATCCTCTGCAGCCGTGCAGGGAGTGGAAGACCTTCCACGTTTGCAAGCTTTGCAGTGACATGCCGTCTGGTGGCCGTATGAGAGGAAAAATGTTTCCGAGGACAAATACAAGCACATTCAGGCATCAGTGGGGTCTTCTGCAGCCCCTCTACATTCAGGGATCCATCCATTTTACACCACTTATCCGTTTCCGGGTCGCGGGGGCAGTAGTCTTAACAGAGATGCCCAGACTTCACCCGAGACTCTTCCTCCGGCTCTTCCTCCGGCTCTTCCTACGGCTCTTCCTCCGGCTCTTCCTCCGGCTCTTCCTCCGGCTCTTCCTCCGGCTCTTCCGCCATCTCTTCCGCCAGCTCTTCCGCCAGCTCTTCCTCCAGCTCTTCCTCCAGCTCTTCCTCCAGCTCTTCCTGCAGCTCTTCCAGCAGCTCTTCCAGCAGCTCTTCCTGCAGCTCTTCCTCCAGCTCTTCCGAGGGGAGTCCGAGACGTTCCCAGACATAGTCTCTCCAGCGTGTCCTGGGTCTTCCCCGGGGTCTCCTCCCGGAGGGACATGCCTTGAACACCTCCCTAGGGAGGAGGGACATGCCCAGCTCCCTCGGGCGGAGGGACATGCCTGGAACACCTCCCTAGGGAGGAGGGACATGCCTGGAACACCTCCCTAGGGAGGAGGGACATGCCCAGCTCCCTGGGGAGGAGGGACATGGCTGGAACACCTCCCTAGGGAGGAGGGACATGCCTGGAACACCTCTCTAGGGAGGCGTCCAGGAGGATCCGGTACAGATGCCCAAGCCACCTCAACTGACTCCTCTCAATGTGAAGGAGCAGCGGCTCGACTCCGAGCTCTTCCCGGGTGACCGAACTCCTCACCCTATCTCTAAGGGAGCATCCAGCCACCCTGGGGAGGAAACTCATCTCTAAGGGAGCGTCCAGCCACCCTGCGGAGGAAACTCATCTCGGCTGCTTGTATCCACGATCTTGTCCTTTCGGTCACTACCCAAAGTTCATGACCATAGGTGAGGGTAGGGGCGTAGATTGACCGGTAAATCGAGAGCTTCACCTTTCGACTTAGCTCCTTCTTCACCACGATGGTCTGGTACATCGACCGCATAACTGCGGACGCTGCACCGATCCGTCTGTAAATCTCCCGCTCCATCGTTCCCTCACTCGTGAACAAGACCCCGAGATACTTGAACTCCTCCACCTGAGGCAGGACTTCTCCCCCCACCCGGAGAAGGCACACCACCCTCTCCCGGTGGAGCTCCCCAGGAACGCTCCTCTGGAATGCTCCCCAGGAACGCTCCCCTGGAACGCTCACCGTGAACGCTCCCCGTGAACGCTCCCCTGGAACGCTCCCCTGGAACGCTCCCCATGAACGCTCCCCTGGAACGCTCCCCTGGAACGCTCCCCATGAACGCTCCCCTGGAACGCTCCCTGTGAACGCTCCCCGTGAACGCTCCCCTGGAACGCTCGCCTAGAACGCTCCCCTGGAACGCTCGCCTAGAACGCTCCCCTGGAACGATCCCTGTGAACGCTCCCCTAGAACGCTCCCCTGGAGCGATCCCTGTGAACGCTCCCCTAGAACGCTCCCCTGGAACGCTCCCCTAGAACGCTCCCCTGGAACGCTCGCCTAGAACGCTCCCCGTGAACGCTCCCCGTGCACGCTCCCCGTGAACGCTCCCCTGGAACGCTCCCCTGGAACGCTCCCCATGAACGCTCCCCGTGAACGATCCCCGTGAACGATCCCCGTGAGAGCTCCCCAGGAACGCTCCCCGTAAACGCTCCCCGTAAACGCTCCCCTGGAACTCTCCCCATGAACGCTCCCCGTGAACGCTCCTCTGGAACGCTCCTCTGGAACGCTCCCCAGGAACGCTCCCCTGGAACGCTCACCGTGAACGCTCCCCTGGAACGCTCCCCTGGAACGCTCACCGTGAACGCTCCCCTGGAACGCTCCCCTGGAACGCTCACCGTGAACGCTCCCCTGGAACGCTCCCCTGGAACGCTCCCCTGGAACGCTCACCGTGAACGCTCCCCTGGAACGCTCCCCTGGAACGCTCCCCTGGAACGCTCCCCTGGAACGCTCCCTGTGAATGCTCCCCTGGAACGCTCGCCTAGAACGCTCGCCTAGAACGCTCCCCTGGAACGCTCCCCTGGAACGCTCCCCTGGAACGCTCGCCTAGAACGCTCCCCTGGAACGCTCCCCTGGAACGCTCCCCGTAAACGCTCCCCGTGAACGCTCCCCGTGCACGCTCCCCGTGAACGCTCCCCTGGAACGCTCCCCTGGAACGCTCCCCATGAACGCTCCCCGTGAACGATCCCCGTGAACGATCCCCGTGAGAGCTCCCCAGGAACGCTCCCCGTAAACGCTCCCCGTAAACGCTCCCCTGGAACTCTCCCCATGAACGCTCCCCGTGAACGCTCCTCTGGAACGCTCCTCTGGAACGCTCCCCAGGAACGCTCCCCTGGAACGCTCACCGTGAACGCTCCCCTGGAACGCTCCCCTGGAACGCTCACCGTGAACGCTCCCCTGGAACGCTCCCCTGGAACGCTCACCGTGAACGCTCCCCTGGAACGCTCCCCTGGAACGCTCCCCTGGAACGCTCACCGTGAACGCTCCCCTGGAACGCTCCCCTGGAACGCTCCCCTGGAACGCTCCCCTGGAACGCTCCCTGTGAATGCTCCCCTGGAACGCTCGCCTAGAACGCTCGCCTAGAACGCTCCCCTGGAACGCTCCCCTGGAACGCTCGCCTAGAACGCTCCCCTGGAACGCTCCCCTGGAACGCTCCCCGTAAACGCTCCCCGTAAACGCTCCCCTGGAACGCTCCCCGTGAACGCTCCCCGTGAACGCTCCCCGTGAACGCTCCCCGTAAACGCTCCCCGTGAACGCTCGCCTAGAACGCTCCCCTGGAACGCTCCCCTGGAACGCTTCCCGTGAACACTGCCCTGGAACGATCCCTGTGAACGATCCCTGTGAACGCTCCCCTGCTGGCCTAGAACGCTCCCCTGGAACGCTCCCCTAGAACGCTCCCCTGGAACGCTCCCCTGGAACGCTCCCCTGGAACGCTCCCCGTGAACGCTCCCCGTGAACGCTCCCCGTGAACGCTCGCCTAGAACGCTCCCCTGGAACGCTTCCCGTGAACACTGCCCTGGAACGATCCCTGTGAACGATCCCTGTGAACGCTCCCCTGCTGGCCTAGAACGCTCCCCTGGAACGCTCCCCTAGAACGCTCCCCTGGAACGCTCCCCTGGAACGCTCCCCATGAACGCTCCCCTAGAACGCTCCCGTGAACGTTCCCCTGGAACGCTCCCGTGGAACGCTCCCGTGGAACGCTCCCCGTGAACACTACCGTGAACGCTCCCCGTGAACGCTCCCCGTGAACGCTCCCCTGGAACGCTCCCCTGGAACGTACCTGATTGGAGAACGACTGGAGAGGAACAGCAAAGCTCACAGGTACATGCATACATCATGTGATGAGACATGCTGATGTTAGGACCACTGACTTCCAACATCGTCGTTATCTGATCACTAAAATGCAACATCGGTGCTCACAGCGCGACCACCTGCTGATTTACTGACCCACGCATTACTGACGCAATAAACGTACAATCGTTTTTTTACTACAAGGAACTCGTCTTTTTCTCTAATACGGCAAATTAAATAATGTCACATGAAAGCTCTGAAGCAATTATTGGACATGGCATGCCTTCAAAAGCAGACACTGCACACAAGCTCCTGCAGTGCTGAGGACTCTTACCTTACAGGAGCGTTAGCGGACAAGAGGGGGGGAGAAGAGCAGAAATAAACACTGAAGACTCCGGACTAATACAGGATCAATCAATAAAGTCTTTGGGGTTCACAGTTTATAGGTTTCAACAACACCCAAAGTATTTGACACTAAAATAATGTTTGAAGGATTAAACTGACTTTTGTCTTGAAATGGGAACATAAAGTATAATTAAAGCTGCAAGCAGCGATGAACGGGCCCTCGCACTCACGGCCACCGCCCCCCCCATAAGCATATCAGAAACGACACCACCCACGACTTCCTATGTCAAACCATTCAAAAGATATAGCAGAAAAAGGGACAACCAATCAGAAGAAGGGGCGGGGCTAATTCAGGCCAATGAAGGCCAAGGACTCCATACAGAATCTGATGACACCACCCATGACTCTCTATGTCAAACCATTCAAAAGTTACAGCAGAAAATCGGGACAACCAATCAGAAGAAAGGGCGGGGTTAATTTTCACCAATTATGGTAAAGGACTCAATACCGAGTCCCATGACACCACCTACGACTCTCTATGTCAAAACATTCAAATGTTATAGCAGGAAATAGGGACAACCAATCGGAAGAAGGGGCGGGGTTAATTTTCACCAATTATGGTAAAGGACTCAATACCGAGTCCCATGACACCACCCACGACTCTTTATGTCAAACCATTCAAAAGTTATGGCAGAGAATAGTATTCTAGGGGGCGCTGTTGAGCCGTTAGGCAACGCCCATTAATGCAAACCATGAAATATCAAATTTATCGCCAAGTCTGTCTTGCATGCCAAATTTGGTGACTTTTGGAGAACTATCAAATATGGACCAATCAGATTTCAAAATGGCCGACTTCCTGTTCGGTTTCGGCCATGGCTCCAAGAGACTTTTCTTTAAGTTGTGCCATGATACAGGTGTGTAGCGATTTTCGTGCATGTACGTCAAACCGTATTGTAGGGCTTGAGGTACAAAGTTTTCCGGGGGGCGCTGTTGAGCCATTTTGCCACGCCCATTAATGCAAACCATGAAATATCAAATTTATCGCCAGGCCTGGCTTGCATGCCAATTTTGGTGCCTTTTGGGGAACTATCAAATATGGACCAATCAGATGAAGGGGGGGCACGCTTTTTGGCGTCTAGCGTCGCCACGGTAACACTTTTGAAAGAGAAAAGTAATGCGTGTAGTCGCAGGATGGAGGCGCACATTTGTACGTATAACACATCTGGGTTCACGATACGGTTCGGGCCGTATTAATTCTCGAAGGAATGGCATAAATTGCTCCAAAATTACGTGATTAATTCAGAATGTTCAAAATGGCCGACTTCCTGTTCGGTTTCGGCCATGGCGCCAAGAGACTTTTCTTTAAGTTGCGACATGATACAGGTGTGTACCGATTTTCGTTCATGTACGTCACACCGTATTCTGGGGCTTGAGGCGCAAAGTTTTTTCGGTCTGAACCAACCAGATGAAGGGTGGGCGCGCTTTTTGGCGTCTAGCGTCGCCACGGTAACGCTTTTGAAAGAGAAAAGTAATGCGTGTTGTCGCAGGATGAAGACGCACATTTTGATGTATAACACACCTGGGGGCACGTTACGGTTCGGGCCGTATTAACTGCCGAAGGAATGGTATAAATTGCGCCAAAGTGACACGATTAATTCAAAATGGCCGACTTCCTGTTCGGTTTCTCGACATGACGCCCAGAGACTTTTCTTTAAGTTGCGACATGATACAGGTGTGTACCGATTTTCGTGCATGTACGACAAACCGCATTGTGGGGCTTGAGGCACAAAGTTTTCAAGGGGGCGCTGTTGAGCCATTAGGCCACGCCCATTAATGCAAACCCTTAAATATAAAATTTTTCGCCAGGCCTGACTTGCATGCAAAATTTGGTGACTTTTTGGGCACGTTTAGGGGGGCAAAAAGGCCTTCCTTTTGTCAGAACAATAAGAAGAAGAAGAAGAATAATTCCTGCAATTACAATAGGGCCTTCGCACTGCAAGTGCTCGGGCCCTAATAAAAGGACCTTTAACCTTTAACCCTTGTACTGTCTTTGGGTCAAAATGACCTCATTCTCCTGTCCTTCTTTCCTCCTGCTCTCTCCTTCTTTCTCCCTTCCTCTTTTCTCCCTTCCTTCCTTCTTTACTCCTTTCCTTCTTTCTATTCTCCCTTCCTTCCTCCCTTCCTTCCTTCTTTTCTATCTTCCTTCTTTTTTCCCTTCTTTCCTTCGTTCCTTCTTTTCTCCCTTCATTCCTTCTTTCCTCCCTTCCTCCCTTCCTTCCTTCCTTCCTTCCTTCCTTCCTTCCTTCCTTCCTTCCTTCCTTCCTTCCTTCCTTCCTTCCTTCCTTCCTTCCTTCCTTCCTTCCTTCCTTCCTCCTTTTCTCCCTTCCTTCCTTCTTTCCTCCCTTCTTTCCTCCTTTTCTCCTTTCCTCCCTTCCTTCCTTCTTTCCTCCTTTTCTTTCTTCCTTCCTTCTTTTTTCCTCCCTTCCTCCTTCCTCCTTCCTTGACCCAAAGACAGCACAAGCCTTTAGTGGCAGGTCTTTCGTCACTGGCTAGGACCTAAATCCCAGTTTTCTATTGATAACTTTTCATTGGCCATTTTCACATGTTCTTCGGAGGAGTTTAAATGCCACTCCGTTTACGAAATATGATTATAAAGCCATCTGACAGGACAAAATATTAAGAAATCAGTAGAAATAGGAAGAACTTTAATGCTCAAGATACCAGCTGAAGTGCCCCCTGCTGGCCACGTTTTTCTTCCTCCCAGTGAACCGATGCAAGTCGCTCAAATTAGACTTTTTCTCGAAATTGTGCATAATGAAAAAAAAAAATCTTCCTCCTCTAAAATATTATTTTTCTCCTGCCTGGCCCTGATACTCTTCCGTAAAAATAGCGGTACGCAGTAAGACTGAACTAAGTGTGAATGTCCCGCCCTTTAACTGCAGCTGCAGACCGGAGGTTCTGGACGTTTGTGGTCTCCGTCTGCACGGCTCTGCAGGCCCGAGGAGAGACGCCGCACACGGACAGAGCTGAAAGGAAAACCTGCCCTGACATGTGGGACTGCCTTGAAAAGAGAATCAACATCGCTCGCCTCGACGACGAGCCGGTCCAGTCTTACCTGAAAAGTTGCGAGTGGCGAGCATCGTAGTCAAGATGGCACCCTGAGGAGAGAAATAAAAAGAGTATATGCCACTAAATTCCTGGGGGTCCATATTGATGACTCTCTCAATTTTAAATGTCATATTGACCATTTTTTAAACAAACTGTCCAAGTATTTTGGTTTGTTCTACAAGATCAGACACTTTTTTTCCTCTGTCCGCCCTTCTGACGTTGTACTAAACTTTCTTTCAACCTCATCTCAACTACTGCAATGTGATATGGTGCAACACCTTCACAAGCCATCTTAAAAAACTAGTATCTTTGCAAAAGAAAGTCATACGGGCCCTGTCTTGGTCAGAGATAAATTCCCCCACCCGCCCTCTATTTCACCGCTTTGAGTTGCTAAGACTGGCTGAGCTAAACCATTATCATAATGCTTGTCTTATGTTTCAAATGGTCAACAGGCTCAACCCTAGACTTAGTAGTCTTGTGCCAATCTCCAGTCCTCAGCACACATACCAGTACTACCAGTACTACCAGTACCTACCAAACAAGAATCAAACCACTCATATTAGGGAAATGTGGCCGACATGTGCGCGCCAGTATGAGTGTTGTTTGCAGGGGCCGCAGATTTGGAATAGGATTGATGATGAAGACAACTAAAAAATGAGCTTTTACTAACCTATATATAATATAAAAATGCTTCTTCATGGACTGCTGGGACGTATGTGTGTGATTGTATGTGTATGTAATGTTAAGTATGTATGTTAAGTGTTTTTTTGTGTATTTTGTATGCATTTATCCATCACCATCTCTTTACAGATGGTAACTGCCTATACCATTGACTGTACCCTCACCCTTATATGAACTATGGGTCCCCACCTAAAAGCTTTCCTAGCTTCCTTGGGGGACCCATTCACTCTACCCAGTACTGGAGTTGTAAAAAACAATAAGGGGGGATGGTGGATTTTATCATATGGGGACAGATAATTTGTGCTGATTACAAATAATATAATATATTACAAATAATAGCAGTGACCAAAACAGCTGCAGAAATACTGCAGGAATGACATAGCAGCAGTTAAATGCAGCCTTCTGTAAGCTTTAAATATCCACTGGGCTTACATCAAATACATCAAAACACAACAATAAAAAACACTTTTCTGAACTTATCAATATGACTCTGTTCATTACAGGATAAGTTAAATGGATCACTGCAAAAACTCACAATCTTAACAAGAATATTTGTCTTATTTCTAGTTAAAATGTCTCATTTTAGTAAAAGAAATCTCATTACACTTAAAACAAGACTCATCACTGGAAAAAACAACAATTTCCACCTTTTTCAAGTAGATTTTCACTTGAAATAAGTAGAAAAATCTGCCAGTGGAACAAGATTTTTGTGCTTGTAATAAGAAGTTAAATCTTGTCCCACTGGCAGATTTTCCTACTTATTTCAAGTGAAAATTTACTTGAAACAGGTGAAAATTGTCAAATAAGTTATTTTTCTGGTGTTATTTTTCTGGTGATGACTCTAAATGTTGAAATAGCAGTAAAACCACATTCATTGATGAAATGACATAAGGGATGGAAAGGAGGGATGGAGGTTTTACAGGGGGAATGATTTGGACCGTTTTTATTTCAGGGGGGATGATTTGGACCGTTTTTATTTCAGGGGGGGATGATTTGGACCGTTTTTATTTCAGGGGGGATGCCATTCCCCCTCATCCCCCCTCAATTTGAGTACTGACTCTACCCACTTAATTGGATTGTATTATTGTAACTATTATTATGGTATTGTGAATAAATTCAAACTTCAAACAGAAGGGGGATAATCGGGGAGAAACACGGCCTTTCCTTTACTCTGCTGGAGGACCCAGGACCAGACATTCATGGTTTATTCAGGAGAAATGTCAGAACAACTATCTGACCTTGAGTTTCCTCCGAGCGTTGAACTTCTTCAGGCACTCCACCGTCTCCTGCCGGTGCATCATGGAGGCCACCGTGGAGCGTTGCTGTGGACGGAGGCAGAGGTTTAGCCGTGCGGCTTAGGAAGCCTGCGCTGGTGCTAACGGAGCCGCGGCTGAATCTTTATCTGGTGATAACAGCCACGGCTGGAGGTTTACGGGCCACGTACGCAGATCCAGGGGTGCTTGAGGGCGTCGGTGGCCGTCACTCTCTTGGCAGGGTTGATGGTCAGCATCTTATTGATCAGGTCTTTGGCCTCGGGTGTCACCGTGTCCCACTCTGGAGACGGAAACTGTCCGAGCAGAGACAGAACCAGTTAGCATTCACACAACAGCGCTATATGCAAGATTTACACTTTAAAACGTCTACAAATCCACCTGTGACTGTTTCCATGCATCGATAACCCTTTTAAAACCTGAATATTGGCAATAACCCAAATTTGCACGGCCATGTAAACACCAATAACCCCTTTGAATAACCTGAATTTGCTCATATTCAGGTTTTTAAAAACCTGAATATGAGCCCTGGGTTACTCCTTTTAAAACCTGAATATTGGGTCATGTGAACACCAAACGGAATATCCCCATCAAACGGAACAGGAATTAGTTTTCTGCACATGCTCTGTTCACAAGGAATCCTGGTCTTTTGAGTCCAGGAAGTTCTTATAAACACGGAGAAACCAAGACCAGGAGGAGACTAATCACTTCATAAATGTAATAAAGGATATGAACATTTCTGCATTTGTAGACGGTAGAAAGTACCGGGATAGAAGATTTACAAGAAGGAGGGAGAAAAGTTGCCCGAAGCAGCATTTGTTTTGAATTTGGATCCAGGAAGAAGAAGCAGAAATGACGGGAATTGCGTCATCACATTCTCCGTGCGTCGCTGGTTTGATCCAGATATCCTGAATGATTAATTACCATGTAAACGGAATATTCAGAATGTTTCAGTAACCGGAATATTAGCAATAACCCGGATTTTGAGTGCATATAAATCAACTCACGTCGTAAGCTCCAGCTTTGATCTGCTGGTAGAGTCTGTGCTGGTCCTCGTCCCAGAAGGGAGGGTAGCCCACCAGGAGGATGTAGAGGATCACACCTGCACACACACACACACAGTATACACACACATATTTATATATATATATATATATATATATATATATATATATATATATATATATATATATATATATATATATATATATATATATATATATATATATATATATACACACACACACACACACACACACACGTGTACTGCACTATCAGTGGACCTGTCATTGCACTTCATCTAACAGTGGACCTCTGTTTCTGGTCATTAAAAAAAAAAAAAATAGGATAGAAAATTTACTTTTAAGGCCTTTTACCATAATATTACTGCAAATGTGATTTTTTATTTTTTTTAAAGAAATGGCCCAGAAGGGCCTTCAATCCTTGAGCGATGTCTACCTATCAAAGAGTGGACCTCCATAAACTGCAGAGGAACTGTCTGTACTCATTATTCACCTAATGATGTTTGTTTACTACAAAGACTTTATTTGATTCTTTCAAAAATGGATAATTTCACTTTAATGTTCTAACGGGGGTCTGAATAGTTCTAACGGGGGTCTGAATAGTTCTAACGGGGGTCTCGTTCTAACAGAGTTCTTACCGCAGGCCCACATGTCCACAGGTTTGCCATAAGGATCCTTCCTCAGCACCTCTGGAGACAAGTACCCTGGAGTCCCAGCGAAACCTGGGACCGACACACAAACCCGACATTAGAAGCTGGTTAGGACCAGAGACTTCAGCAGTTCAGGAGCTGTGAAGTCTCTGGTAGAGTCCAGGTCAGAACCAGAATCAGCTTTAGTTGAAGTTTGAACATTGCCCGACTAGGAATTTGATTCTGGTTATTTCGCTCATTGTACCCAGTACAGTGAGCGAAATACACTAAGACAGTCCTGGGTACTAAGACAGTCCCGGGTACTAAGACAGTCCTGGGTACTAAGACAGTCCTGGGTACTAAGACAGTCCTGGGCACTAAGTCAGTCCTGGGTACTAAGTCAGTCCTGGGTACTAAGTCAGTCCTGGGTAGTAAGACAGTCCTGGGTACTAAGTCAGTCCTGGGTAGTAAGACAGTCCTGGGTACTAAGTCAGTCCTGGGTACTAAGACAGTCCTGGGTAGTAAGACAGTCCTGGGTACTAAGTCAGTCCTGGGTACTAAGACAGTCCTGGGTACTAAGACAGTCCTGGGTACTAAGACAGTCCTGGGTACTAAGACAGTCCTGGGTACTAAGACAGTCCTGGGCACTAAGACAGTCCTGGGTACTAAGTCAGTCCTGGGTACTAAGTCAGTCCTGGGTACTAAGTCAGTCCTGGGTACTAAGTCAGTCCTGGGTACTAAGTCAGTCCTGGGTACTAAGACAGTCCTGGGCACTAAGACAGTCCTGGGTACTAAGACAGTCCTGGGCGTTGCTCCCTCTACCAACCCCGGGATCCTGCACTGAGCTCAGGTCTCCTCCTTAACCCTCGTGCTGTCTTCGGGTCAAGGAAGGAAGAAAATAAGGAAGGAAGGAAGAAAGGAAGGGAGAAAAGCAGGAAGGAAGGAACGAAGGGAGGAAAGAAGGAAGGGAGAAAAGAAGGAAGGGAAAAAGAAGGAAGGAAGGAAAGAAGGGAAAAAAGAAGGAAGGAAGGAAAGAAGGGAGGAAAGAAGGAAGGAAGGGAGAAAAGAAGGAAGGAAAGGAAAAAAGAAGGAAGGAGGGGAAAAAAGAAGGAAGGAAGGAAAGGAGGGAGAAAAGAAGGAAGGACGGAAAGAAGGGGGGAAAGAAGGAAGGAAAGAAGGGAAAAAAGAAGGAAGGGAGGAAGGAAGGAAGGAAGAAAGGAAGGGAGGAAAGAAGGAAGGAAGGAAGGGAAAAAAGAATGAATGAATGAAGGAAGGAAGGAAGGAAGAAAAGAGGAAGGGAGAAGGATGGAGAGAGCAGAAGGAAAGAAGGAACAGGAGAATTAGGTCATTTTGACCCGAAGACAGTACCAGGGTTAACCTGAGGAGTGAGCAGCTTCTTTCCACCAGACAGGGTGGGGTTTCTCTGGCCGGACGTAGCGCGTGGAAGGATCACGTTATTCCGGCTAGATCCAGAAGAAACACTTCTAATGTCACAGTTCACTCACAAAAGCAGGTTAAAGCAAGAGGTGGGTGTTCTTACCAAACCATGCCTGCTGGTCCCCCTGCACCTCGATGGCCAGGCCGAAGTCCGCCAGCTTCACGGCCGCCCCCTTCAACTTGCTGGCTAGAAGCAGATTCTCTGGCTTTGATGGAGGAAACACAAACACAGGAGCTTCATCACTGCATGCCGGTACAGAGACACAGATGGAAGGCAAACATGGCCGAGGTGCAGGCTGTAGCCGCCCGGCTGCCTGTGGCTACGGCAAACGCGAGACGTGGAGATCTGGGGACTGCTCAATAGGGCTTGGTCGCCAAGTTCCATTCTGGGACGCGGCGGCCATGTTGGCAGCCTCGTGAGTGTAAACAAACAGCAGTGTAGTAGCAGTGTGGTAGCACCAAGTGAACAGACGGATTGCAAAATTTGCTGGAATTTACCGGGATACTTTAAACAAGGAAGCCAGGGACCGGCATATGAAGAAAATAATGATTATTAACGGTTTGGATCCATATGAAATCCCTACTAAAGAATGGAGCTCCGACGAGGAAAATTGAAAAGTTAAACCATTAGCGATCTTTTCCCCACGTCTGTCATGTGTGCAGCTGTTGCACCCCACAACACAGCACCGGGTTACCATGGTTTACAGAATAATGGAAAGTAACCATTACAAGTGAAACACAACGAAGAGGGAGCACGTCTGTACACAGTGGTCCGAAGAGCAGCTCAGGTAGCATCCAACATGGCGGCTCTGCCAAGTGATGACGTCAAGACGACCAAGCCCTAGAGGTGAATGGGTGTCTGCTGGGTGGGGGCCCATCTGGGTCAGGCCTAAACAGGCACCCACCCACGGGGAGCACCATGCTGACGGAGGAGGGAGAGGCGCAGGCAGCCGACATGGCGCTACACCACGCTATCATTAACGTAGCATAGCGGCACGCTGAAAAGCTGAGCACAGGAAATAAAGGACTGGTTCCCCTGAACGGAAGAGGAAGTAGCAGCCATGGGCTGTTCGCCATCAGCACGTGTGAGAGGAACTCAGGTTTGCTTGCAGGTACGTAGCATTCAGGTGTGTGTTGACACAATGCCAAGGAGGAACGACATCAGTGATGATCCTTAGAGAAGCTACCTCTGATGCATATCCGTCTGGGAAGGATTACTAGGATTTTATTAAGGGTGCTTTCAGACCTTTGGCCCATTTGTTTTGTTCCGATTCAGGGGCTAAATTGATACAGTTGTTTTGTTTTTCGTTTGTGGTGTTTGTGTTCACAAGGCAACCGTCTGTAGCGGTTCAAAGCTGTTAACAAATGCCATGAGAACCAACTGTTCTCTCATTGGTCAGAAATGAACGTGGAAGGAGTTTCCTCTTCCGTGCCCCGGGAAAAACAACAACTATGGAGCATCGTAAACGAGTTATGAGTGAGTTGTGTCAGTTGCTGTGTGGATTCTGTTCTCACTGCAAACGAACCGCTCCAGGTCTGGAATGGAAGCGAGCCGAGACCACCTCTCCCAGGAGATCTCCTAGGACTCTCTCCAGACTGAAGTGCAGCAAGAGTTACTCTAATACAACTGCTGATGACTTCCCCTCTTGGTGTTAAGTTAACACAACTGAACATTCAAGATCAGTAAATTGATGAAATGTCTGATTTGATGGAGGTCTGCAGATCACGGAGGGCTGATGATCAGATGTGGAAGCAGCGAGGGGAGGCCACACGCTGCTGCCACTGTCTTCTCAAGCAACGGCACAGAAGGATGTTAGACAATCAAAAGGAAATCTGATTCTTTTTAAAGAGAGCGAGAGAGAGTGATTAAAAGAACATCAGATGAAAGTTTAAAACAAAAATAGAAGACGGAGCTACAAGAGTGATCCACGACTGCTGAAAGATTATATGTGACGATTTCTCATCATCTTCTTCTCATTTTTGTGACAAAGGAAGGACGGACCATTTTGATTAACAAGTCCCAAGATTGAGTTTGTGATGACCTGCATCAGCTGTCCTCGTGTTACTGAGCAGAAACACACCCTGC